>NW_024096506.1:0-310814 GCF_016545835.1 Crotalus tigris
ATAAAAATAAATGGCAAACCCAGTTTCTTCTGACTCAGCTTTCCTTACTTGTGGAAAAAAAAATGCAAAAGTTGATATATTATATAATATATACTATTATTATATAATAATAAAATGAGTGGGACATGTTATAATTAATGATCTAAAGCATCATTATAGCTTTTATCTGTGCCATTGGACTGAATTTACACGAAGGTAGCTGAAAGTTAAAATTGCTTGCCACATCAGTCACTCCATTCCATAAAGTGTGTGGATGTTTTTCTGTTAATTGAGTTAACTTATTTTTACCCTTGTTTGACTCACAAAGTAGTTCCACAGAATGGCTATGTCCAAGAGCAGGGGTCTTCAAACTTGGCCCTTTTATGACTTGTGGACTTCAACTCCCAGAATTCCTCAGCCAGGCACTTCAACTCCCAGAATTCCTCAGCCAGTGTGCCTGGCTGAGGAATTCTGGGAGTTGAAGTCCACAAGTCATAAAAGGGCCAAGTCTGAAGACCACTGTCCTACTGGAAAAGTGATGGCGAACCTTGTAGAGACCGCAACCCAAAAACTCACCTATTTATCACAAAGTGCCAGGGCCGCATCAGCATTGTAGTGCCCTCATTGGGGGGGGGGGGGTAGGGAGGCGCCTCTGAGTGCCACCTCTGGCACTCAAAAACTGGGGGCGCAAAAATGGGCCACCGTGCTGCAAGGTGCAAAAACGGCTGTGCCGTGGGGTGCAGATACAAGGCGCTGCACCATGCAAGAATGGGGCAGGGCTAGTGAGTAACACACATGCACTAGCCCCGCCCCATTTGCAGCACATGTGTGCTTGTGGCCCCGTGCACGCACGCATGCATGTAAAATGCTTCCCCTTCCCTTTTCTTCCATTCCACTCATCAACAATTGTTGGTGACCTCTGCTCTACCATCTCTACTCCAGCTTGCTAGTCAGCCTCTTCACCTCCTTTGTGCTGGGCGGGGCTCCTGCTTCGGGCAGCAGTGGTGGCCTGAGGCCCCTGCTACTGACGGCGGTGGCATGCATGCCAACAGAGAGGGCTCTGAGTGCCGCCTCTGGCATGCGTGCCATAGGTTCGCCACCACTGGACTAGGATAATATTTGGTGCTTTGTGTCACTCAGATTCCAATCCAGGAACAGCAAAGGACAGTTACTAAACTTGTTTTTCTCTACAGATTTTTTTAAAAAATTCTATGGGATACAAGTTGCAGCATCCAAGTCCTTTTCATTTGCAATATTGAGTACATTGCCAACAACAAACAAAGTGAATCACAACACAAGCATTGCATAAACATAATGACCTGCTGTAGTCAAAATCAAGAATAAAGTCAAAATGAGGATTAAAGTGAAGAGTATATAGCTGCTCAGTCAGTAATTCTGTGCCTGATTTCTGTCATCGCCTTAAAATAATGCTGTTTTAATAGAAAGAACCTCTGTGAATTAATCTCTTATGTTTCCCTGCGTTGATTTCTGACAATCAGTGCATTTTGGAAAGGAATGTATTTTTCTCCCCTAAATCACTTCCCTTTCAAACTTACTCAAGACGTGTCTAAATTTTGTTGCAGGTTTTCCCACCGTGGTGGCTGTTCTGTCCCATTAATATTTCAACCAACACAGAGAGATTTTTTTTTTAAAAAGACATGTAGTTCAGAAGTTCCATTTCAGAACTGTATACCATTTTCTGCAAACAAAACATCTTAAAAGGGCTATAGATCTAAAAACCCTGCCTAATTCCTGTAAAACTGAGCAAGTTTCTCCCTCTTTGGAGCCATCTAATTTTCCTTTAAATTGCATTCATTTTTAATCTGTTTACTTTTAAAAGTCACTTATTTAGCTGTCCATGTTGAATCCATGCAACATAATAACAGGAGATATTTTTTTTTCCAAATCTCTGGGGAGAGAAGATTTAATACAACCTGGTGTTTGAAAAATAACTCAGGGGACTGTTGCATTCTAATGGCTTTGGAATAAAACGGGTGTCCAATCTTGGTAACTTTTAAGACCTGTGTAAGGACCCACCCCACTTTGCATCTTAAGAAGACAGAACTCTTGGAATAATTCTTCCAACAGGCATCCTTTATTAAGAGAAAATGGTTGCAGGCGTTCTAGACAGGACTTGGGGTCCAAGCTCTCCCATTCAAGGTTTTAAGGGGTTCCCCAGTAGCCCCACCCAATCACCCCCTCCTCAGGCATTACACTCCCACCTCCTTTTCCTTACTGCCGACTGGATGAAGACTTCAGAGAGAACTACATGAAGGTAATAGCCCCATTCTTATGGTTAGTCCTTTTGGCGATATCCACATCCAGTTCCTTTGAAGTGTACCAAAGGAAGTGAGGGCCATAAAGCCCCTTTGTTCACCCCCTTCCCTTCACCGTATGACAGAATCCATAGAAGGCAGAAATGGGGTTTTCTATAGTTGATAACTAGAGATGAAATATAATTGGATTCTGACAACCTGTGGACTTCAACTCCCAGAATTTTCCAGCCAACCATGATGGGGAATTCTGAGATTTGAAGTTCACAAATCTTTACAGTTGCCAGAGTTGGATACTCTTGGTATAAATTGACAATAAGGTGACTGTTGCGTCCTTGGCGGGAAAACAGACACGAGAAGCAGCTGGAGTTCTCAGTTTCTTTTATTCAGCGTTCAGCTTACAGGAAGATGGCTTCAGCCTCGCCCAAACGCCTCGCAGCCTCTTATATAGGCAACGCCCGGGTAACTGGGTTACTTTTCCCGCGCCAGCACCCGCGCATGCGCACGGCGCTGGCGACAGCCTGTCTGGTCCCGGGCAGCTTTGCACCTGCCCGGGACTGCCTGCAAACGCCCGAGCCGTTTGCAAAGGCTCGGGACATAACACACCTTTCCCCCGGGCTAAAACTACTACCAACATACAGCATTTATTTTATATAACATTTTGCTCCCCAGTGCTCCCACTGTTTACTGGCCTTTGCCTTGCCAGCAATGTTATGTAGTCTTCTAGGTACTTGGGAGATTTCTTTGCTCTCTGTGACCTTCTTAGCTCTGGGTTACTGGCATAAGTCCCCTGACTGGAGGGAGGCGTGAGCCTGTTCTCTCTATTGTGTCCTGGTGTCTTCCCAGGACTGTGCCCCGATGCCTGGCCTGCTTGCTTGCCCACCGGGCTCGTCAGGCCAGGGCTTCTGTTACTTTGTGACCTGGTTGACCGACCTAGCTGTAGACCCTCAGGCCCCTTGAAGTGATAGCCGCTGCTGGGCGTCTCTGTAGAACCTCCTAGGTCAGTCCAAGACCTGTCAGGAGGCTGTTCATTCCCTGAACCCCATTCTGTGCTCGGGCTCGTGTGGGTTTCTGTACTTTCCAAAACTCAGGTGTTCCCTGATTTGTGCTAGGGTTGTTGTAGTCGGGACTTGGTTCCTCGACTAACTCTGTGTATGTTTGACCCCCTGTATGATTTGGGGTAAGGTCAGGCCAACCTTGGGAATTGTGTGCCAGCTCTCTTGCGGGGAATGATTTGTTGGGATGCCCCCGGGTATCCTCCGTGACTGGAGTGCTGTGTGACGTGTGTGGAAAGTGAGTATGCCCCCGGGGTGACTCCCTGGCTGGAGTAGGCGTGGATGCCTGGGAGTTAGGTAAGCTCATGGAATTCTTGTTCGGAGCTCTCGCGGAACCCTGGGATGGGCCGTTTGTGGCTCCCTCAGTGGAGATGGGCAGCAGCTCGTGCCCTTCCCTTTGCTCCAAAGGGTCCCCCTCCCACCCTGGAAAAGACCCAGGAGTCTCAGCAGAAAAGTCTCGCCTAGAGCGAAGTTGGTCGATGTGCCGACGTAGGACACGACCGTCGTCCAGGGCAACCTCGTAGGAGAGAGGACCTGTGATCCTGGACACAGAAGCGGGGACCCATGTATGACCAGGCCCGTAATTGCGAGCCCAAACCGGGGCACCCACAAGTATTGCAGTGCCCGAGGAATGTGAGGTAGATGAAGCAGTCCTGTCCCGGATGCACCGGTCAAGTCTAGTAGTAGTTGGCGCCCCCAACGAAGTTCAGCTGGACTTCTCCCTGTAGAGTGGACGTGTGGTTGCGATACAGAAAGGAGAAATCGCCAACCTGTGATGCCAGTCCCAGAGGTGAGTCTCTTCAAGGCTCCTTTGCGATGCGCACCATGCGTTCAGCCATACCGTTGGTGACGGGTGAAAAGGGCGCAGACGTGGCATGACGAATCAGGTTTGCCTGTAGAAAGCTTGGAATTCGGAGGGCGGTGAAATTGAGGCCGTTGTCCGACAACAATGACATCTGGCAGCCCGTGGCAGCAAAAATCCCCCTCAGTACCTGAATAGTCTTTGCAGTGGTGGTGGTCGAGACAGGCACAACCTCAAGCCATTTTGAATGGCTGTCAACAAGGACCAAGAAGAACTGGCCCTGAAGGGGCCCAGCGTAGTCAATGTGCACCCTAGACCATGGGGACTGTGTTTCCTCCCATCTATGCACAGGAGCTTGGGGCATCTCTGGGCGAGATCGTTGGCACAGGTGGCATGCGTGCACCTTAGCCTCAATATCTTTATCTAACCCAGGCCACCACAAGTGGCTTCGTGCAAGAGCCTTCATACGGACAATGCCAGGATGACCCTCGTGGAGGGATTCTAAGACCCTAGTCCTCATTGAGGTGGGAATGACAACTCTGTTTCCCCAAAGCAGACAACCCTGAGAAAGGGACAGTTCGTTTCTTTTGGACCAGAAACTCTGAAACTCAGGACTAGGCAGTGCTCAGGCCACCCGGACAGGACCCAGGAGCGGACACGTGAAAGTGTGTGATCTGTACCCGTTTCAGCGGTAACATCCCTGGCACTAAGAGGGAGCTCGGGCAAGGCTTGAATTGATAGAATGTTGACAGCTGGCGCGGGGTCAGCTTCTACTACTGGCAGAGGCAATCTACTGAGGCCATCAGCATGGCCCATTTCTTTCCCAGGCTTGTGGAGTAATGAAAAATCATATGCAGACAAGAAAATAGACCACCTAAGCATTCTAGGGGAAATATGTGGGGAGTCTGCTTACGTGTGGTAAACATCCCAGCAAGAGGCTTATGTCCGTGAAGACCGTGAAATGCCTGCCATATAAAAAATCGGGAATTTTTTTTTTTTTTTTTTTAAATCGTGGAATTTTTTAATTCCAGCAACAACAGCCAGAGCCTCCCTGTCTATCTGAGCGTAGTTGCGCTCGGCAGAAGACAATGTTCTGGAGTAGTATGCAATAGGAACCTGAGTTCCATCAGACCTGAGGTGACGCAGGACAGCTCCAACCCCGTAGGGGGATGCATCACAAGCGATGCACACAGGAAGAGACTCGTTGAAATGTGCAAGAACACTGTTAGAAGTGAGCAAGGCCTTGACTTCTTTAAAGCAAGCCTCATGTGCTTGTGACCACAGCCACACAGCTTGTTTGTCTAGTAGCCTGTGAAGAGGCTCAGCTACACTAGCTTTATGTGGAAGAAAAGAATTGTAGAAATTCAGGAGGCCTAGGAAGGCCTGAAGTTCGGCCTTAGACTTTGGCCTGGGTGCTTGTAAAATAGCAGTTAGTTTGGATTCAGCAGGATGAATCCCAGCAGCATCAATTTTGAATCCCAGAAATTCAGTAGAAGGCACCCCGATCTTGCATTTGTCTTTTCTGAGCTTGAGGCCTGATTCCCTGAATCTTAACAGGACAGCCCTAAGTCTTTCAGCTAGAATGTGTGTGGAGTCTCCTGCAATCAAGACATCGTCAAAGTAGGGGCAGACCCCTGGTATACCTCGTAGTGTGTTTTCCATTACGCTTTGGAAAATCCCAGGAGCGACATTTACTCCAAACTGTAGCCTTTTTACTTTAAAGGCTCCCCTGTGGGTCACAATGGTCTGAGCTATGGCAGCATCATCATCAACAGGCAGCTGTTGATATGCTTGAGCTAGGTCAAGCTTTGCAAAAACACGCCCCCCCTTGAGAGAGGCCAGGATGTGACTGACCACAGGAACAGGATAGGCATGTTGCTGCAATGCCTTATTGAGTGTGCATTTGTAATCAGCACAAATGCGAATGTCCCCATTTGCCTTTAGAGGCGTGACAATGGGGGTCTCCCACGGGCTGGAATCAACAGGTTCTAGGATTCCCTGTTGGATTAGTTTGTCTAGTTCAGTGTCAATCTTACTTTTGAAAGCAAAAGGGACCCTTCTTGCTTTAATCCTAATGGGAGTGACAGTGGGGTCTAGCTTTAAGGACACAGGTGGTCCTTTGAATGTGCCCAGCTGGGGGCTGAAAACATCTGCAAATTCTTTGCAGACTTCTGTAGGTCGAGTGTTTGTAAGCTGTTGAGTCCTGTGACGTGTATCCCCAGGGCCTCAAACCAATCGAGTCCTATGAGACTCGTTCGTTCACCCCCTACTACTAATAAGTCTAGTGGACCTTCAAAACTCTTGTATTGCACGTTAAGGGTGGCCTCCCCTTAACACACACTCTTGAGTTCTGAAAATCTGTTAATACAATATCAGAAGGCCTTAACTTGGCCTTAGACCCACTACTGGAACAAATCTTCCTAAATGTATGCAATGAAATGATGGACAGGGCAGACCCTGTGTCTAGTTCCATAGATAATGGAACCCCTTGTAGCTTCACGTTGAGTGACAGCTTTTTCTTCATGGGCTTGTGTGTGCCTGTTCTACAGATGCTTCTTCGCGAAGCGCAAAACCCTACCCTATTCTGGCTGGGGAATCTGGTACCTTCAGGCGTTCTTCTTGGGGTTGTGCCTTTCGTCGGCTCAGACACACAGCTGCAATATGCCCTTGTTTGCCGCATGCCCGGCAGGTAGCGGAGCGGAACTTGCAGTCGGTTCTCCTGTGGCGACCTCCACAGCCGATGCACTTGAGCAGAGCCGAAGAGCTTCCCTTCTGGTTCTCTTCCTTCGCGGGGTGTAGACGGTCGACTTCCTCGTCCGGATCCTCCTCGGAGTTTCGTCGGACGTCTTCCTGGTGCACGGACGCACCCTCTGCACTGTTTCTGATCGGCCGCATGTTTTTGATAGCGCCGCCTGCTGCTTCTTCTTCTGCGGTGACTTCCCTTAAGGCGTCTTGGAAGGATAATTCTTCCTTGGCAAAAGTCTCTGTTGTAGCTCTCGATGCCTTAGCCCGCACACGAATCGGTCCCTCAGTCGTTCCTCGAGGTCCTTGAACTCGCAGGGCTTGGCGGCCTTCCGTAGCGCGGCGATGTATTCCTTGGCTGTTTCACCGGACCGTTGATCCCTCTGCTCGAAGGTGTGGCGCCATGAGATAACGGACACCTTGGGGTGGAAGTGCTCTTTCAGCAGCTTCTTCAGGTCTGCGTAGCTTACAGACTCTACTGGAACAGGTGCTACAAGATTTTCTGCGATTTCGAAGGCGTCTTGGCCGCAAACGCAAAGCAGGGTGGCGGCCTTCAAGCTATCTTCCCTCACTTGGTTTGCCTTGAAGTAGTTCTCCATTCTGGATACGTAGGACTCCCACCGCTCTGGATGTGAGACGTCGAATTCCGAAAGCCTTCCGATTTTCGCCATCTTCGGATCTTCAGGAGACGGGTCTATCAGCCAGCCTACCCCCGAATGCGCACCGGATTGGCGGGTAGCTGCCGAGTCGACGCCGTTCCTCTTCCGCCGCTCAGGACTCCTCGGGTAAGCTTACACTTCTTCCTTTCCAGGTAGTGCAAGGCATCCCACCTTCGTCGCCAGTGTTGCGTCCTTGGCGGAAACAGACACGAGAAGCAGCTGAAGTTCTCAGTTTCTTTTATTCAGCGTTCAGCTTACAGGAAGATGGCTTCAGCCTCGCCCAAACGCCTCGCAGCCTCTTATATAGGCAACTCCCGGGTAAATGGGTTACTTGTCCCGCGCCAGCACCCGCGCATGCGCACGGCGCTGGCGACAGCCTGTCTGGTCCCGGGCAGCTTTGCACCTGCCCGGGACTGCCTGCAAACGCCCGAGCCGTTTGCAAAGGCTCAGGACATAACAGAAATGAAATTTGTGTACATTAAGAGAAACATAATTGAATGTTGTGAGAATAGGATCTTAAGAAACGTGTGTTCTAAAATAAGAAGTGATAGGATCAAGAAAAAATGAATGCTGAGTAAATGTGGATTGATTAAATAATGAATGACCAAAGACATAACCTGGGTCAAATATAGAGAGGGAATGAGGATCAAATTGCAAAACTAATTTATTAAGGAAGCGTGAATGGGTCAAAAGAAGGGGAAGACAGGAAAAGTCATAGTTGAATGGAGCTGATGAGATTCTCAAAAGAGAGAGATAATAAAGCAATATATGGATATAGTGAGAGCAAGGATAATTTGCAATGATGAGAATGGAGAGAGGTTAGTATAAATTCTTTTAGCTATATTTTCTTTCCTTTTCCTTATCTGTGCTGATAACTACCAGCTTCACCTGATTGTAAATTTCTCCCAAGGCAAAACCTCTTCTCTTCTTCCAAATTATTCTTCTTTCCCATATCAATTTATGTACTACCATATTTATGATTCAACAACCAATGAACCTGACATGGTTTTATAAGCGGCCCATTCCATTATGGCTTGGAGTTAAGAGCCTTCAGAAATGAATTTCTAAATTACATAAGCAGTTGGCCAAGTCAAAGTCCCAGACTTATTGAGGGTATGGAGAATTGTAAGGAATATTTGGGAGGAAGGGATAGTAGAGTTACCCATATCAATTTGACTCATATTCTGAAATCTACAAGACTTCCTAGGAACAACTTCATAATAGCTTATATACCATTTTATTTCCTTTTCCACCACTTCCTTGAGGGACAGAAATGTATTTAAGAAACTCTCAAAAGAAGCTGAGCTGCAGCCACACAGATATGTCAAGTTTTTGAGGTGACACAGAGAGGTGGCAAAAATTTAGGCAAGGGTAGCACAGAAGAAGCTTTGGCTTGAAGAATTTCCAAAAGAAAGATGTCTGCAAAGCCTTCAAAGAAAACCCCCACAAGAGTGTGGAAGATTGGCCTTGGATTTCTAATGAATGTGTACTAGACTTTATAGTTTTTGTGGCTTGCATGGAGGAGGCAGATAAAATAAATAAAGCTGGGATAGGTGTGAAAATGTAAAAGGAGTAAATCTCATCAGATATATGCATTCCTTCCGCTCCCTTCACCCTTTTCCCCCATCTAATAATGCATAGCCTGGGGAGCAACATAATGATGTGAAATGAGTTAACATGAGACGTGTCTAAATAAATGTATTGTCAATTTAGAAAGTTGTTTCATTTACAACTTCCTGTGCATTCCATGCTGAACAGATTTTTTTTTCATAGACAGAGGCAAGAAAGAATAGGGAATTAACAGGGACAAAAGTAACAAAGCTCTACTATTATTCTTTTTCTTGCCATTGTTGTGCTTCCATTTTCTCATGTTTCGTTGACTTGTAGAATGTGCTAAGATCATAAAATGCAAACAAATAGAAAAACTGTTCTAGTATGAGAAAAATAGTAACCTACTAGCAACCTTTTCCAAGCCAGAGAGCTCTACAGATTACTTGACATTAAAGACTCCTGAAAGCCAAGTCAATGGACACAATTTTGCATGCTAGCTGGTATTTATGAGAACTATAATCCCAATTTATATTCTGGGCAATAAAGTGGGAAAGAGATGTTTTAATTATATGTAAAACTATTCTTACAAAGTACAGCTAGGAAGAAAGCTGTTGATGATTTTTGCTGAGTGGAGGCTTTCTGAGTAAAACCAGTTAAGGCACTGGGTTAGAAATCAAGAGATCATGAGTTCAAGTCCCACCTTGGCCATGAAAGCCAGCTGAGTGATTTTGGACCAGTTGTTTTCTTTCAGCACAACTCACTTCATAGGGTTGTTGTTGTGGGGAAATAGGAGGAGGCCGGGTGTTGGATATGTTCTCCATCTTGAGTAATTTGTAAAAATAATAAAGGTGGGATATAAACATACAAACAAACACATAAATAAATATCACCAGAACTTCTAAGCAGTTTGAAGATGGCATCTTCTTCTGCCATAAAATAATGAAAAGTCCTATGTTCAAGTAGGCACATAGGCATGCACATTTGGCATGTGCTTGATTCTTTTTAAGGTTTTGAATAAGTGCACAGAGTCTAGTTTAGTAATGGTGAATTTTTTGGGGTTCTGGGTATCAAAAATATGGAAAATGCCTACCTTGACTCTTCTGACATGTCACACACATATACAAACACCAGACAAAAGAGAAACAATTTCTAACGATGCATATTAAATTAAATTATGTTATTTAAATTTAGTATTAAATAAATAAATAACTGCTTAATTATAAATATTTTTTCAAAATGCCTATCTGAGACAGATCCTGAGATCTGAAAACTTGGGAGAATACTCTTGCATGTTCTCTGAAAAAAAAATGAAAAAGCACTCCTCATTCTCATGTGAGTTTTGGAAGCTCCAAAGACTAGGTGAGAGCAGGGCCCTCTTGTGTGACTTGCAGAAGGTCCAGCAGCCTGGCATGTTTTGTTGGGCTCACCATAACAGGCCTAGACTAACAATTGTACACAAAGTTATTACTGTGCATAAAGGGCACAAAGTAATCATGGTCTTAAATGACTGTGTTCCTCATTATTGGATATTAAGGGCCTCACATTATTTTATTCACCTTTCACTTATTTAAATTGGAGTGTCTGAAAAGTCAAGCTCAGAGCTTGGTGACTATGATTTTGGACATGTTTCTGTCATTTTCTTGGCAACAATAGGTCAGTGTTGTCTTCTGGGATGCTTCTTCAATTTCCTACAGTCTTGCCGGCAAAACTTGGTTGTTTCCCATTCAAAAGAGGTCACCTATATTCTGCCTCTGTAGATGATCTAGACTCTAGAGCGTCTCTAGAACAATGTTTCTCAACCTCAGCCTCTTTAAGATGGGTGGATTTCAACTCCCAGAATTCCTCAGCCTGCCTGGCTGATTGGGGAATTCTGGGAATTAAGTCCATGCAGCTAACAGTTGCTAAGGTTGATAAAACACTGCTCTAAAAATAGGCAGACATGGGCTGATAACAGTTAAATAGGAAAGTCGTTTGATTTTTGTTCTCTCCCAACTGCTATATTTATTTATTTATTTATTTATTTATTTATGAGAATTATATACCGCTTTAAGTGCAAGCACTCTCTAAGCGGTGTACACCAGTAAGCAATGTATATATATATTTACATTGCCCCCAACAATCTGGGTCCTCATTTTACCTACCCCGGAAGGATGGAAGGCTGAGTCAACCTTGAGCCGGTGAGATTTGAACCGCTGACCTGCATATTAAAGAAGGCAAATGTTAGCAAATCTTCCTGGCCATGCTTGCACACATATTTCCCCTCCAGTAAATATGCTCAAGGACCTCAAATCCCATAAACGTTCCTCACAGCCCTTCAAATCTTGCTGAAGCAGAAGCAATAAAAATCCCCTCCTCTCTTAGCCCACAATATTATTACACTTCAGAACTGAGCTGTGCAAAGCTTTTTTTTTTTTTTTTTTAAATGTGCATTCTTGTTCTTTTATACATTGGTATAGTACGGAAGAAAATGTCCCCCACTAATTCTGTCTGAAACCATGTAACAACCCAGATGGCATTTACCATGTTAGATATGAATGCACATTTTTATTCCAGAACACGGCTTTATACAAGATACTAAATATTCTTAATTGTCACATAAACATTGTGGCATTTTGAATATATGGCGTGTGGATTGCTGAGGGCAGCCATAGCTTTCATTGGCAAAGCTGCAAGGCAAATGACTCCCCACTTTCTAAGTGTTCAGTGCATCCCTAATTAGAAAACTAATTACAAATTACTAAGTTTGAAAAAGACACGTATATTGTTGAAAGAGATTTAACTGCTTCTTTAATGGTTGGCAGTGCTAATAAAGAGAGCCGTGCAAAGTTTTAAAAGTGTCATTTGATTCAAAGGAGATCCTGTTGAACCACTCCTTTGGAAGAAATCTTTGAATCAAATCTTCAAGATGAGTCAAACATTGATATAAAGCAGAGGTATTCAAATCTCATTCAGCAGGTTTTCAAATGCTTTTGGGGGGTTGTACTTTTATTCTATATAGAATAGAATATTCTATATAGAATATTATTATATAGAAGAAGGGGACGACAGAGAATGAGGTGGCTGGATGGAGTCACTGGAGCAGCAGGCGTGAGCTTAAATGGATTCCAGAAGATGGTGGAGGACAGGAAGACCTGGAGGAACGTTGTCCGTGGGGTCGCAATGTGTCAGACATGACTTTG
This sequence comes from Crotalus tigris, assembly GCF_016545835.1. NCBI lineage: Eukaryota > Metazoa > Chordata > Lepidosauria > Squamata > Viperidae > Crotalus > Crotalus tigris. The sequence continues at coordinate 12,241 of NW_024096506.1, forward strand.
CATCTGACAACAACAACACTTTTATTCTTGAGCTTTCCTGGGACAAACCGTGTACAGTATGCATGTGTTTGAATGAATGGCTGAATGGCATAACGGATTGTCTTATATTGACAGGAGCAGATGCCCTCTAGATTTTATCGTTCTACAAAACCTGCTTTGCTGTATTTGGAGGGCAAATAAGGAATCCGTCCATAGCTCCTGTACTATGCCCGACTCTTCTGCTAGGACTTGTTTAGTCAGGGTTGCTTGGAATAAGAAAGAAAGATGATTTTATTGCAGTTTTTGTTCCTCTTTCTTGCATATGGGCTTCTCAAAGGTATTCTGTTGCTTTTTTTTAATTTTTCTATTTTCACTTGTATATAATCCTTTCCCAAAATCTATACCCTTTTAGTAATATCTGTTTACTGTATCCCCGTATCTTGTCAGACCAAAGTTCCTCAGTTCTTTCAGTTTCATTTGTCCCACTCCCATGAAAAAAAAAAAAAAACTTCTGGTAACACCTTTTAAGCCCTCCTTGTCTTGGTTCCCAGGGTCCTAGAGAACTTTCTTTAGGAACCTACCGAAGATCCTGCTGAGAGATAGGGAGAGTTTATTTATTTATTTATGAGACTTTAAGTGCAAGCACTCTCTAAGCCAGTGGTTCTCAACCTGTGGGTCGGGACCCCATTTGGGGTCGAATGACCATTTCACGGGGGTCGCCAAACCATGCGGTCCGCCATTTTTTTCCCTTTTCCCTAGCTGTCCTACTCCCTCTTATTGGTGGCCACACCCACTTGGGGGTCACCACAACATGGGGAACTGTATTATGGGGTCACGGCATTAGAAAGGTTGAGGATCACTGCTCTAAGCGGTGTACACCAGTAAGCAATGTATATATATATTTGCATTGCCCCCAACAATCTGGGTCCTCATTTTACCTACCCAGGAAGGATGGAAGGCTGAGTCAACCTTGAGTTGGGAAAGTTGATGACATGTCTTCTCAGGAGCAGCCACTGCCCTTTGGAACAACCTGCCAACTGAGATAAGGAACACCCACAAACCCCTGGCTTTCAAGTAGTCTTTAAAAACTGACTTGTTCTGCAGGTGATAGTGACATTGATGGAGAGAAAGCTAACAGAGTTAGTTAGAGTTGGTTCTTCTCTGCTGTTTCAATAGCCTTCGTTCGATTGTAAGCCACACTGATTCCTTCGCTGAAAAGAGAGGTCTATAAATAATCATATAACTAAGTCATAAACACCCAAATCTGTTTCTTTCTGCTTCTTGTCTGCCTCTCTCTTCTTTTGTATTAAGCAAATTTGCCTTTTTATTAGGTGAGAGAGCCCTAGAGGGTGTGCTTGCTGTTAGTCCTTTAAAAATTGGTTATCCTGCCTTTTTTATATATCTATAACTCAAAGCAACAAACATACCAATATCCTTCTTCCTCCTGTTTTCTTCATAATAGCCCTCTGAGATAGGTTGGGCTGACAGACACTGACTGACCCAAAAGTCATCAAGCTGGTTTTGGATGTCAAGTCTGCCTTCACTACCAAGGATTTACTTTTCTCTCATGCATTCTCTTTGTATCAGTTATGTATGATGATGCAACTGAATTTGATTACATTGCAGCAGTCCAATGAATGAATATGTCAGTTTGTACTCTTATTAAATCAAACTTTAAGTTGGTTTCTTTCAAACACCAAACCTAAAATTGGAGCTGTACTTTGGCTAGTTGCATTCCCTATTAAGATATGGCAGTATTTTCTCCCCACCCACCCGCTTCCTCCCTCCCTCCCTCCCTTCCTTCCTTCCTTCCTTCCTTCCTTCCTTCCTTCCTTCCTTCCTTCCTTCCTTCCTTTCCTTCCTTTTTTCTTTCTTTCTTTCTTTCTTTCTTAATTTCCCATTATTTATAAGCAGTGTTGGACAAATGTAATTATTAAATCATTAATTACTGTATCTAATAGGTGCGTTTGTTAATACTACCAACAACTTAGGGAGGTGATGAGGTGGTTTATGTTTCCTATAAATCTATGACTTGATTTAACTATGGTTTGATTTAACTATTTCCTAAAGGTGAGAACAATTATCCAGTGGAATGGCTTGGCTTCAGAAGTTGTGGGTGCTCTTTCAATCGAGGCTTTTAAGAAAAGAGTGGAAAGCCACTTGTCTGGAATGGCATAGGGTATACTGCTGGAGCAGAGAGGTTGGACTAGAAGACCTCAAAGGCCCCTTCCAACTCTGTAATTTTGTTAATCCTAGTTATTTAGCCAAGCAGTAGTGGCTTAGTGCTAAGGCAATGCCTGACAAACTATATAGGTGTTATGTTAGGGGCAAACCTAGTCAAAATGTGTCTTCATCATAGTATTAAGCTAGGTCTGATAACATAATTCAGAATTATGATCATGGTTTAAAGAAGAGGTGTTGTCTTTCACCATCACATATATGCCATTTGTGTTAGGTAGGTTTCACCCTTCCTTAGGGCATATACTGATTGGGCTTCTCTACCTGAAATCAAGAAGCCAAACACTTGAGGAAATCAATGTAAGACTGTGGACCTCTGGATGTAATTAGCATGATGCATGACTGTTTATCTATTGAGCCCTGACAGAAATTAAGAAAATCAAAAATATTGGATTTGGACTATCAAATATTGCTGTGTATTTAGTTGGTCTAGAACAAGCTTCTTTGTCCTGCTACCAACCAGATATGTTGAAGTTCAATTCCCACCATCTCCAGCCTTCATTCTTCTGAGAAATAAGTGAGTAGTAAGTACTCTGAAGTTTTAGTTACTCAGAGTCATTTTTTTGGGCTAGTAAGCACATTCCACACAAAAAAGAAAATACTCAAATATATTGATTGTACATATAAATTTTTAAAAAAATATTTTGGAATACAAACAGTTCTTTCTGTACCAAGCCATTAGCAAGAATACAGTTAAAGGGATAACATGACTCACAGATTAAACACCTAAAAATAAAAATTATTCACTATTTACAAACCAATGATTCTGCATTATTTATTGTGGAGTTTTTTCAACAGATCTTCAATCTATAAGGAAGGTAGGAACCATTATCCTGCGGTGATATTATTATCAATTTATTCATTTATTTATTGCATTTAGACACTGATACAATCCCAAAGGACTGTTGATGGTTCACAGAAATAAAAATATACAATGAAAAGATCATATCCCAATTAAAACAAACAAAACATAGAATGCAAAATGTAAACAAAAACCAATCCACGAATCTTAACCAGATGTTGAGACTCTAGAAAGAGTACAGAGAAGAGCAACAAAGATGATTAGGGGACTGGAGGCTAAAGCATATAAGGAATGGCTGCTGGAATTGGATATGTCTAGTTTAATGAAGAGGAGGACGAGGGGGGACATGATAGCAGTGTTCCAATATCTCGGGCTGCCACAAAGAAGAGGGAGTCAAGCTATTTTCCAAAGCACCAGAAGGCAGGACAAGAAGCAATGGGTGGAAACTAATCAAGGAGAGAAGCAACCTAGAACTAAGGAGAAACTTCCTGACAGTTAGAACAATTAACCAGTGGAACAACCTGCCTCCAGAAGCGGTGAATACTCCAACACTGGAAGTTTTTAAGAAGAGACTGGACAGCCATTTGTCTGAAATGGTATAGGGTTTCCTGCCTGAGCAGGGGTTGGACTAGATGACCTCCAAGGTCCCTTCCAACTTTACTACTACTATTACTATTGTTGTTGTTGTTGTTGTTGTTATTATTATTATTATGATATCACAGTCCAAACACTCTCTGGGAGAGTTCTATTTTGAACTGGTTCCAAAAAGCTGTCAAAGTGGGAGCTAACATAATGTCAATGTTCTTTCATTCAATAACAATCTCCCAGATCCAGGAAACTATCCCTTGCTCCTCAGTATACAAGGAAAGGAGGAAGGGCAAGGATCCAGTCCTTAGTTTGCAGATGTCATCCTAGAGAACCCCTTATTCATTTCACTGGATGTCATAAGTCAAAGGAAATCTCAAATAATTAGCAAGAAGATGCCCCAGTTGTCATCATAGTCCCTGATCACATGGAGTCAAGACTTAAGCAAATCTGAGTGAAATTATTAGCAAAATGTTGCACTAATTGATCATAGCAGTCAATGGAGAGCTCTTTATGCTGACTGTTTCCCAATGGGAAATTAGTCACTGTAAACATTTTTAGTGGATGACAATGTACTAATTTAATAAGAAAGGAGAAATAAATACGCTTTGCCTCTCCTGTCATTACAGAACAGGTCTGAGTGAGCACATATATTCATATTCAATCAGATTCCCTTTTTGTTTTTCTTTACCGACCCTCTAGGTTCAATTCTGCTGCTTCATTTCCAGGGAGCCCTCATTAAACCAAGGACCAAGGTTAGAATAGAGAAAGAGATGCCACTTGAGACAATTTCATTATGGGAACAAATAATTTCACCTTGCCGTCAGTGACTTGGGCCTTCAGTGGATTCACCTGCAAGATTGTCAGGAAGCTCCCCAAGCAACTGCTGAAAACCATCTGACACTTGGGGCATACTATTCAAATATTGTTAAATCCAGCCACACAGAGGTCATGAATATCAATGAATATCAATCACATCTGGATCAGAAAGCAATCTGACAATGGCAAAGGGATGATGGTCATACCCCCCCCCATCTAAATCACCAGTGCTTGAAAACAAAGACAAGGTTTAATATGTGTCTGCCTATGTATCAGGCCCAACCATGAAAGAAGCCCATGGTTTCCACAGAGTCTATGAGTTCCTAGGCCAGACTGAATCCAACACTTGTCATATGGAAGTTAAGTCCCAAACAACCCCAGTAAACAGAGCATCTCCATCATCAGTCCAGAAGCACAGGAAATCTAGTTCTGGGCAGCAGGTTGACCAGTACATCAGTAAGACCCACAGTTTGTCTCTACAGCCTAATTTTACACAGACAACTTACCCTTGCAGGAACAGTAACCCTGGTCACAAATTAATCTTCCAATACTTTACTGACACCCTGGTCCTGCCCTCAAAGATAATATAGGTCTAGAAATATTTCTGGGTAAATTTCAGAAAGGCCAATAATACCATCTTCACCCAGCCAGATCTTTGTAATACACCAGAGTTGCTTAGTTGTCCACACCAAATCATGCATGCTCATTACAGACAGACCCAGAATATACTGAACTATACCAGTAATCTCTTAAGGCAGACATGTCAAACTTACGACGTCGGATGACGTCATGCGATGTATCAGGACTTTTTCCCCATTGCCCACAATGAGGTGGGTGCAGTTTCGGCGTGATGCATCCAGTCCACTGGCTGGCAGTTTGACATTCCTGCCTTAAGGTCAAATGCACTGCCCATACAGCCATCAAGTCCCTGGGTTGGGACTTGATGTTAACATTCACTCTGGCTGATATTGTTATTCTATGTACTTCTTTCCCCCATATGACTCTTAATTTCTTCCCTAATTCCATGTTTGCATTAGGTATTTATCAAAAGATGCTGGAAAGTACCAATGTTTCCATTTGGTTTTCTACTTGATTCATGAAGCACTTCTAGTAATATGAAAAGCAGTTCATGAATTGCTCAAGAGCTGGCACAAGAATACTTGTGTGCCCATTTCCATATAAATGGTCTTTTTACTATGCAGACCAGTGATAATTTATGAGCCTGAATTCTCATTTGCAAACGGAGGTCCTGCTGGTACTGCCCTTCTGTTTATATGCAAGTGAATTATAATTTCAATGCCATTATCATAATATAGATTTGCAACTGATAGAGGTGTACCTAATTTTGACCTAGAACAAAATGCTGATAAGCCTTGGAAGGTTTGGGAAATATAATCACAGACTCTTTAGAATTAGGCATGCTTCATTTCACCATCTGAAATATGTCTACAATCTATGTTCATGTTATAAAATATTATTGAATAAGGATTGAAAGTTCTCCACTAAAAGGATAATGTAAGTGGACGGAGCTTTTAAAACTGTGGGGCAACTTGATTGACACACACCAGACATGTTGGGACTGTAATTCCCAGAATATCTCAGAACTTGACCAATGTAGCGTAGACTTCTGGAACTTTTAGTCTTATCAACCTACCACATGCCTGAAGCTTTAACAGCTCTGAATGGTTATCTAATTTCCACATTTATCAAATATCACTTCATTCCGCCTAGCTGAATATAAGAATGCTGTGAAGGAGGATAGCACACACTAGTGCAACATAAATCGCTTAGAGGGCTGTGGCCACATCCACCTCTTTTGCTGGATCAGGGCATTAGACTTTTGTAATACCAGAATAACAATATTCTGTCTGCTTTGGATATATGTAAATTTTCAGTCAATCAATGCAATGTCATGCCCTCACTTTATTTCCTGTTGATGACAACTGACACGTATCTTATAATTATAAAATATAAGAAATGAAAAAATATGTTTGTTTTCATTTAATATATTTTATAGACATGATTTTTCCCCCAATTCAATGAATTCAATATTCTAGGAGCTTGTATTCAATTCCTTATGATAAAAGTCACAGTGGAGCCAGAATAACTACCAGATTGCAGAAGATGTCCTCCAAATAAAACAAAATAAAGTCCTGAAATTTCATATTAAATATTATATATTTTTGGCTCTGCAACACTTAACCCAGGGAGGTGTGTTTGATCACACTTTCCAAGTAAATAGCAAAACTGCATTTTTTTCACATTTTGATTTTGATTACTATTACAATGTTTTTTTCTTGTAATTATTGTAAGCCAGTTGGACGAGTTTGGGCCAGTTACTCTATATCAGCCTAATCTTTTTTCTGAAAATGAAAAACAAGAACCCTGCAAATAATAGAAGGAAGGAAGGAAGGAAGGAAGGAAGGAAGGAAGGAACAAAACCATGCATGGCATATGTTTATGTATTAATTTTTTACATCATATTATGCGGAAACATCTCAATAAATCATATCTATATTTCAATGCAACATCCAGAGTTAATCTACATCAATTACTCATATGATAAGCACATAAATCTACAGACCACTGGGTAATTGGGTCATATGTTTCTTCTTCCAGTGATGAAGAGTATTTTGCATGTGACCTGATTATCTTCCCTCTCAGCTATAATGTATATATGATAAACATGGGGAGATGTTCTCAAAGCACAGATGTCAATTAGGACAACAGCCAACAACAGCTCAGCTTCAAAGTTAAGAAGCCCAGAGCAAAGAAACATGGAAAGCGTGAGAAGCAATAGGAATGGATTTACACTGCTGTGGCTGTACTCAGCTATTTCTAGAACTTCATTCCAGTTTATAAGAAAGGTCCTTATCTAGCTGAACCATGTAATGTGTCTGGCAGACTTCTGCTGTTGAACCATGTAAAGTTGATGGTGTTGTGTCCTGGTTCAGCAAGTTGCACAATACAGAAGGAAACTCAAGATAATTTTGCAGTATTAATACTAGAGCTTCAAGGCGAGCAGATTTCCATGACCAACTCTCTACATACTCTGCCTTGACTCTTCCTTCTCTGTAAACTGAAGATACCATGTTGCTTCATCACCATTTCCTCCTGCGTTTTAAACTGAGCGGGTCTCCTTCTCTTTACTGAATGAAGGGGTTATGATGTCCCACTGCTATTTCAGCCCATTTTTTTAAATTAAGGGACTGGGGATTTTTTTTCCTGACTTTTGTTTGCAAAAATAAATGCAACAAGACAATAATGGGGATGGTGGTATAGGACATAGCTAACACCATAGTTATTGGCTATATATTTAACTGAAATGTTTTTGTTACATTTTATCTCATGTCCTCATATGATAATTTTATCATACATAATCCACTTTCACAGCTTTGCTGGAAGGCAGTGTATAAATCCTCAGACAAACAAGCAATTAAATAAATGAATAGCCATTAGCATTTACACCATTTCTTAGAGCATAGTTCTTAACACGTGAGACATTTAAATGGAGGAAGCATAAATTCTTTCCAGACCTATTCTCAACTCATTATGTATGTGTTAATTAGTGTTGTGGATGTGTGTTTTGTTGCCCTGTCTCCTACTGAATTAAAGAAAACTGTGTGCTCTCTTTAAAGTGCAAGAAATCAGAATGTATCTTCCTATTGAAACTAATTTGTTTTATTTTAGTTGTGATTCATCTGTAATTTGCACAGTATGCTTGCCATTTCTGTACAGTCCAAAGCTATGTTATGAAATTATAATAGTAAAAGTCATCTGTCAACAAGAAAAATGTGGGTGAGTGAGTCTCACATGCCATAACCCATGTTCCATATTTTTTTTAATCCAGAAGATGTTCTAAAATGAAATTATGGGATGGATTGGAATTCCCACTAAATAATTCAATTCTGCTAAAGATTATATTGGTTGATTGTTTTTATTTGTAGTAATTAAGCTTTTTGTCAGGACCAATACATTATGCCAGTGGTGGCAAACCTATGGCACGTGTGCCAGAGGCGACATTCAGAGCCCTCTCTGTGGGCACAAGCACTATCACCACAGCCCTGCCTCCCCCATGGCCCCCTCCTCACCATCAGCCCCCCTGGAGGAGAGTCACCCCCAGGTGCGACCCACATGGAGCCGTGCAGCCAAGGACATAGCAGCCAGGCAGCAGGGATAAGACTCTGCCCTCATGCCCCATCACAAACAGATGATGCTGGATGGTGCGGGCAGAGGGCATAGCCACCATGGTGTTGCTGGGCTGCCTAGGCAATCTGCGGTGGGCCGTGGAGGCAGTGGGTGGCCTGGCGGGTGGGCAGGGCAGGGGCAGAGGCGGGGTGGGAGGGGGACAGAGAGGTTTTTGGGCACTCAGTCTCTAAAAGGTTCGCCATCACTGCATTATACTATCAATGGTGTAATTCAGGGGTAGTCAACCTTGGCTCTTTTATGACTCGTGGACTTCAGCTCCCAGAATTCCTGAGCCAGCTTAGCTGGCTCAAGAATTCTGGAGTTGAAGTCCACTAGTCATAAAAGAGCCAAGGTTGACTACCCCTGGTGTAATTAATCATTACTAATAACTTCATGATATTATAATGTCCTCTATTTCAGGATATAGAACTAATTTGGATGCAAAATATTCTTTGATTAATCTTTGAATTTAATACAGTTCATGCATTTGTAGGTTTGGAGTAGGGAAGTAACCATCTCAGTTGCCATCTACAGCTATTTATGACAGTAATCAGAAATACAAATATTCCATTATTCATTAGTCTACTATCATTTGTTAATCCAGTTTATGGTTGTTATTTTTCTTACTTTCTGAGTAGATTCAAAGTTATTCTACTAGTTTGATTCATATTTTCATCTATTGCAATATTAAAATGTTCTATTAGCTTTATAAAATAAGAGCTATGCTAAATAGAAACAACTAGAAATGTAAGACCACTAGAAAAGGACAATACAGGAAGAATGGAGGAAAGAAGGCATGGACTTCTCAAAAGAATCCCCCCTTACAGGATCAATGGCTACTATCCTGGGTCCAGATAATAAACAAATGTTCCAGTACTTGAGGAGCTTTCACAGAGAAGAGGGGTCAACCTAGCCTCCAAAACAGCTGTGGGTAGGATAAGAAGTAATGGATGGAAGATAATTAAAGAGACATCCAACTTAGAAATAAGGAGAAATTTCCTGACATTGAGAACAATTAATCAGTGGAACAACTTACCTCTGGAAGTTGTGGGTACTCCACAACTGAAGGTTTTCAAGAAGAGACTAAGTAGCCATTTGTCCAAAATATTATTGGGGGATGAACTAAAAGATCTCTTCCAACCCTATTATGCTACTATGTTCTATATTCTAATAAATCCTATTATACTTTAGGGAGCGTCAGTTTGGTTTACTGGTTAAGTCAATTTCCAATTATATGTTGGTTTGACCATTTGAAAACTTAAATTACAAGTTTGTTAAGCAAGAACTTAGAATAATTGTTCAAAGATATATTCGGTAAAGTAGTATTAGAAATGATAAAAAAGAAAGATGCCCAAAGACAGTCACCATAGTACATGAATGAAAGGGATATGTTAATTAAGAAAAACATCCAAAATATTCTGAACATATTAATTTTTTAATGGTGTACCTTAAACAGAGACTTATATTAGCACCATTGTTTGTTTGTTTTTTACTCAAAATTCTTACTCATGATCATTTCAACCCTAGAGTTTACCTACATGGTGCCATCTTTGGTCTGTCTGTAATATCAAATGTGATTTTAGAGCTGATACAACATTAATTTTGCTCCCAAAATTGAATATGAATCTTTCTGGAATCAAAACTTTCCAACCCATGCAAAAAAGATTAAAATGTGAATAGATTTAGTGGAACAGAAAAGCATATCTAAGCATTGACAGATGTGTAAAAATAGAATCTGAACAGTCTTGAGGCAGGGAGCAGAAGACCAGATGAATTGGCTGAATGACTGATCTGAAAAGGAACACTTCACATTGCACTTTTTGTTGCAGGGCCCACTTGTAATTTATTAACCCACTTTGTGAGATAAATCCAGAGGCTTTTGCTTGCTTAGCTAAAGAACTTCCAACTAAATATATGGTTGAGTAGATCTTTTATGCTCTGCGAGCCATTAATCAAACAATCAAAATGTTAACACTGCTTCACTGTAGATTGCAGCCATGCTCCGCAAAGCAAAGGTAAAATCAAAACATTGTGTCTGCTTTTCACAGGAAAGAGAGGAAATGGCCACCTAATCTCTAGCATACAGCTTGTTACACCTGAATTCAGTACAGCTTATAAAAACTAATTTTACTGTTGATTAGATAGGAACATTTTTGTTAGCCCAGGTTTTAAGTTAACAGAAGGTGAGGGGCTGGAAGACTTTCTTGTGCATTGACTATTCCCATACCAAAGTCAGAGAAGTTATTATTAAAATGGTAGTATCCATAGAAGGAGGTTATAATATTCTTCTGCAAATGAATTACTTTAAAGAAAGTAAAGTGCTAATCACACTTTAGTAAAAAAAAATAATAGTGATCAACTGCATACCAGCTGCAAATACTTACTATGCTTTTAATATAAAGGCTATACTACTGTATCCCTATGCCACCGTGGCTCTTTTAGTTGAATATGTCTTGATGAGCTCAAAATATTATAGTTTTTTTGCATTTAGGGGAGTTTTTTAAAAAATATTATTGGGCTTTGATAATTGCTATTTAACAGAAGGTAAAGATTGCTAATATTTGAACATTTCCAATGGGACAGAAACATGTAAATCACAAAAACCTCCCTTAAAAACAAAAAAAAAAAGAATGCTTCCTTCTAAGGCAGTGGTTCTCAACCTGTGGGTCGGGACCCCATTTGGGGTTGAACGACCATTTCATGTCCGCCATTTTCCCCCCCTTTTCTTTGGCCATGCCCTGGCACCCGATGATGTATAAGTGGTTGGGGGTCGCCACAACATGGGGAACTGTATTATGGGGTCACGGCATTAGAAAGTTTGAGAACCACTGTTCTAAGGCTATCCACCTTAGAATATAATTATTCGTAAGTATCCCAAACAGCTGCTGAGCTCAAGGATTTATTGAGAGTGCAAGATTATTAAAGTGTAATAATCATGAAACAATAGTCTGTTTTAATCTACAATCTACACAGAGCCCTGAGAGCAGGACTTCAGGGCAAAACTCTAGGATGACATTCACCACTCAATTTAATGAAGAAGAGATGCTTACAGGTTTGAATTAAGTAAAGCAATATGTATTACCCTCAATAAAGTCTCATTAAACTAGATCATCTCCTAAATTGGCCAAATGCTACCCACTGTAATGTTTGCAGAGGACACATTCAATGTGAGGCCAAAAACCTGACTTGCAAATATCGAAAGGTGAATGTTGTACCATTTGAAAGAAAAAATAGCATCAAAAGAAACCTTGTGAATGACAAACAGATGGAAATTCAGCTGATCAGATATAAGTATCTTTTGGTAAAACAGCAATTCTGCTGAGAATCATTAGAGAACTGTGGTTGACAAAAAAAAATCTACTTGAAAGGTAGCTTTCATTGGTAGCTGAAACAAGGTAGCAACTCAAACGCGATTCTTATAGTCACAGGAAATTCAGGCAGTTGAAAGCTGTAGAGTCTACATTGCTACCTTAGATCTTTAAGACTATCAGGGTATGTTCTTTTCACATATGGTACAGCTTCTATTTACTCCAACTAGTTTTCTCCCTATCAAGTAGATGAAAAATCTAATACGCTCTTACCAGAACCCTTCATTTCACTGGGGTTTTAAAATGCTAAGAGGGTTGTCAACGCTGCTAACAGCGAATGTTTTTGCATTGACAACACATGGAAATGTAGCCACCTTTTACCTTTTGCTTTTAGAGTTAGATGATGCTGGGAGGGGGAGATGTGAACGAGAGTCCAGCTAGACATAACAACACTAAACTTAGCATGAGAAACAAGGTTATTGTAACCAGAGCTGATAAGGAATTGGAGGGCTGGAGAACTGGAGAGGAGTCCTGTGCTTCAAGCTAATTAGGGAATGTGATTTATGATAGTTAATTGAAGGAGGGAATTGTGCTTTGATACTATGTGCTCAGGGGAGGGGAAATAAGTTTTTGGCTTCAATTATGCAGTGCCGATGTTATGCTACTCAAAATAAAGATTCTTTAAGGTAAACAATGCCTCGAAGTTCTTTTGAAGAGTTTCATCTGTCGGAACCATGACAAGGTTTACTAAGCAATGAATATGAGGGATAGGAATCTCTACAGCAGGAGTCACATTAATGAGCCCTGTGACATTCTAAATATAACTGCATTTTATTGTGGAAGCTTGATGAATAATACATCTGTTTGTCTTCAAGATGCCCCATACTTTTTGCATTGTAATAAGGGTATCCCATCAATAGAAATCATTCATTCAGTAGCATCTTTTCATTGTTCAAGATAATTTATCTTGTGCGCTTTACAAAATTGCAAACAAATGTTCTAAAACAGGGGTCACCAACCTCCGGCCTGTGGATCAGCACCAGTCTGCAACATGCCTGAAACCGGGCCAGGCAACATAAGGAAAATACAGTTTCTTAGTGATGAGTAAAACAATAGCAGGAAAAAAGAAATACAGATAACAAAAAATGCATATTACCTAATCTTATACACACATAAGCTTTGTTTCATGGACTGAAAATAGTACCAGTTGTTGGTGGTTACTAAGACAATGGCAAAGCTAAATGTTTGCTAAGATTTTATATACATATACATACATACATACATACATACATACATACATACATACATATATATGTATATATATATGTATATATATGTATATATATATATAATCTTAGCAAACATATATATATATATAGGCTAGGATTTTCTTCTACATGTATGATTTTACAGTAAATTTCTATACTTTGGCATGGACAATGGTGTGGCTAGTGCTACACTTGATTAATAAATCTAATAATTTCATTTACAAAATAAGCAAAATCTTATGCAGACAGCATGACAAAAAGGATTACAGAGAGAAAATGCCTAAGGTTAGATATATTTTTTTTATCATGTCTAAATTTTGGCCTTAAAGCATTACTAATCCTGAAAGCTAAGATAAGCGTACAATTTCAGTTAAATAATAGTATGTTATTGTTTCTGCAGAGCGCACAGGATATGGAAAACAGAACTTCTTCTCCCTACTCCCTATCCTATTCTTTCTGGGATGCTAAAAGGCTCTTTAATTACCATCTCAAAGTAAAATAAGTGCATGAATGCAATGGTGATGCCGAAAAAAATCAGGCTAGTAGTTTACTTTAATCAAGACCTTCTATATGTCTTGTTCTACACAAAACAATTTTGTAGTTAACAAGATCAGCTGAGCAGCCACAGATTCATTTTTTTAACGTTATATGTTTTTTTACATATATAAAAGCAATGGTAGAGTCTCTGGTAATTTTGTAGTCATCATGTCCATCTAATTTTCTTGACAGCAATATGGAAGGGGTTTTCGTTGTTTTCCTCTGTTGTTTTTTCAACTCTCAAGGTACTTTATAAACATGGGACTCCTGGCATGTTTCCTATCCAAAAACTAACCAGACAACTCAGCCAGATCCTGCTTAGGGTCTGAGCCTAGATAACTATAGTCAGATGCTGCTACCTGCTATAAACACATGTAAATTAGGACACCTGTAAATTAGGAGCCATGGAGATGCAGTGGTTACAATGCAGAATTGCAGGCTAACTCTGCCCACAGCCAGGATTCAGTCCTGACTGGCTCAAGTTGACTCAGCCTTCCATCCTTCCGAGGTTGGTAAAATGAGGACCCAGATTGTTGGGGGCAATATGCTGATGTTGTAAACTGCTCAGAGAGTGCTGCAAAACACTATGGATTGGTGTATAAGCTAAGTCAGGGGTGTCAAACTGCTGGACTGCGGGCCGGACACATCACGCAGAAGCCATGCCCACCCCATTGCCGGTCATGCCCACCCCATTGCCGGCAATGGCGAAACAGTCCCGATATGTCATGCAACGTCACATGACATCGCGAGTTTGACATGTCTGAGCTAAGTGCTATTGCAATTGCTATACAGATGACTTCTCCCATTTTCAAGGAACATGGAAAGAGAGCCATGTGGTTGAATAACACTTGATTTTCCCTGTGTTGCAACTGATCATCGTCTCTCCTCTCAGCTGGTGAATGTCTGTCAGACTCTGGTGAAAATGAAACCTTAATCCCTCAAGCAGAAAAGCTTCTATGTAAAAGAAGGAACTTGCATCTATGGGGAATCCCTGTACAATAACCATTTATGAATGTCTACTGGACTTTTAATATGCAGGTCCCAGAATGAAGAAGTGATCTCTCCCAGGCCCCTTTAAACATTTGTGTAACTATTCATTAGTTAGGTTCTAATTTGTCAATCGTTCTTATAATTAAGTTTTCTAAAACATTTCCCTCCATAAAAAGAAATTAAAGAGGAAAGTAGATTTGATAATTTTTAAATTTTAAAAGATTTATCTTTTCAATCTCTTTCTAAATTAGAAATCCAAGGCTATCTCTGCTATTATATTGTGTAAAGTTGATACGTTTGAAAAGTCAGAGAGAGAAAGAGAGATCTGTTAATTCACTAACTAGGAAGCATGAGCATATTGCAGTTTTCCAATATATAAAATTGACTACCCTGTTCTGATATGTGCCATTGGAAGTTGGGCAACACCTACATTTAATAAATAATTATTAAAATTATTATTTATATAATTATAAATTATATAATGATAATTTTATCAACCATAATATTGCAAATTCCAATTTCTATTGTTCGCCTTTTCTTTTTCTTTTTTTCTATCTCAAAAATGATGCCATTTACAAATAAAACCTTGCAATTTTTTAAAATCTAGACCATGTGCTATATTTTAATATTGATTTAAAGAAAGCTAGCAGATGGATTGAAAATGTATTTCCAGAGTCTAAGCTACTGCAATTCTTTACACGGTATTCCGAGCTTCTTTTGTGAGTGGAATGGCCATTTGAATTCTATTGTATTCCTTTCACTCGCAACTACTATATTCTCTGCACTGACAATTATCTGATTTCAAGAAGACCCCTTCATGCTACAGGTAGTCCATGCATTGTATCATGCCTCTTCAACTTTGCAGATATTAGAAAACTGGCAAAAAAAGTGATTTTCCCCCTCAACACCCCCATTTATGTTACTGCTTCCAGAAGCTAACATTTATTTTCATTTTCTTGTACAAATTTCAAAAAGAAATTTAACCAGGCAGGGGACAAATGACATGGATCCCATTTAGAGATAAATAGAGAACATGGAACCATAATATCAAAAAAAAATATTTACCATCTGGACAAATTTTTAATCAAGGTACTTTCAAGATTCGCATGAGACTCCTATATTGTTTATGGTAACTTAGAAGTTAAGTGTACTAAAAGCAATGTGACTTCCTTCTAGGTAACCATAGAGATTAGTACTGTTAAAAACATTTGTAAAATCTTTTCATTGTGAGTTTGCAAGTTTCATTTCAACTTTTAAAGAAAGCTCCAGCAGCAAATGAAAGAGTGGATCAAGATTTCAGAAATAAAATTCTACCTTCATTAAAAGGACCTAATACTGTGTATTAGAACCACAATAGGGCCATAATAATTTTGAACACAAAGGCAAGTTGCTTCCCTTTCTCTGAGATGCCTCATACAGTATAAGGGCTTTGGTACTAACTGTGAAATCTTTACAATTATATTTTTACTTCCTTCTATGAGGAGGTGAATTTTGTATGAGGGCAGATGATTCCTTCTCCTTCATGATCCCCTCCAAATGTTTAGGACTGCAATTCTTGTGTGTTATGTCCTGGGCCGGCAGGCACAGGCTGCAGCGATTGGCCCGGGCAGACCATGTGGATGCCCGAGACAAGAAAGGCTGCTTCCAGCCTTTGCAATGATTGGCCAGCAAGGTATTGTGCAGTGGGGCTATAAAAGGGGGCCGCACCATTTTAAAATCAGTTCTGTTGGTTTTTGCAATAAAGGAGACTGTTGGAACTCGTTGCTTTGTCTTAAAGCCTCTTTTCCTGAAACAGAACATTGGCGACGAGGATGGGATGCCTGCAAGGCAAACAGATTAAGAAGCCAAGCTGCCTCACCACAGGGGGGCTTGCAGCTTGGAGACGTGTGGCTCCTGGAGATTGCCTTAGCCTGCCAGCACTGAGACGCTGGAGGTAAGCTAAAAAAAGGGGGGGGCTTCTCAATCCTTGCAGCAAGAGGCGTGGACGAAATTCCTGGGCTGAAATGATGGCAAAGATAGGCCGGCCTTCAGAATTTGACACAGCTCACCCAGAACGCTGGAGCTCATATGTGGCCCGGGTGGAGAACTACCTCCGGGTGAATCAAATCCATGAAGATGACCTCAAAGCTGCCACGCTGCTGTGTGTGTGTGGGCAAGAGACCTTCGAGATTGCGGAGAATCTGGTTGCCCCAGCACCACTGGAATCAATCACCTACACAGAATTGAAGAGAATGCTTCGAGAGCATTTTGAACCCAAGCTCTCAGTGATTGCCTGGCGACATGCGTTCCAGCAGAGGCATCAGAGGCCTGGTGAGTCTGCAGCAGAGTTTGTTGCGGCCTTGAGACAAGCAGCTAGGCCCTGCGAATTCAAAGACTTGGAGGAGAGACTGAGGGATCGGCTGGTCTGTGGCCTGCGAAGCTGGGAGTTGCAGCAGAAGCTCTTCGCGAAGGAAGGTCTCACGTTCCAAGATGCCCTGAGGGAAGTTTCAGCTGAAGAAGCAGCAGGCGGAGCTGTGAAGGCCTTGCGGCTCTCCAAGCTCCCACAAGTTCCAGCCACCGTCCATTAAGAGGTTGCTCACGAAGAATCCGAGCAGGATCCAGAATTGGAAGTGGACCGGCTGCATCAGACTCCAGGGAGAAGGCCTCATGGAGGAAAGGCATAGCCAGCATCATCCCCTCGGTGCATCGGGTGTGGAGGCCGCCATCGCCGCACAGACTGCCGTTTCCGCTCTGCCATCTGCAGGGCCTGTGGGAGGCAAGGCCACATTGCCTCCATCTGTTTGGGTCGCCAGAAGGAAAGTTACCCAGAAGAATTGCCTCAGAAAGTTACCAGGGTCCCCAGCCAGAACAGGGTGGGCTTCTACGCGTCACGTAGCAACGTTTTTAGAACAGGGGTCCACAGGCCACTTAGGAAGAAGCTTCACATCAACGTGAAGTTGCAAGGGGTCCTCTTGTCGATGGAGCTGGACACTGGGTCTGCTCTATTGATCATCTCCCTAGACACCTTTAACAAGGTCTGCAGCAGAAGCGGCCTAGGGGTGAAACTCAGGCCGTCAAACCTCATCCTCACAGATTTCCAAAATTCCAGAATCAACGTGAGGGGGGAGGCCACACTCAAGGTGCAGCGTCGGAATTTTGAGGGGCTACTGGATGTAGTTGTGGTTGGGGGAGACCGTATGAGTCTCATTGGACTCAACTGGTTTGAGGCCCTAGGAATTCAGGTGACTGGAATACACAGCATGCAAATAACAGGCCTGGCTGGGGTCTGCAAGGAGTTTGCAGATGTGTTTAGTCCAAAACTTGGCTCCTACAAAGGCCCTCCTATTTCTCTGAGGCTAGACCCAGCCATAGCCCCCATTAGAATCAAGCCACGCAGGGTGCCCTTTGCCTTAAAGGGAAAAATAGATGCAGAGCTGGATAAATTGATTCAGCAGGGTATCTTAGAGCCTGTGGACAGTAGTCCATGGGAAACGTCCATACTTACGCCACTGAAGGCCAATGGTGAAGTCTGAATCTGTGCGGACTACAAGTGCACGCTTAACAAAGTGCTGCAGCAGCATTCATACCCAGTACCAATGGTCAGTCACATTCTAGCCTCCATCAAGGGGGGGGGGCAGATCTTTGCTAAGCTTGACCTGGCTCAGGCTTATCAACAATTGCCAGTTGATGAGGAAACGGCTCAGGCCCAAACCATAGTGACTCATAAGGGGGCATTCAAGGTAAGAAGATTGCAATTTGGGGTAAACGTGGCCCCTGGCATCTTCCAGAGTGTAATGGAGCGAACACTCTGAAATATCCCTGGTGTTTGCCCGTACTTTGATGATGTCCTCATCACTGGGGACTCAGCTGACAATTTAGCCAAAAGGCTGAAAGCTGTTTTGCTATGTTTCCGCCAAGCGGGCTGAAGCTTAAGCAAGACAAGTGCAAGATCAGGGTTACCTCCACAGAGTTTCTAGGATTCCACATTGATGCTCAGGGCATCCACCCTGCGGAATCCAAGCTGCAAGCAATTCAGCAGGCCCCAAGTCCCAAATCCAAGGGCGAACTTCAGGCCTTTCTGGGACTGCTAAATTTTTATCACTCATTCCTTCCTCACAAGGCTGAAGTGGCTGAGCCATTACACCAGCTCTTGGACAAACAGTCCCTGTGGCAGTGGACACAAGCACATGAAAAGAGCTTCAAAGAGGTCAAGGCCTTGCTCTCTTCAGATGCGGTCCTCGCACACTTCAATGAGAACTTACCAGTGTGCATCGCCTGTGATGTGTCCCCTTATGGGATTGGGGCTGTGTTAAGTCACTTGAAGGCTGATAGAACGCAAGTCCCAATAGCATACTACTCAAGAACCCTGTCATCAGCTGAACGCAATTATACACAGATAGATAGGGAAGCCTTAGCCATAGTGGCTGGCATAAAGAAGTTCCATGACTTCGTATATGGCCGCCACTTCACGGTCTTTACAGACCATAAGCCACTGCTGGGGTTGTTCACAATGAACAAACAAACCCCATGCATAATATCCCCCCAAATGCTGAGGTGGTCTATCTTCCTGTCTGCATATGACCATACACTGGTTCACAAGCCAGGCAAAGAAATGGGTCATGCAGATGGCCTCAGCAGGTTGCCATTACAGCAGATAGAGGCAGATCTAGCACCTGCCAATCACATCCTATCTATTCAGGACTTGCCTGAATCTCTCCTCAGTGCTAGGGATGTGGCTGCCGAAACAGCCACCGATCACACGCTAACACGCGTGCTGACTTGGGCATTGTCTGGATGGCCTGACACATGTCCAGGCTCAGAATTCCAGAGCTTCTGGCAGAGAAAGCATGCAACAAAGTCCTAGTCTGCCTAGCCGGGCAGGCGAGCTGGCAGGCCAGGCACACACACCAGCCATGAGAAGATCAGGGCGGGCCAGAGGTCCTCCCAAATACTTACAAGATTATGTACGGTTCTTGTTGGTTCATGGGCAGGCCTGGTAGTCGGGGTTAAGTAATGCAGCTCAAGGGGAGTGGGGAGCATGGCGATAGCAAGACTGTAGTGTTGTGTATATATAGATGCAACGTACACAATGTAATGGAGTGTTGGAGTATTTAAAATAATAAGTGTGCCTTATTATTTTAGCCAAGGGGGGAGGGGTGTTATGTCCTGGGCCAGCAGGCACAGGCTGCAGCGATTGGCCCGAGCAGACCATGTGGATGCTCGGGACAAGAAAGGCTGCTTCCAGCCTTTGCAATGATTGGTCAGCAAAGTATTGTGGTGCCTGGGACAAGAAAGGCTGCTTCCAGCCTTTGCAATGATTGGCCAGCAGGGGGGCTATAAAAGGGGGCCACACCATTTTATCTTCTGTTGATGTTGCAATAAAGGAGACTGTTGGAACTTTTGCTTTGTCTCAAAGCCTCTTTTCCTGAAACAGAACATTGTGCTTATGGACATACTGGTTGGCGTGAATGGGAATTGCTGTCTGAAACATTGGATGAGTGCCAGATTGGCTAGAAAAGTCCCAGAAGGCAATTTTGTCTTTTAAGGGTAGGGGCATAGCATGAAATTATCTAAAAAGTACAACAATTGTAGATATGTTTAGTAGTTTTGAGTGCTAGAAGTTCCTCTTCTTCAAATACCATGAGCTGATGAGCAAGTTCACACACATTACTTTTCATTTGGACAAAGTAACTTGTGTGTGAACTTGCCCATTAACTCACTGATGTTCAACGAAAAGGAATTTCTAGTAATCAAAATTACTAAATGTATCTACAATTGCTGTACATTCTAGACAATTTCATGCAATGCCCCTGCCCTTAAAAGCAAGAGAAAAGAAGAGAAGAGAAGAGAAGAGAAGAGAAGAATATTGTCAGTTCATTTGCTGTTAATTAACCATTTCTCATTTTTGGGAGCAATGCTTTCTTCATGTAGTTTCCATCAAAATCGCCATCTCAGTTCACCCAGCTGTGAGCAAGAGAGCATCATGTTGTGACATCCGTAGCAAAAGTGGCATTAAAAGCATTCCATAAAAGAAACCCTACCGCTCCTTTGTCTTTCTTATTTTGCTGTAGATATGTTATTATTTTGGCTTGGGAAGCAAATTGAAAAGAAAAGGTAAAGACTTTTTAAAAGTTGCATTTTTAAAAGCTTGAGGATTAAGGTTATTATTATGGGGGAGAATCAATGGGATGTGATTTTCTTAGAGTAATTATAGATAGAACACTAGATTTTACTGCACAATGGGTACACAGTAGCATAAATCTGTCTTTGCCAGCATGGTCAACTGCTTGGTCCCAGAGATAGTTAAATGTGGAATTATTCTTGGGAAAACTGATGACCCTGCCAAAATTAAGTGCATTTTATACATACACACGCACACATCTACCCCATTTTAAAGTGAAAATGCTAGGCAGAGAGTTAAGAATTTGAAAGAGGTAAGAAAATAAAGCCATGGCTTTACTGAAGACAAGGCAAGGGAAAGTATATTTAGATGCTCCAAGTAGGCCTGGATGTTTGAAGAATATAATCCTAGTGTTCAAAAAAGGCAATCTGAGCTTGTCTCTGAAGACTGACTGTTCTTGCAGTCACAAAAGATGCTGGGTAATTCAAACATTTGTCTGTATGTTTGCTATCCATATAAACTACCTTGAACTCCTGGAGGTAACAAGCCTCATGCTCTTGCATTCACACTTATTCAAGAATCACACACATGTTAATCTCTTTTCTTCCTTCCTTTCCCAGTTGACCTTGGGCAAGATCTCCAGGAGGGCAGAAAGAGTAAGGCAACCTTCCATATACTAATCTCTTTAGAAACGGGCAACCTGCCACTAATTTCCAGCTGCTCAGAGAAGTGAGTTAAGATACTGGATGGCTTTTCCTACCAAGGTTTTGTAGGATGGCAGGTTCAAGAGAGAGGAAATGGACCTTTATTCATTTGATCCAAATAGTTGGAATTCTGCTTAGAAATGAAATAGGAGCCAATGCAATTGACCTTATAAAGGAATTATAATCTATCTACCCGTGGTATTAGTCAGCAGTATTTCATCAATTTAAAAAGCAGCCTTGTTGCGGCTGTCTGAGCAGCTCATGAATAAAAACTGCAAACCTAAACTTAAAATCTATTGACAACATTTTGTCCCTGGGTTAGTTATCATTCACAAAGATTAATTTGTTAAGATTTCATTTCCATTTTATCCATGGCTAGTCCATCATATCTCTCAGACTGTGATTTCCAAGACTGAGATGGTAAGGAAACACAGAGTTATTGGTGTTCTACATGTTATTGGCAGCAGCCAACTCCCTACTTCTGGAGTGATTACATTCACCCAGATACACCATTGCATCCATAGAATGCCTTTACCATCCATATAATAATTAGCGTCAGAAGGAAATTAATGTCTCCCATGTTTTTATAATAATATTTCCCTCTCTACTTATAAAATCATTAAACTGGAAAAACATCTAAATATAGCCATTAGTGCTATTGTGTTCCTCTTGTTCTAAACTGCTAGCTTCTTGAGAAATGCTTAAAAAATCTTCCCCTGGAGAACAAAAATGCAAAATAACTTGATTTCTTGTAAATCTGGGACACCTTCTAATTACAACTGGAGTTAAGATCCTGCAAGAATCAAATCAGGCATGCCCAAATGATGGGCAAAATTACCTATGCCAATCAGTAAACTTGCTTGATTAAAAGTACATCCTGCCCCTCATCCTATTCATGAGCAGGTAGAAGTGTATAAATATCTTCTTTGAGATTCTATGAGCATCTTCATAAATCAATGCATGTGAGAAAATTCACAGGAAACAGGAGTATTTCTTCCTTAACACTCAAGAGATATGAAATATATTGTCAGAATATTAAGAGCATTTTAGGAAACGTTAGCTATTTGTCTTTCAGTGTTTTGATGAATTGATCTTGTTTCCACCTTTGTCTCATTAGCATTGTGTAGCAAACCATCCAAAGCAAGCTTAAATCAGCCAAGTCTATTATTTTTCACCACCACCCTTGTGTACAGCCAATGAAGGCAGGGTAGATTGATGACTTTAACAGGGTAGATGGTTTACAAATCCATGTCTGTTGTTGTGCATGTTTTTTTGTCAAAAGTGGTGAGGAAGGTCATACAAAGTATTAAAAAGGCTGAAAAGTACAAATGACTAAACTCTGAATCATTAGTAGCATATATACCTAATGCGTTTCCCTGTTTTTCCCAAAACAGCCACTCTGTGAGATGAGCTGGGCTGAGAGACCGTGAGTAGCCCAATGTCACGCAGCCAGGTTTCATGATTAAGGGAGCCCTACAACTCTCAGGCTCCCAGTTTCTAGGCCAGTGCTTTTAACCACTGCACCATACTTCCTCTGTTAGCATTACAGAATAACACATATACTAGCAGCACAATCAAATTCTATCTACACTTATTTCAGTGCAAAGATTACCGAGGCTCTTTTTTAGTTCTGCATTTACTTTTCCATATTTTCTAAATGAAGCCAGTTCTATAATACTCCAAATTTCCCATGCAGTTAATAACAGAGCATGAAATGTGCTCTATCATGAATAATTTCCAGTAAGATATGTTTATAAATATGTATGTATATTTTAATGCAAATTATAAAGATAAATAAATTAAGCCATTTAGTGGAGAAACAGGAAAGAACAGGCTTATGAATGAAAATGTGCAAAAATGTCACAGTCATAAAATGGAAAAAATTTGCACAACATTGTAACTATGATATGCAATCCTGAGCATATTTGGTTATGTCGTTTTAATTAGTAGTCATACTGAAAATGCCAGCTAAGCTTTTCCTTCATTATTGTTTTTTTTTTTTAAAAAAAAACCCTGTGGTTTGGTGCTCCTTGTTTCAGTCATAAATCTGCATAGTCAAAATGCCTGTTTCTTTCCACAGATTTTAGGTTGTTTTGTTTAATTTAGAACACACCAGCTTTCTGACTTAAAAGGATGTGTGGGTGTGTACACATATTTTAGATTACAACCCTTGTACAAAGGAACGTACACGCACACCCATTGACATTTTTAATGGAACTAGGAAGCTGCATTATTTTTGTCTTTTAAAAGATGGCTACAATTATATACATTCCCATTTTGTTCCATAGATGAACTTGCCCCCTTAAATGAATGACCAAGTGAGAAGTTGTTTTTTTTTTTTAATGGAGAGTCTTGGAAAGTAAAAAGCATTTTCCAATGGAAGCCAAATTTTAAGCCTAGGGAGCTGTATAAAAATCTAAATAGACACTTATGAAGTGAAAACATTACCTTTAGTTTTTAATCCTGGAGTGCAAGAAATCATGGTTTCTTGACACAATGTGCTAATGCACTCCGCATTCATGCAAACTGTGGGACTCCTAAGCCTGCCAACTAAACGCCTTTCTCGCTGGCAGCAGGAAGTCCCAAGCATTACTGTGTCCTCTCCTTTCCTAATTGGTGTACAAAAACAGAAGAATTCATTCACCTGCATATTCTTTCTTTCCTTCCCCTATTTTTCTCTCCTGGTTGGTCTCAAGCTCTTTGGCTTTTGAAAAAAAGCCGCCATTTCATCCACAGCTAGAGCTGCTGCAGCCAGCAAGGCATTCTAGGCATTAAATGGCGCCTCAGAAATTGCAGAGTGGATGGGAGGCAACTGAAAGCATGGAAAATTTTACCCCAGACATTGAAAGCTCTTTTGCTGGCCTCCCCCAATCTCATCCAGTTTCTTAACAAAATTCATTGGACTAAGTTGCACCAACCTTCCTAATTTAAAGTGCTACTATGATGGGAGGGGGGGGTTGACCTATTGCTGTTCTGCCTCTACAAAATCAACCCCAGATCTGGTGTGCAGAACTACCTAAGCAGGATGAAACCTTTTTATGTGGAACAATCTCTGCTCAGGATAGTTATCTGGCTTCACACAGTATGCCAAATCCTCAATCTGTTTTTTTTAAAAAACAAACAAACAAACAAGCGAACAGTAGCTGTGTTCATATAACTATTCTGTGCCCAGACAAACCACAAGATGACTTAATACATTGAGATGGTTTCACCCAAATTACTAACAAAATGGCTGAGCTTCTAGCAACTACCCAGCTCCATTTTAGTCTAGTTTAGCTTCTTGTGCAGACTCAATTGATGAGCCACTTTCCAGATCAGACTGGCTGAATGACGGCAATGATTTGGTTATATGATCTCCTATCATCTGAAGAAAGCCAAACATCTTGGATACACTGTATGTTCAAGACTTCACCCCACTCCATCATTAGCCTGACCAAAAAAAAAAAAAAACCATGTTAATGCTTTGGTTAATACTGGTTTGGTTTCAAGCTGAGTGGTACAGTACTTAGATCCTGTAGGTCATCTGAAAAACGGTAGTCTCATCTTGCTATTTGCACATACTTTCTATTCCTAGTTCTTAGGATAAAAGGGACATATATTTCTTCTTCCAATTATTTTCCTAAAATACAGTATTTATTTAAAAGTATGTACAAAGCATAAAAATACTAGATTTTTTAATTAAAATATATATAAAAATATACAACTGGATTCCACAAATATTTTTCCAATATTCCGGTAGACTAATAGAGCTGCTATAGTAACTTGGTTTTGCACATATATTTGGGTTGCTGCCATGCAGCTTGAAAATAAACTGCTTTGTTTTGCTGCCTAAACAAGGTCTGCACAGTGCTGCAGAAGCTTTCTGCAGATGTTAGCTAGGGTGACAGAGCATAAAGCAACAGGGGACTCAGAATGCAGGGTGACAAGGATAAATATGGCCTAGATCTAGGCTGGGGCAGTTACAGTTACCCAGGGCAGCAAGAAACCACTTTGTGCTATACTGCTGGACTGGGCTGGGACTGGGCTTCATATTGCACTGCAGCTCAAAGGTTTTTTACAGCCTCAGAGCCATATCAGACCAAACTTCCTGTGCTTGCACACTTTCATGTACATACCCTGTTCCCTCTTTCTCCAGGCTCCCCGAACTCACACTACACTGCAGTACCCCCCCATTCATGCACAGCCTCCCCCACCCCTGTGCATCATCCCTATCCTCCTCATCTGTCCAACTTCCTGTTCCTGCTTCATGACACACACATCTGGAGTTATAACAACAACCGGGACTGCCAGGATTGCCGTCACTTAGTGATACGGTCACATGTGGTCACACTTTACAACCACATTACTTAGTGACAGTAATTCCAATCCCAGTTGTGTTTGTATGACCGCAACTGCCTGCAGCGGAGAAAGATTTAAAAGGAAAAAAGAAAGCCTCCATTGTTGCATGTTAGAACCCTGGCAAATCCTATTATCAGATCTTTCTCATCACATACAGTTTGGCCCTTGGCAAATCTGTGCTTGAACTACTGTATTTCATACTAAAATGAAAATTACCTTAGATGTTGAAAAAAAACAAGATTCCTGCAGGGTTAAATATTGCAAAATGACCTCTCATAGATTGGGGCTATGCAGCTGCCCTTTTCAAGCCCATGCTGTTCTTGACTGTTTTATGAGCAGTGTGCTGGGATCACAGGCTTATTATGCTCAAACAAGGTAGTAACGGGATTAGGATGAAGAAGTGTCTGGAACTAGGAAAAAAATGAAATTTAGGTTAAATTATTATACTAATGTTTACAGCCCATATACTGAAAATTTCCTTAACCCTAACCTTTCTCTTGCATTAAAAATTAAAGTTCAGCAAATTTCAAAGGGATTCTTGGTGTCACTGGACAACTTCAAAGGATTCTGCATCCTTGTTCTAATCTCTCACAGGGGTCTCTTTCTTTATCTTTTTTCTCTTATCCTTTCTCGCCCAAACACCTCTATCTCAGCAATTGCCATCACTGCACCAGTGTGCCAACTTCTTTTTCCACTGAGGCTTAATCTGGAGTGGGACTAACTCTACTTCTGATGAACAGAAACACACAAAAGAAGATGATTCCAGGAAGGTGGAGGAGAAGCCATTTCTACATATTTCAGCAGAAAAATGCTGCTCCTGATTATTGATCATGGATTACCATGCATAACGACTGAGACTGATAGTTTGTCCAAAGTGTGTTGTTATGTACTGGGCCTGCTGAATGACTCAGCAGGCTCAGGAGGCTGCAGAAGGCCCTGGCAGACCATGTGGGTTGCCCAGGACCAGACAGACTGTCTCCAGCCTTGTGAGCATGTGCAAGGTGGGAGACTAGCCTTGCACTGATAGGCTGATGCTGTCCCTGCAAGGGAAGTATAAAAGAGCCAGCACCATTTTGTTTGCTGTTTTGTTCTGTTTGTGATCTCAATAAAGAAATTGTGTTTGTTACTCCTGCCTCATTTCGATGTCTCTGATTCTAAAACAGAACATGTGTGACTTGGGATTACCTACCATAGAGAGTAGTTGTGAAGAGAGTTATGACTCTCCTGAAAAGAGAACGTAGCCTTTTAAAAAATTCTTCAGCAATATTTGTGCTGCAGATTAGTTACGAGCAAAGGACAAAGGTGGTTTTGAAATCTAATCCCAATGCTACATGAGCCAAATATCTGCCAAAAGTGAACCATTCAAAGATGCTGATAGGCCCAAACAAACAAATGGCCACTATTTGTTGCTACCCCAACCTTTCTCAATTTAAAGCCAACTCCTGGTGAGTTCTCATGGACATGTCAGTGTGGTTTTGTGACAATATGGAAATGGTTTGCCAATGTCTTCCTCCAGATGGATTTTTGCTTCATACTGAAAATCAACATGAACCCATCCTGGGATTTCCTACTGATTTCTCATCCAACTACCAATTTTATCCTTGTAGCTGGGCTTTCCCATTTCAGGTGGGGGGAGGAGGGTTCTTGACTCATAGGAACTGCCTGGATTAGGCCCTGAGTTTTCTTGACAAGGATTTTTTTCCCCAGAAGTGGTTGCCTGGTTTTTTTAACTGAGAGAGAGGAACTGCCCTGAAATCACCTAGTTGACTTTGTCTAAGGCAGGACTAGAACTCATGGTCCCCAGTTTTTAGCCTGGTACCTTAGCCACTACACCAAATTGGCTCCATTTTCCCACTTTAGAAATAGATGATTATCCTTGTCTAATTTCCACACAGCAAAATTGGTGAAAACTGGGAATTCTTGGAGAAGAGTTAGCAAGTGACAGACTGGGTAATTGTTTCTATTCTGCTTTATGGGGCTGCAGTTTCAGCCCTATTTTGACTGATCACAACTTAAGTCATTCCTGTTATTTGTTTGTTTATCAAATTTCTAAAGCCACCCAGTTCCATAATGATGGGGAGCATATAACATTAAAAACAAAAATATCGTAACCATCAAAAAATAGATGTCCAGAAAAAGATAGCAATATTTCTCTACACCCAATCTCCAAATATTCCCCAAATCTCACTTCCCAACCCAGGGATTGGGGAAAGAGTCAGATCTTCAACACTCACTTAGTCCAGAATTGGAACCATTTGAATCACTGGTGGGATGCTGTTCTAGAAGGTCAGCACTGTGATAGAGAAGACCTGCTTCTTGGGTTTCATCAGGTACTACTGTTTAATTGTTGGGATCTGAACCATGCCAATTTTCTGTGATTATATAGGGCACCAGATCCCTGAGAGTCTTACACCATTAACCAGCACTCTGAATTGCACCTAGAAGCCTACTGCTAACTAGTGAAACTCATTAAGCAGAGATGTCCCAAAGATGCTTTTTCACGAGGCAACTGGACTTTCTTGTTTTTCTTTGAAGATGTTTCACTTCTCATCCAAGAAACTTCTTCACCTCTGACTGGATGGTGGGGAATGGAAGGATTTATACTCTTTGCAGAGAGTTAGTCATTTGCATTCTTTTAAAGCAGGACTTTTCAATCTTTTCACCCATTGTACCACTTTTAGGATATGGCAACATCCAAGTACCACCAGTCGCCTAGCAAGGTGTCAAAAACCTGATGACTAAAAAAAAAAAAAAAAAGGAAAAAAAGTGATAAAGTACAGGTAGTCCTCGACTTACAAGAGTTCACTTACTGACTGTTTGAAGTTACAATGGCACTGAAAAAAGTGCCCCCCCAAGCCACAGCCAAGCAAGACAGCACCTGGCGGTGCCCTTCCTTCTGTCCAAGGTTTTCATTGTTGTGAGCATTTCTGTTGAGGATTGGCAGCGGGGCTGGGGTGGGGGGTGTTTGGTTTTTATTCCCTCCATCTGCTGGTGGTTGCAGCAAGTTTTGGTCACTTCACATGACCCTGAGAAACTGTGACCATCATAAATATGAATCAGTTGCCAAGCATCTGAATGTAAATCACAAGACCCTGGAGATGCTGCAACATTCCAGCTGATCAGCGCTTCTTCTGGGCTCAGCAGAAGCATCAGGATCAGTGCTACTTTCTAGCTGATTGGTGCTTCTTCAGGGCTCAGCAGAAGCACCAAGATCAGCACCCAGCTCCAGCTGGAACCTTGTGCTGATCCTAGTGCTTCCACTGAGCCCTGACAGCCCTGAAGAAGCGCCGATCAGTGGAAGCAGCGCTGATCCTGGCACTTCCGCTGAGCCCTGACAGCCCTACAGCTCCGGCCATTTCTCGCTCAGGCTTGTGCAGTGCTGCCACCAGTTCAGCTCATTCCCCTACCCCGCTACCATTTTTTCTAGGATGGTCGCATACCATCTGCCAGGTGCCAATGTACCACAGGTGGTACCCGTAGCACTGGTTGAAAAGCCCTGTTTTAGAGAGTTGTTCAGGCCACCTGGAGGTTTATCTGTGTCATCAGGGTCACCTGGGTAGTAGTACTGCATTGTACTGCATATACCATGTTGGTCAGTTTGTGTCTGGGTGTTTTATCCTTGGGTGGACAAGCTTCTGCTTTGGGGTATTCTTGGGTTTGAAGTGTGCACGCATGTTGTGTTGGCTGAAGAACAAGAAAGTCCAGTTGCCTTGTGAAAAAGCATCTTTGGGGCAACTATGACCTGGATGACTGAGAATCCTCATAGACACTAAGCAGAGATGTTACATGGGCATAAAATTCCAAATCAGTCCCATGTAAAGTTCATTACAACAGTCCACACATAAGATGACCCAACCATAAGTGACTGTAGGAAGGCTTCCTAGTCATTCTTGTTTAGTTAATATGCCACTGAGACCTTTGGCCATGCTAGCAGATTTAAGAAACATTTTTAAAAAAAAAAAAGAGGAGGGAGGGGAAAATAAAAATAAGTTCCTTCTTCCACACGTTAGCTGCAATTTCTTGACATTATTTTGCCAGTTCATTCTTCTGTGTTATTGGCGGAGGGGATACCTTGACATTTCCACCATCATCCTCTGCCAAATTTGGAGGCTCTTGAAAAAGGCCAGCCACTGACTTTCCGTACTTGTGACATTTTTCTCTACCCCACCAGATTTCTTTAGCTGATATAACTGAACCTCTGATGAAGCCAAGTTCCCATTATCAAATGTCATGAAACTCTTCAAATGTGCACTAGATAAATTGGAATACTATAAAAGGCTATCAGGTTCTACTCTGGGAGCTATTTACAAAGGAAATGGGCCTGAAACACTTTGAAGCAAAGTCTGCAGCTCTGTTCACAAGAGGAGAATTTCCTGTGATCTAAAACAACAACAACAACAACCCTGCTGAATATGCTGACCTGATACTCCTCTTTTACCCATATTGATTTCAGAAAAGATCCTCTTTATCCCTAAGAGCAAGAGCTGAGTAATGTTATATATGTAATTGGGTTGTTACTTTACTTCCCTATAGAAATGAAATACAGTCCTTTTTCTTCTAAGACCGCCATAGATAAGGCTGTGTTTACAGTTGAGCATTGCATTGGAGAGGGTGAATTTAATGTGCAGGGATGTTGCTACTACAGAAACATAAGCATTTCCTCCAAAGTATAGCAAGAAATATTTACCTAATGATTCCTATGGTTTTATGTATTGGAGAAAATGTAAAAAATATACTTACATCCAGTTTTGCAAAAGCTGTGTAAGTCAGGGTAATAAATCCTGATGAGAAAAGGAGTTTGATGGTGTTAGCCACCGAGGAACAACAGCACTTTAAAGTGGGTTCTAGACTCCAGCCTAGGAATTCTGAGAAACCAACAAACAAGCGGAAATTTGATGGCCTGCCCAAGAAAAAGTTCTACTGGAACTGAAATATGTCAAAATTCAGACTTGTGCTGAAACAAAAACAATGCTCTCCAAGAAATCAGTTAATATTCATTGAAAATGATATTATAATAAAAGTTTCTTAGGGCCCTGCAGCATTCTTAAATGCTTAGAACCTACAGTATGGTTTCTGGAAACCAGAGCATTTTCCTCATATGGAGTATATGATTAGTGTCAGTAAAATTGAGACATCTAGTTATCCTATGGTCATTGATGCGATAGTTCAGAGATGCCCTAGTCCTGCTCCAAAGATCTGGGAATAATGAAGAGAGATACTGTTTGCCTACCCTCCCCCAACTCCCATTTTATTATCACCCACTTTGTCCATGACAGTCTGCACTTCAACAATCTAGTTTGGGAATTTAAACCTTCAGGTAGAGAAAATACGTTCCTCTGGAAAGAGTTGGCATTATTTCTCACCCTTAAAGTTATGTTCTTCTAAACCTAGCACTCTCTTTCTATTTATCCCCTTATTCCAGTGGCGAAAGGATCTGTTCTTCTTGCACAAGCCAGGGTAAGTTCTTCCTCAATGGCTCGCTGTTTTAGACCCTCTGAATTTTCCATTTGTTCTGATCATGGTTACTCCAAGGCCTATGATGGCCTAGACCCACCATATCCAACTGAGTGTCTAGATGTGCTTACTTTTAGAAGACTATATTAAGTAGGAATTCTTTGAATTGCAGTCCCAAAACTTTTGTAGGGTACCATGTTGCAGAAGGCTGCAATATAGGAAGAAGCAGAAGGAGCAGAACTAAGCTATCTAAATTAAGCATAGAGATAGATCTGGTAGATAAAGGGGGCTTGAATAAGTTGTTAAAATTGTAAATGAATGGATGAATGAATAATCTGTGCCTTATGACAAGAGATATGAAATTCTTTAACCAGGCTTCATAAACATATTTTATTAACTTCTTCCATCAAATAAACATTCTCACATCATAATGAAAAAGATATTTATCAGAATTATTTCATCATTTTGATAAAGTTTAATAAATGTATTTTAGTGCTACTTTTCCTTAATCTTTATTTGTGCCTTATCTTGTATTTAAACCTGTTTACAGCCAAATTCCATGCCTAAGGATTCATAAACAATTGGTTTTAGTAAGAAGGGTCCATAACTGAAATTATGTTCCATTGAATTCCATAGGACTACTGTAAATTATAGATAATTTGTCCTGTTAATTCATTATAAATTCTAAATTTAGCCTGGATCCCATCAAACTGGGAAATAATCCAATCTATGCGCACATCAAATTGCAACTTCAGGCTGAAACAATGCACATATTTACCATGGAATCATTGCTACTGAATGTGCTTTCCCTTCCTCAGATGTGCAGAAAGTATGTAGATAATGTTACTAAAATAGTGACCATCTCTACACAATTAGAGAAATTGGATAACCAAGTACCAAAGAAGCAGATATGTGAAATTACTTTCTCCCTTTTTGCAATCAAAATATCCCTGGTTACTCTATTTATAGTGTATGACACCTTTTCCCTTCAAAGCTTAAGGCACAACATAGCACTTGTTTCCAACCTATCCTTTAAAGTAACACAGAAAGATAGTAATTGGCACAGATCATCCTGTAAGTTCCTGACTGAATAAAGAAGCAAATTGACCCCTCCCCAGTCCTCATCCAGCATGGTAAACAAAACCCGGTTTTGGGACCAATATTTTTTTATCCAAACAATTATTTCTAAGGATAATTTCAAGGAAGAGCTTTACAAAATGTAGTGACAAATTTTCTAAATAAAATTTGGGGTGGAGAAGTTCTTCAACTGTTGAAAAATTGGGCATCCTCTGCAAAGAACATTTAGAAAAAAAATGTCTGTTCTATCCCCTTGAAGAACTATTTCATATTCATGTATTCTCCTTTCTCTTCAACAGTACTTCCTTTCTCATCCTTCCCCTTCACTTCTTTTTACTTTCCCTGAAGAAAGCGTTATCCATTGGACAAACATCACGGCACAAATGGTATTCCCTGTCCTCCCATCCCTGTTCAGCTTATGTAAGACGGAGATTGATACAGAATTGCATACATTAAACAGAAAAGTGGATTGATGAGCCTTATCGTTACACTAACTCTTAATGTCATTTCATGGCCCCTTCGAGAGTAACTGAATGATGCTGAGGGAAACCCTCACAAAGCATTGTTCTTTTCCAGTGAACTTAGAAACACTCCGCTTTGCAGCTATATGTATCTGGGTAGGGAGAGAGAGAAATGACTGAGGGACATTAACTGGTACTGGTAAAGTTCCCAGGGAATCATCAGCAACCATTTAATAAAATATGAACCAGCAGTGACAGAAACTTTCCATTGCTGCCAAAACCAGGCCACATCTGTTACTGGAATACCACAAAGCCTCTGAGAGTAAGGGAAGAGATGCCCTCCATATACAAACCCTTCTAAAACACAAAGCATTGAAACTCTTCTTCTGGCTGCCCACCTGCAGCTCCTTCTTGTGGAGCCCTTTCATCAGTTCAAAGACCTCTGCTTACTTGAGACCTGCAGCTGATCATCTTGTATCTAAATAGGCATGTGAGGAGCAGTGCAACTAAGCCTTGAATTTCTTTGATCTTGCAGTTTCCAGAAATGTGCTTATTTAATGACAGCCTACAAAATTATCCCTCCTCCCTCCTATTTCCAGCTGTGCCAGAGTATTCCCACTATTTTATTTTACCTTATTTATTTAGAGAGCGGGAAGCAGCTTGGTGCAATGGGTAAGGGACCAGGCTAGGAACCAGGTGATTCTAGTCCTGCCTTAGGTAAAGCCAGCTTGTAGTCTCAAGAAGAAAAAGGCAAGGACAAGCTACTTCCAAAAAACTTTGCCAAGAAAACCGAAGGACTGGTCCAGGGACTCGACAGGAGGCAGGCAATCAACAGGTGGCACAAACCCAAAAGCACAAATATACATTGCCCTCAGCTATACTTCACTTCTAAATGCTTTGTGGTTTCTTTTATCCCATCTTTAATTCTCTACTTTGCTGTTCCAACCTGTTCCCAGTGACTTTGGACCACTTTCTTCTTTTTAAAAAATTCTCCTCGATCTTTTTTGTGCCCAGTTCTTCAACTACCATTGGCAGGAAAACTGAAAGACTTACATTATCGTGAAGATACCTTCTCTTCTTTGTAGGTTTTGTAAGGAGGTTACCCTGTGCAAATTCTCATTCATTTTCCTATCTCATCTGACTTTCTCCCTGTCCGTCTTCTGCTTCTTTCTCTGCATATCCAGTATTTCTGTGCAACTATTCTACCTTAAACCAACATCTCTCTTACCACTATTTTAATTAGTATTGCTTCTTTGTTTGATAAAAGTACTTAAATAATTCTCACTTGTCCAATGTGATCTCCCAACAACTACCCTGTAAGGTACATTTTGCTGAGAAAGAAGTCTTCTTCAAGCATTCACAGGGTTCTAGAATGGCCTGGTAAGTAAGTGAGGTAATAAGTTGATCTGATCCAGTGTTGCAGATTTTACTGCACAAATAGCACATCAAGATTTACATATAAACATTCCTACCAACAGATGGCAGAATCTAGCCATACTTGAATGAATCAAAGTTGAACCTACTGAATCAGGATGGGAGACCACCAGGAAAGACCACAGCTGAAGATTAGACTGAGCAGTTGAAAAAAATCAACATGGAGAAAGGGAGGGAGAAATTTCTTTTTAACATTGCCATGAAAACAACATGGACATGAAGTAACTGTAAGTCACATTCAACCCAACAGAGAAAATGTTTTTGCCTATTGTTTTTAACTCTGTGTGTGTTTGCAAATATATCCTTTATTTGTTTACTCATTCTCATTTTCAGCGGAGTTCTTTTGTTTAACATTTTAATAGATTGGCTTTAATATTAATAGCAATAGCACTTTTATATACCACTTCAGAGTGGTTTATAGCCACAGAGTCAGCATATTGTGCCCAACTAAGTGGATCCTCGTTTTACTGAATTGGATTTAGTCATCTGACTAAGCAATATGTTAGAAAAGCTGTGGTGGTGCAATGGTTAAAATGCAGTATTGTAGGTAATTCTGCTGACTGCCAATTGCCAGCAGTTCAGCAGTTCGATCCTGACTGGCTCAAGGTTGACTCAGCCCTCCATCCTTCTGAGGTCAGTAAAATTAGTTCACCATATATCCTATTCTCGTAGTTCTTATTTAAGCTTAATTTCCCCTTAATATTCAAACAATTCTTATCAGTCATAATTTGTTCAATATTAATCATCTAAATATCCAGATTTTCCATTTAGATACACCATCCCAATGCTGTCATATTTCATGCATTATAAAAATACTATACTGCTTATCTATCTTATGACATCTACCTATAACTTCTTCTCTGATCAGTTTATATTTTACTTATATTTGAAAAAGTTAATTTGTTAAATCACTATATATCTTATTTTCAAAGTTCTTATTTAATATTTAAGCTTAATTTCTCTTCAGTATTTAAATCATTCCTTAGTCCTAATTCTCTTCAGCTTAATTTACCTTTAAAGTTCAAACTTTTCATTCACATATATCATTCCAATATTTTTATATTTTATATATTATGAATACTATATTACTTATATCTCTTATCCCTCTTATTGTAGGGCCCCTTTATATCCAAAGTTATCTGTTCTTTTAACCATATTCAAACAAGTATTTGCTCATGTAATACAGCATCTGGTAGGGCAAATCAAATCTCTTGAATCTGTCTCTTACCTTCTTCTTTTGCTAAGTAGCTTTCTAGGTTGATATATTCCACTTGCCAGGAGGTTCTTGTATTTTTGTAAGTATTATTGGAAATGGAGAAGACAGAATGTGTAAAATATATGCTTTTTGTCCCCCGAACTGTAATGATTCTCCTGGCAGTTCTATAGTCAATTTTGTTACATCTTCTTTCTTATCCTCAGGTTTATTTTGATGTTCTGATGAATAAAGTGTATTTTCCATTTTTATTGTTATGTCAAAGTCTTGTAGGTTTTTTCCTATTTGTGTTAATTTATAATTCTCTTCATTTGTAGCTTTGCTGATTAAGTCATTTTCTTCTAGTTTATGTTCTGCTATCTGATTTGTTTGTGAGTTTAAATTAGAGATGTGCTTTTTTATGTCATCAAAATTATTTTTGATCTCCTCGTGGTTTGAACCTGTTGTAGCATTACATGCATTTCTTCCTGGAATGTATTTGTCTTGTCTTGAAATGTTATTTCTGGAGGTCTTTGATATTCCAGGCTAGGTCCTTGAGGAACAAGTATTAAATGTGGTTTTCTGTCATTTTTTGATAAGTATGCAATATCCATGTTGTCTCCCCCTTTCAAATAGTCTTTCATCAGTGCCATAGTCTCTATAATTAGCCTTATCAAACCAGCCAAACTCAGAATCCAAATGTCCCGATTCTGTATAGTTCTTATCTTTATATATAGTTTTTATAATCCAATTGTTTTTATAATCCAATTTATAATTCCAATTGTCAAGGCATCAGTAAAATCAATATTTTATAACAGTTCTTTTATTCAGGGGTCAGTTGTCAACCAGCTAAAATTCCAATTCAGTATATTTAGCTACCTTGAGTTCTTCCTGTAGATTTCCCCCCTAAAAGATTAGTTCAGAGTCAAAGTTTTTTCTTTTTCTGTAAGCAGTTTCTGAGTTTAGGCAACAGTCAGAGTATTTCTTTTCCTTCAGATACTTTTTAATCTTATGGCTGGCCCAGTATGTATTCTTTCTTTGTTCCCACCAGCTGTCTTCTGAGGGTTATTAAATTTCAAGGGAACAGATTATTCTTTGTTTCTGGGTGTCTTGCCAATTTCTGAGCCAGTGTTGCTAATATTCTATGTTCTAGTTCTCCACTAGGTGTCAGTAGTTGTTTCAGCTTTTTCAGACAAAAATTATTATTTATTATTATTTTTATAGTTTTATCAAAATCCTTTAAAGTATAATCTTAGCAGTTTTTTTTTTATTTCTAGATTTATCCAGACTGTAGTGTTTTAAATTTTATTTCAGTATATTTCTTTCCCCCTTAAAGGTTAATTTGCCACTTCTGTCTATGGGGAAGTGGGGGTGTACTCCTCTCCCTTCACTTTTGGAGGTTTTCTTACTTTGGGGATCTTTCCCAAAGACTTAGTTACAGAGTAGAAGAGAGAAGATCTATACTCTCACCAGTTCCAAGCACACTGTTCACCACTGTTCTCATTCATGCTCTTGGATTTTGGCTGCAAGTAGCTTGGGCTAGACGCTGGTGTGCAGCTAGCCTTTCTCCTGTTGGGTTATAGGACTTCCCCCAGATCGAACAGAATTACCACTATTGTTCTATGGTCATTGGGGCACCCCTCTTTCTTTGTCAACTCTCCAGGGCAACTTCAGACCCATTTACAGTCCCCTGGCAGGACAAAATCAGCTGTGGGGTGCAGAGCTTCGCATCCCATGGCTGTGCACTACGATGCAAAAACTGGAAGTCCTTAAAATACTATTTAATGAACCTTGGATCCTGCCACATTTTTATTTCCAAAATTGTAAAATGAAGATGTAAAAGTAAACAGTACCATTAGAAATAATATCCTATAACCTAAAATATCATTCTAATAATTCTCAAGTCAACATGTAGACAAGTTGGTATATATATTTGACAGCCTGCAACTAAAGCTGGCTTAGACACCTCATACATCACAATATTATTGCTGTTACTATGTCATTTATGTAATCCAATAACTTTGTTTTGTTTTCCTAGATATGTGTTAGATGCAGCAAACTCATGTCATATGAATATTACTTAAAGATAATGGAGGTGGGGAAAATATGCTATGGAAATGGATTAGGCTCAATTCATGAAACCAGGACAGCTTTAATAGAATTGCTGGCCTAATCTCATCAATCTTTTCCCCCACACACTGGTGGGTATCCAATATTTTATACATTTGACTTGCATATTCCATTGGTTTTTCCTCCCTTTCCCTTCATTGCATATTCTAAAAGTGTCACATTTTTCTGGCACTATTTTCTTGTACATCTGCATATGCACTTTCAGAAACAATTCTGCATGGCCAGTTTTTCATCATTTACAGATCCACATGCAGACTATTCTTAGACTTTATAAATGGGTTCACCCAAGATGCCTATGGGCAATACAATCTTTTAATACTTAAAGTAAAGCCCAAGTGCTATATAGGTTTGTATTCCTATATAGCACTATTAAAAACAAATGGCAGCCAAATTATTTGCAAGTTGTTTTTTTTTAAAAAAAACAATCTTGGTGTAACATCTCTGAGAAATAAGGGGTGCTACACAGAACTTGTTATTAATGTTTCATTGCGAACAGAGCAAATGCAATCTGTACTATCAGATAGGATCAGATAACACTGGGACTGTTTCTAGAGGAAAATTGTGAAGGCTTAGAAATCAGAAAAAAAAGAAATAAAAAGATAAAATGCTAATGAAATGGGTGGTTATGGGGTAGGGATTTTCATCAATAGTTAGAATTAGTTGCCAGAATGCCTGGCAGTTCCTTCAGAAGGAAAAGAGATTTGTGGTTTACATGCAGAAGTCAGGGATTCAAGGAAGACTGGCTGTAAGAAAGGTTTCAAGTTTTGAGGTGATCTTTCAATATTTGCATCTAGCCTAGAGCCCGGGGGCTGTTCGGAACTCTTTCCTAACCAGTTCCCACTGAGCCCTGGTTCTGAGTTCAACAAAAGGCAGCAAAACTCTACCACTTACTAGGACTAACCTGGGACCAGAATCTCACAGCAAAATGTGCAGGTGAGAGGAGGCAATATTTAGAGTACTTAAAAAAAACAACTCCAGAGCAAAATGGTGCTTATTCCTAAATTGCATATATTATTATTAAAGGAATCTCCTAAGAGCCCTAATTGGTCTTGGTTAGTAAGAGGAGCGTGATGCGGTGAGAAAGCCATCAACTTAGAATAAGAAAACCACTGCCACCCAAAGCAGACAGTACTGGCATGAATAGACCATTCTTCGCTGCATATTAAGGCAGCTATATATTTATGGCAAATTAGAAGATACGGATGGCTGGATGAGTTATTTCACTCTCTCCCTCATTTTTTTTCTCATTATCTTTCAGCAGTGTCCTATTATTGCATCACTTTCAAATGTTTACATTTCAATATACACTACTTCTAGATGTCCAACATATTTAACTATGGAAAACTGGAAATGCCAAAATGTAACCGTAGTTTGATTTGTGTATTATTCAGCAATATGAAAATTAGGGTTCATCGTTTTTTAGTACATAAGCATGATAGTATAGATGAAGTCACACAAGAGGAATACTGGTAGTACAGAATAGTTCACATAAATAAGAATAGAACTAATATATTTTTCTTTTTTCTTTTATAATCAAGACACTGTCTAAATTATTAGTTTGCATTGCACTCGTATCAGAGGCACTGAAGCACTTACAGGTTGAAAGGATTAGTTAGTGACATCACCATTGTCCCAGGGTTGCCCAGTTGGAGGCTCCTTTCATATATCCAACAGGAGCTGGAGCAAAGGATGGGAGCTCGCCCTGCCCCCACGGCAGCACTCAGGTTCCAAACACAAACTTGCTGTTTGTCAAACCAGTGTCCTAACCATGCCAGCCACTGTGCTCCTAGTTATTACAGCTTAATGTAGAACTCCTTAATCATACAGACAAAAGTATGGGAATATTAATTAAGGAAAATGTTTATTCGAGGAAAATATACTCATTATTAAACTCCAGATGGCAGCCATAGAAATATGTTGTAGCAAATATGAAGTGCCTTGGGATGCCTTAAGGATTCACACATTTTTAAAGCATAAGCTATTTTGAATATTTATCAGACAAATTAAATTTTATCCTGAATTACATCTCTCTGTCTGGTTATTCTGAAACACATGACCACATGATCAGGAGAATGACAAATCTTAAAGTCAGAGAGAAGTGAAATTCAGGATATGGTAACATCAATAATTA
Organism: Crotalus tigris; assembly: GCF_016545835.1. Taxonomy (NCBI): domain Eukaryota; kingdom Metazoa; phylum Chordata; class Lepidosauria; order Squamata; family Viperidae; genus Crotalus; species Crotalus tigris. The sequence continues at coordinate 51,976 of NW_024096506.1, forward strand.
TATTATTTAAAATGGCATACGTAAAACTGCAGATATGCAAGCCCTTTTAAAACAGAGAAGGAACAGATGATGGGTAGTAATGGGATACATCTGTTTTAGTCCTGTCCCTTTAAGCCTCATCTTTTTCATGTTGACAAGAAATATCTGCAGGTAGGCATAACTTTGACAGACTGCAGTTACAATGCTCAGCTGGATTGTTTGTGACTTTTTAACAAATATTTTCAAAACTCAAAGAAACTTAAGAAACAATTCTGTGCTTTTCAAGATAGCATCCCCTTGGCTACATGATCCCTGGATATCCTTTTTGATTGTCACGGTCAAAGTTGTACATTAAACACAGAATTGATCCAAATGTATTACTTCCCGTTGCAGGCTTAGATGGATTTTTATTTCACTTTATTTTTATTTTACATTTAGAAAGATAAAAAGGAAAGGAAATATAATTGCCTCCTCCTATTTTCTTCTCTGCCAAAGGATTATATGAAAACATTGGAATGATCCAACATAAAGTGCTCCAATGAACTTGTAGGATTGTGATGCTCAAGTGCACTTTATGAAATAGTCTCAATATAGATGCTGAATGTTAATGTCCATTATGTACCCTAATTTACAGCCGAAATGCTGGAGATGTGGACACTTGGATGCTACTTATTATCATATCTGGTGGACCTGTAAGCATATAAAAGCTTTTTGGATTAAGATATGGTGGAATATTCAAAGAATTTTTAGAAAGAGGGTAAAATTTACTCCGCAATTATTTTTATTAGGTATTGTTATTGATTGTGATGCTAAGGAGGTTATATTGATGTTAAATTTGATTACAGCCGCTAGGCTGTTAATAGGACAATATTGGAAGAAGGAATCCTTGCCTACTTTACAAGAGTGGTTTTATAAAGTTTCGTATTTGGCAGAAATGGCAAAGATTTCGGCTTTTTTAAAGGAGCAATCTCAAGAGAAATTTTTTGCGGTATGGGAAAAATGGATAAATTTTATACAACATAATTTGGATATGGAAAAATATTATTTAGCTTTTCTATAACTTGTAATGATTGTTTTTTTTCTTTCTTTCTTCTTTTTTTTTACGCTTTATGTATTATTATTCATATACTTTTTTATATATGTTTTATTTTTCGTCTACCTTTTTCTTTTTTTCTTTTTCTCTCTCTTTTCTTTTTCCTTTTTTCCTCTTTTTTTCTTTTTTTTTTTTTTAGTATATATTATTCACTTTAAAGCTTATGTTATGTATATTATTATTATATATATTATGATTACGATTTTTATTATTATTATTAATTATCTTATAAATTGTAAACGTTATTTTTAAAATTTGTTAAATAATCCTATATTCAGTTCTGGGAAGTCGGGGGTGGGGGAGGGTGGGGTGGTTTGGGAGGGGGGGGTGGATGTTTATCTGTAAAATTTCTGAAAAAATTCAATAAAAAAAAATATATAGATGCTGAATGTTAAAGAGGCACATATAAATTATTTTTTATAAAGTAGGTCTTCTTGTTTCCTTCTGCCTGCTTTCCCAGGACATACTTCACATACTGGCTTGTTTCTATGGAAATAATATTTGCACACAAATTTGTGATCTTCCAGTAGCCAACCTTTTTGAAATAGAATCTTTTTATCTATGATGATAAAGATTTAAACAAATGAAGGCTTCCTCAGTAAGGGAGTGGATACTTATTTTCAAATATGGTTGCTCATATTGGTTTATCTTTGTCAGTCATCTCCAGGCTCCTAAGAAAGGATGAAAAACATTTTTTAATTGTGTGCTTCACTTCATGTTAATTAGGTTCGATTAAAAAATGTTTAGTTGCCTGGACTCCATCAGTTCACCTAACTCAATTAGAGCAGGTTCATGATACAGCCAAGCAGAAAGATAATTATTTCCCTAACATAATAATAATTCAACATTTCTAATATGCATGGATTTTTATCTTGCCCTCACAGTCTGAACTCTCAGTGTGGGCAGAAAGTAAGGTTCAACCATTAAAATAGGTATATACAATAAATTCCAAAGTAATTTTCTTCTGTATCTTTTTGGTAGGATTTATCCTATGGAAGTCAACTGCTGATGTAGTGTTCATCCAGAATGAGTAAAAGAGATTTCAGCAAAGTAACTCATTTTCTCTATATTATAAATTCATTTACTTTCATAACTGCATGCGTGGTATGCCAAATAGTTTTCCATTATCATATTTTTTAGTAAAAGCTAAACAGAGCAAGAACAAACAAGAATTCTATAAAAAAAGATAGTCATGACAGAAGAGATAGAAGAGAAAGTTTGAAAATAAGCATAAATATATTCAGGTTTTTTTTTTTAAAAAAAAAAAAAAACAGTGGAAACAAAAGTGACAATCAGCTTTTGTTTTTATCTCCCCACCCTGAAGAAAAAAGAAGAAAGAAAAGTTACAGCACTCAGCAGATTGTCTGAACAGAAGGCTGGAAAGTCCCAAACAGTGACACAATATTTCATGTGAAATATAACTTTCACACTCCAAATGCTTTCCAGTACTTGTATGCAGATGACTGGTCTGTCTCTAAAAAAACCTCCAGTCTTCTTTAAAAAAAAAAACACATATTTTTGATTGTTCTGTTATTTCTTGGGAATTTTGGTTGCATTAGGTATTCTATAATAAGTGAAGAATATGTTTGAAGAAAAGAATCCTTGACTATGTGCCATCCAGATATATGAGAATAAACAACATGGAAATTGAAATGCCAATATATCTTATAGAACCAAGGTTTCACTCAGTATTAAATTAGACTTTACACAAACAATGAAAGCTCCCCAGAGGTTCAGAAAGCTTAACTGCTTAATTTTCAGAGATTTTTTTTTAATGTTTCCCCTCCCCCCCCCAAGCAGTGAAATTTTCCAATGGCCAAGAGGGATAGCATCAAGATCACAATAACACCACTCTATAGAGGTAATCCTTGACATATGACCTTAATGGAGCCTGCCTATTATAGTCACATGTTGCAGCAGTCCTTAGGTAAAATGACTGCTCTCTCCATTGAAGTGTAAAACCAATGTGTGGGTCATTAAGTGGAGCATAGGGTGCCTCCTGGGTGGGAGAGACCATTGGAGACCAAGTTCTGGCCTGCCTGCCCTGGCCATTCCTGATGGCCAAATCTGGCCCTAATTGAGACAGAAGATTATTTAAAAGCAAATTATTAGAATATACTGATAAAATGGTATATCCCTATGAAAAGGGGGAGCTGAAAAATTGCCTTTTCTTTTACTTTTACAGTTAGCACAACAAAGAACGTCAAAAAAGTAAAAATTGACTGGTTTAGAAAAAGTTATCTGTGCAGTTACATCACAAGAATTAAAGCATCCAATAACATGCAAGCATAGCCATAGAAAAGGTATTGCATTCTGGATAAAAGTAAAAGAAAAATTTGCAAAAGAAAAACATCAGAATAGACATGGGTAATATATATTCTTAGTGCTTCCCAAAGTTGGGCTTAAATATTTGCTTTGTTCATTGAGGCTTGAGAACAGCTGAAAATGAAATTGTTATCTACAATGTATCAACTGTTCTCCTGTCAGTCCTGGTTTCTAAAAGGGAGCCTTTTCTTGAAGGTTAAGACTTGTAGTAAATGATTAGTAATACATTTTGAAAAGCAACTTTAAAATATAAGAAAAAACTCATGTTAGTTAGTGAATGCAACAGTACTACAATAACCATACTGCAACTATTACAAAGTCCATCCTGTGTGGCCATCAGTCCCAAGGCCTTTCCCACCCCTGAGATGCCCCATGCTCCACTTTCCTCACCTTGGTCCCAACAGGTCTTTTCTCATTTTCACCAGGTTCTCCCAGGCCTTAGGCCTGATTTTTGCCTCACCAGGTAAACACCCTTCTCCTTTTCCTTTTGAAGAACTCCAAGGCTGAAATGACTTCCTTCTTTGTGCAGCCATATGGCATGATTCTAAAAATGGCCACCATTTGTCCTGCTCACAAAATGGCAACCACATTCGGGTTGTTACCACATGGCCCAGGGAAAAACTGCTTCATTTTGCTTCTGCAGCATTGTGGAGACCTAAGGCAGCAAAACAAAGCAGTTTGTCTGGCAACTGCCATTTTATCCCCAAACACAAACAAACAGGACAAAATGGTGGAAGCATTTGGATCATCACCACACAGCCAAGGGATACATAGTCTGCTCTCTTTCCATAACATGAGATTGGGAGAGCTTCAAGAGGTAGGCATGGGGTATGATGGACATGTGGGGAGGAGGCCCAAGTGGGATGGGGGAGAGAGGTGGGAGGGTGCTATAGCAACCTTTGGTGGGTCATAAGAGTGAATGATTGCAATCCCATTGCAGCCATCATACCCAAATTTAGCATGTGGTGTGAAGGCAGCATCTTGGTCTTTTCCCCAATATGTGTGGACATAAACAGTTTATCTATGACATGAATCACCCCGTGACATGTCTGATAAGCTTAGAGGGATCAAGTAGTTCACTGAACTGCTTCTCAATTCACCATATTCCCTCCCTCTGTTCTCCAGCCTGGTTCTTCATTAAAGGGATAGGAAGCCAGTTAAGCATCCCTTCCATTCTCTTCCACAGGTTTTTTTTTCTTCTCTCTTTCTCTCTCTCCCTTCCTCCCTCCCTCCCTCCCTCCCTCCCTCCCCACTCTTTTTTCCTCCACAAGTCATTTAGCAGTTTAAGGACATAATAATAGCAATAGCACTTAGACTTATATACTGCTTCATAGTGCTTTAAACCACCCCTAAGCAGTTACAAAGTCAGCATATTGCCCCCAACAATCTGGGTCCTCATTTTACTGACCTTGGAAGGATGGAAGGCTGAGTCAACCTTGAGCCAGTCAGGATCAAATTCCTGGCTGTAGGCAGAGTTTGCCTGCATTATAACCACAGAGCCACCAGGGCTCTTCTAAGCATTCTGTATTCTCTGTTCTCATTGGAAGATCTGAGGTCTTCCCTGAATCTTTCTCCTCCCATTTTTCCTTCTTTATTCAGCAGACTTTGTCTAAGTTACTTGAGACCTCTCAGGATCTTTTTTTTTTTTTTAGCTTACAAACCTTCAAATACAAAGCTACATAATTGCTCTGGGGTATATGAGGATATACACCTAGCATCTATTCATAGATAGATAATGGATTATGACATAATACAAAATGTCATAAATCATTTCCTGTGTTGTCATTTGACTGTGCTATATAGTATCACTCCACAGGGCTATCTCTGAGCGTTGGCCCAGCTTTTCAAGTGAAGGCATCACATCGGGAGCTTTGTCCTTGTTGAAGGTGCTGAGGATCTTGGTAAGGAAATAGCTTTGAAAGGATGACCTAGCAGGTCACAGGTTGTCTCCTAAACATTTAAAATTAAGTTTAACAGCAATAGAGATCCAAGTCTATCTTTATTTGCTCAGAATGTCTTCTCCTATACTATTGGTCCTTTGCCAAGAAGGGCAGCAGGAATCTTACTTCCAGATAAAGCACTGAGATGTTATCACCCACCCTGTATTCTACTCCTGTAGGCCATAGAAGCATTCATGGAAACAAAGGTGACAGAGACTAGCATTCTGCTTTAAAGCTCACCAGGTTTATATTATATTTTTGTTTTCAGTATTTATTTTTGGCATCCCAATCGGGTGGCAGACAACCTTGGGGGATGTCTTTAAAGCTCTGGTTGCCAAGCCCTATCTTAAAACAGATAAATTGTGGATAGATATATCTAATAGATGTAGAATACTAAGAAGACCTTTGTTCTGATAAAATTTTGGAAAAAACCTGGGAATATCAATACTTGAGTTTGATACTGAAGCCACTCATTATGTTTGCAAATTTAATTAATACAGTTGTGATCTCATATGACCTCACAAACAAGAGACTGTACTACCTAAACTATGAGAAAGCAACTTGTTGGGGTATCATTGCAGTTTGGCATTTGGGAACAAAGTGAGAATATTTCCCACACACTGCATCCAAAACTTTACCTCTAGAAACTGCTTTGAATTGTTTATGTCTATTGTGGTATGAAAGAGAAAAATTCTAGGGATTGAAAGATTTTTCACAGGAAACATTCATGGCCAGATATATAGATTATTATACAGAGTTCAAGAGATCCCTTGTTGTATCCCCTACTTAGTAGGATTTACATTTTTAAAACAATTTGGGGGTTAATATTTTTTGTTTTAAAATATGTTTTATTTTATTTTCATTGATTATAAGCCACCTGCAGTTGCCTCTAGATGAGATGAGTGGCATGTAAGTTAAACAAAGCAAACTAACTACGGTAACTGAAGTGGAATTCTGTAGGGTTTAGATGCACTTTTGTCACAATGGAAAATGTAAGTTGTAACTTCTACAGACAATTTAATTGGTGGAAATCACATGGGAAAATTTGGCTCACTCATCTACTTTCATGATAAGAATCATAATTTTCCCCTGTCAGTTATAGGATATTGAAAAGCTTAGGACTCCTGGGATCCTATCAACTGGAAAACAAATACTAAATATTTAGTCAAAACAAAACAAAAATTAAGTTAAAAATGCCTGGATAGGGACAGGGAGCCTGGTGATTTCCAGAAAATTTAGACTCCCTTGGTTATTAGGGGAGGTAAATGGGATTTGCCTTTTTAAGCACTTAGAACCTGACTATCTAAGGCAGGGGTGGGGACCATGGCCCTTTTATGACTTGTGGACTTCAACACCCAGAGTTCAGGAATTCTGGGTTGAAGTACATAAGTCATAAAAGGGCCATGGTTCTCCACTTCTGCCTTCATTAAAAGATAAAACTCCTATCCAGGACTTTTTAATTTTCTTGACTGGCTCAAGAATTCTGGGAGTTGAAGTCCATAAGTCATAAAAGGCCATGGTTCCCCATCCCTGATCTAAGGCAGAGGTCCCCAACCTTTTAGGCACCAAGGACCAGTTCCGTGGAGAGAGGTTTTCTGTGGACTGGAGGATGTGTGGTTTTGTGTGCTGCCTGCATCTCGCAGATGGGGTTTTGGTTGTTTGTGTGGCCCGGTTGCTGGCATGCCATGGCCCGGTAGTGGTCCACAGACCGGGGGTTGGGGATTCCTGATCTAAGGGAATGTGTTTCAACAGATGTTGAAATCGGCAGGAGAAACCCAGAAGCTACACTGATTCTTGAGACTAATGTACTAGGCAGATGGAAGGTGGCCTTTTCCTGCATCATTCCCAGGCACTCATTAAGCAGCTGCATTTGGATACCAGTGTGTCTTTATAAAATAAATAAAAAACCACTTATTTTTAGTATGGTCTTTAGGGACCACCGATTTTATTATTTGGGTTTTAATTTACCAATCACATTTTTCATTATTGTAATTATTCTTCTAGCTCCTTTGGGACAGAAACATTATTTATTTACTAATCTTTTTATGCTACTTTAACTTATAAATTGCCCTGGTGGTACAACAGCTGTCCTTCAGGATCATTCAGACTAGAGCAGGGGTGTCAAACTGGCAATGTCATGTGACTTGTCACGACATATCATGACTTTTTTTCTATTGCCAGCAGTGGGGTGGGTGCGGTTTTGCCATGACGCATCTGGCCCGTGGGCTGGCAGTTTGACACCCCTGGACTAGAGGAACTGGAGGTCAAATATATTTACAATTGTTCATAGATTCACATGTATCTGCACAAAGATTAGGGAAACCTGCAATTCAACAGGAATAGGTGAAAAAGTAAGTTTGCTTTTCATTTTTATTATAATCAAATTTATAAAGTTGGTGAATCTGAGAACTTTAAAATGTGAAAATGTTTTGTAAGTTATTTTATTAGAGTTAAATTATTTCTTTTATCCTACTTTTTCTTTTTACTAAAAAAATGAGCAACCCAAGCATCTGCTATTCAGATCAAGGGCAAAATCAGACCATATCAGATATGTATTAGAAAGCACAGTTGTATTTACTTGATGTCATCATTTCAGAAATCTGTGACAGTGCTGATAATTTCATTCCTGCTAATCAAAAGGCTGTGGGATTATATTGAATATATTTTGGACAATATGAATAAATTTGATAACATCATGCTCCCTTATCTTACAACTTGTCTCACCTATCTTAATCTTTTCTGTACAGACTGTACAAAAGAATCAGACTTTAATTTTGGGAAACAGCCAGAGATATTATATGAAAAAGCTGCCCAAGGGGAGCCAATATGGCAAAACAGCTCAAAGGCTTCTCTTGGAGGGGGCAATGACACCATGACAATCACCAAATGGCCTTGGAAAAGGTTAAATTTCAGTCTAATCTATATTTTGGGATAATCAATTTGAGTCTCTGAAAAGAAGATAGGAAACAAATGTGGAAAATGAGTTTAGTACCATTTTTAAAAGTGACTCATGAATCTTAGTAATGTAATAAAGTAATATTACAAGATAAATACATCAACAGTGCACATTTCTACTATCACACAAGAGCATATGGTGTGCTATAATATTTCATAATGTTTACTATGAATGAAATACTGCCATGCTGAATCATTTCCAGTTGCACATGATGCACAGTATTCAATTCTTTAACCAGGTGAAGATATTTGGAAAAAGCAACATATAGCAGCCACCTTTTGAGGCAAAGCTGCCAAGGAGAAATAAAACAAGAAGAACCAAAAGGAAGCAAAGTAATCTCTACTAACTTACCACAATTGACCCTGCATTAAAATAGCTTTCTGTGCTCAATATATGGTACTAACCATGGGATAAGAACCCCCAATGGAGAATTCAGAATGGCATTTAAGAATGTTTGGTTTGGATGGTTTCTACAGCTTTTTCAAGGCTTAATTTTATCTTCAAGAGTTTCCATGCTTCATATGTAAGCTGTTTATAAAGATTTTATTGCTACCACACTAACTAATGTTGACAATGTAGAAGAAAACTGAAAAGAGCTCCCCCAATCCTATAAAATCAGAGCAGCATTGATAAAGGATTTTTCCCACAAGCTTTAATACAAGCAATTAAAAAGGAGATTATCAATAGAAAGAACATTTTTTCATTGTTAGATAAGAAAAGCATTAATATATTCTGAAGATTCCAACTTTGTCTCATTTTTAAATATAATTCCCAATCACAGAATTGTAAACATCGACAGGGAAACATTAACTCAAGGTTAAAAGACTGAGGGTGCCATTTTAGCATATTCTTTATAAGACTTGGATCCAGTGGCACTTCTGAATATAGGTATACATACCTATATACATACCAGCACCTGGATTGAGAGAGACACTGCAAGTAACATTTCAAGATTCACTTTGTTTGTTTTGTTTTATTTCATTTTCCAGTGTTTCAAGACAGCAGTAGTTTTGAGAGCAGTTTACAGCCAGCTACATTTCACTGTCAAGCATTTTGCCCTCTTCATTCCCCTTCTTCTGCTTTATTAATAAGATTCCCTGCTGCATCCAGCACTTTAACCATTTTTCCCAGCCAACATTCCGCTGCAGTGTATGTGTGTCATGGCTGACTTGCTACACAGCCCTGCTAGCAACCAGATAACAGTAACGGGAGAGGGGAGGGAAGGCATTGGAATGTAAGGAACTCTGGAAGGGAAGTGTGCCACCTGGAAGCGTGAGACAGAGCCAAACCCCAAAGTCATTGACTGGGAATGTCCAAAGCAGATAGGCCATTTCCAAAATAAAGCAGGTGCAACTGATTGGTGGACAATGGTCAATGGGAGGTCCAGGATGGGGAAAGGAAATGTTTTTTCTATGCTGTTTGTGTGCAGAAATGTCAGAACTGGCTTTTCTATTTCTGTATCCATACTGCTTTTCAATAAAGTTATACTCTTGGAGGAAAAAATGGTCCCAGGAATTTCTTTTGCTGTTTAATGCAGTCAGACTTCTGACTGTATACGTGTGTAGTATTCTGTATATGTATATGTGTATGTGTGTACTGATTATGAAACAAGTTTAATATGGTTGTGTATTACAGTTTTCTTAATCTTTTCTTAGTCCTAGTTCTAGAATTAAGGCAGGGCTTCCAGAGACTTTTGGCAGTTTTCCTTCTTCTCAATTCTGGGTAGAGCTCATTGCTTGCTGGTTTTGCTCTGGCAAGTAAATCTTTGATCTTTTCAGCTTCCATTATCTTCTGGCACCCAAACTGTGCTCTCTGTGTTGATTAATTATTGTCTATCAGCAATCTTCATTTTCTATTCTTCAGCAGAAAGAAGAATCGAATTAGTTGAATAGTTTCAACTAATTCTCTTCAACAATGCGAACTCTACCCAACCCGTCCAGTTTGCCAGCCCTCTTAATTATTTATTGAAGCCAGCAACCATCATTAGCAACCACAGCTAATGATTAATCCATCTTAGTTGCAGTCATTACCTCTGTCCCTTAAGTTCTTCCCTGAATTCTCCATGATGTGACATCTATCAAAATGCCATCTGATATTTTTAACTGTCCATCTGTAGCGCAACTTTCTTTGGAGAACTGTCTAATGAAAATCTAAAATAACTCCTAGTTCTAGTTTCTTAATCAGCAAAGGAAGTACACAATGTTTTGTTTGTTTAGGTGACTGCATAGATGTAGGGAAATGATATTGAAAATGATATTTAGAAATGCTAAACTTTGCCTGGATCATGTTCAATGATTGCAGTGAGAGAATTAACATTTACTGAAGTACCAGTTTTTTATCTTCTGAAATTGGAGTGTTTTTAGCAACACTGCCAAACCACTGACTCATCAGTTGTATTACTTAAATGTAATTAAATGTATTTTTAAATAATACTGGCTGAAATTAAAAATAATGCTTACTAAAACTGCATATCTGAAACTAAAGAGATTATATCACATGTGTGTCGGAAGCACCATGTCACTTCCGGGTTGAAAGGATTAGCTGGTGGCATCACCATTGCCCAGGGGACACCCAGTTGGGGGCTCCTTTCATATCCCCAACAAAAGCTGGAACGAAGGATGGGACTCACCCCACCACAGTACTTGAATGTGGGCTTGCTAACCTTCAACCCAGTGTCTTTCTTATGTGAGCTATCGTGCTCCTGTAATAAAGAGATATCTACAAAGATTCTATGTTCTGAGGATTAACCAGAAAAATGTCAGCAGATAAAAATTTTGTGAACCTTTTTCCCTCTGCTTTATAAGCAGTAGTGGAATTCAGCCAGTTTGCACCAGTTCACCAGAACCGGTAGCTAATGTTTTGTTGCCCGGGTCCAGAATGGACTTCTGGAAGTGGCATCCACACAGAAAACTGGTTGTTCACATATTTGAATCCCACCACTGTTTATAACATAGAAAACATTGGTTTCTCTTTCAGCCATGTAAGGCTAATCATGTTAGCAGTGTTTTACTTAAGTTAATACATAAACAGATATTTCTTTCCCTACTTCCTTTTACAGCTTTGGCTATAAAAGAGTTTGATATGCAGGAGAAAAACAGTCAAATGATTTATTGCTTGTTTTAACACTCTCAGGTTAACTTTTTTCCTTTAATGTTTATTCTAATAATGCAGTCTTTAATTTAAGCCTGTGGCTATATATATAGCTATCTCTATGTCTTCCCCAACTTAACATTAATCAACAAATTCATTTGTGTTTAGCTGGTAGCCTGTCATTGCTTCCAATATTTATTCTGCTTTCTTCCCATCCACTTCTCTCTCTGATTAGGAAAGGAGAATCCCTTAAAGTTTTGTCTTCTCCCATCTTCCATGATTTTCCCTTCACTCCTGAATTTTTAGGTGATCTTGAGCAATCCTGGAACTATTAAAACTGCAATAGCCAATATTATCTAAAACCATTTTTGTTCAGTAGCCAACTTCTTTCTCTTCAAAATTCCAACCCCATCTATTTCTTTGCATCAATTCATTAGTTCATTTTCCTTCCTTTCTTCCTCTTGTGGGAAACACTTTCTATTTAAAGTTGTTAATCGAGTTCATTCCCATTATTTCTCAGGTTCAATTGATCATTTCCAAGCACAGCTTTGTCCGTTTAGAAGATTATATGTCAGGATGCCTTATTTTGTCAGGGTATTGTAATATTCAGTGTCCTTTTATCCATAAAGAGCTAATCTCTAAAGCAAAAACAGGCAACCCCCTCCAAATGCACAAAAATCTACAAGACGTGGCCACTGACCACACTGCTGAATATCATGGTAGGAGATGGTATGGTGTCAGCAATGTCTGGAGAGTGATAGATTGCCCAAGCCTATTCTTCACAAATGGTAAGCATGGAAGTCTATGAAGGACAAGTTAAAATGTGAAGTGTACATTTTAATAGTCTACTAAGTATTAAGGCTAAGTAGACTTTCCAGGCTCAAAAGTATTACAGTACTGATGTCACTGCTTTTGTGAGCTTCTTATAGACCCTGAAAGTTCAGTTGGCCTTTATGAAAAACAATAGGGACATTTGATCTGAATGAGTGATGGTTGGTTTTTTGAGTTGGAGTTGTTGTTGTTTTTTCCATTTTGGATAAGTCAAGCCACCTGGGTGTCTATGGAGATTCTCAATCGTCCAAATCATGGTGGTCCCAAAGGCGCTGTTCAAAAGGCAACTTCTTCAGCTTCTTGGATGAGAAGCAAAATGTTTTCAAGGAAAAAAACCAAGAAAGCCCAGTTACCTTTTGAACAGCAACTTTGCGACAATCCACCAGAGATTGTTGTTGTTGTTGTTAATTGCAAAGTCGTGTCCGACCCATCGCAACCCCATGGACAATGTTCCTCCAGGTCTTCCTGTCCTCTACCATCTTCTGGAGTCCATTTAAGATCAGAGACATATTTGCCAATTTATCATAGTTATTTAAACTGTGCTTGTTTGTTTATTTTTCACTTTTGTGCTCCCCCCCCCTTGCCAACTTGACACAAAAAGTGAATCTAGCCAAATGTGGTTTGTGTGAGCTCATCAATGTATGATTAAACCAGTATTTATGGCCCCTTAAGCAATCAGCAAGAAGAACTGCCTCATACAAAATAGCAACTGTTATTTTGCTAAACATCTCAGATCACAACTACCATTTATACGTTTTTCCTCTATACCCTGAAGAAATGCTTATCAGCCCAAAGCTCTTGCTGAGACATCAAGGACTAAAATTATAATATGCTGCACAAATGAGATTAGAGTTTTCTGGGAAGCACAGCCAGAGCAGAAGCTAAGTTATTTTAGCATTAAAGACTAATCCTGAGTGATATTTAACATCAACAACTTTCTTTGACTTCAGCTGTGGACATAGCTGCTGAAAGTATGAGAACCTTGGAAGGATGAGTTTTCTGTTCTAAAGAGACACTGTGACATATGTCACAATGGGTTATAGTAACATGTAAATTTAAGATGAATTTCTAAGGGATCAGAATAATGGGAAAATATTGTGCTTATAAAATATGTACCAGACTATTAATCTATCAGAAGCCTGATTCATATACAGTCTTCTGGAACAGGAAGCATTTCATTTCCAATTAAAAATACAATTGGCTTAGAAGAAATAAGGCATGGAATGAGAATGGATCATCAGCCATTGATCTTAGCCATTGCTTGTTAAGCACAATGTTTCTAGATGGATAAAGTTATTTACAAGCACAATGAAAACTTATCACACTCTCATTTTATTTTAAGCTTTAGCTTTTTTAAGTTCCAGTCTAAGTAACCAAATAAGCATCACCAAAGTTATAATCAATGTGCTTCTTCTTCAGTTATCTTATTTAAAACAAATCAAAAATTTTGCTTATCCATTTAGCTGTGAGGAAGGCAGTTCTCAGTTTCATGTCCCATAGCCCTTCATTGTTAATGACATGAGATGGCGAAAAATATAGGCTAAAATAGGGAGAGCACCAAGTTGTTTACTCATGATTTAATCCAACTCTTCTTTATTAATCAAGTCCATTTATCTTAGTCTTTTCTCTAAAATTCAAAGCAGCATACAAAGGACTTTTTTCTAAAGTTAACCCTACAATGATCCAGAGAAATAGATTAGACTATGTGAGAATGCTTGTGAAAGCTCTATATTTGAATAGGGATCAGCTTGGAACTCCCTAATCAAGGTCCATGCTAGTAATTTCTGAAGCTCCTCACCCCCGCTCTACATGATATCAAACAGTTATACCTTGCTCTCTGTTTGCAATTTTAACTTACTTAAAAATAAAATCCCTTGTCAAAATACATCCAATATGTTCATTCTCCTACTTCAGGCTTCCAGTAGAAATTGGAGCTATCAAACATGGACTGCAAAAATCTATAAAATACTAGGGGCACAGCAGAGATTTAGAGTTTTCTGCATCTTTCTGCTAACATCTACTGATTATGTGCATTTTTCCAGGCCAGATTTGAAGTATTCATTTTCTGATGACTTGGGAAACATTCTAGAGAAGAAACTAGCTTCTGGAGAATGATTGCAAGAAGTTTATCAGGCCGAAACAAAACAACACAAATGTGAAACAAACACATTTGGTATTCCCCACGTGGGCTGATTTTCAAAAATTGAATCTTTTCCCCCTTGATATCTATGGCAGCATGAAAATGTTGCATAAATTTGAACCCCTACTTTGATATTCTTTGACAGTCTGTCAAATCTTTAGTATCAAAAGTCATTAAAGATAGGGCTTTAAAAAGATAGTTATAACTGTCATAGCCTGAGACACAGTCACTTGGGGTGTGTGGATTAGGAGGGCAGCAGAGACAAAGATTCAGCAGAGACCAAATTGTAGCTGCAAAGCTGAAATAAATGGTCTCTTCAGGTTCTCAAGTCAATATGTATCAGTCTTTTGTGCACAAAAAGAGTGTAGAGAAAGAAAGATTAATGTTTTCCTGAGCTGAGATATTCCATGGAGTTTGTTCAGAATATATGGCATCAAGTTCTTTGGAAGACTTGGGATAGTGATGATGATAGTGACAGTGGTTGGAAAATATTGCTGATAATTTCTCTGCTGAGGTCCTTGTTTCCTCAAGGACAAATTTTGGGGTGGGGGCGGGAGATGAGGATCCCATTCTCATAGGATCCGGGACTCATCTTGCCATGGTCATCTCACCTCGGACAACTTGCCATAGCCATCTTACCATGGCCAACTCATCATGGGACAGCTCACTGTGGGACAGTTCTACATGGGATAACTCAATGTGAAAAATGTTATCTCCCACTGTTTCTTCAACATTATTTCCATTTTTGTCAATAGAAATAATGTTGAAGAAACAGTGGTGGATAACATTTGTCACATTGAGTTATCTCATGTAGAATTGTCCCACAGCAAGTTGTCCCACAGCTAGTTGGCCCTCGCAAGTTGGCTGTGGTGAGTTGTTGCATTCCAACCTTTCTCATACCCCCCTTTCCCTTTTCCTCCTTAGTATGCCATGGGTTTTTAAAAACAGAAGCAAAAGAAATTAGGCTGAAAATCAGCTAAATTACTGTACTTATTTTCTTCCCAAAGACATTTATTCACATCACTATAAGATGATAAGAGAGTAATTGCCATTGGCTGGAACAGCAGAGAATTCTGGGAGGTGAATTCCTAAAGCATCATTTAAAACCTAGGATGGGGAAGATTGCAAATTGGGATGGGGAAGGAGTGGCTGCAAATTGTCATGGTTAACATTAATTTGTGGACAGATATAATATGCATATATATTAGCCATTAAATCAAGCATTGCAGTTGCTGAATTAGTAACTGATGACAACAAAGTTGTCTTTCATCCAGATATGAACTATGGCCTTCCTGGCCCTATAATTGCCATCTGTGTGATCACTTCTTGACTGCCTGATTTACTGAAACCTGATCTCAACAATGAAATAGATTATGGTATTAACTATAGATGTCTCAATACTATTCTTTCCAGTTCTTACTGCTGGCTAATAACTGATATTTAATATAAAGATTTAATGCTATAGAGGAAACTTTAGCTATTTTCCCAGTTGTTGGCCAATGCTGTTTATTTTTCTGAATGATGTATTCAAATAATTGGTGGCTGAACGAATCCAAACCTTCTTGGATAATATACATTTTGGATCAGTTCCAATATAAGAGTTAAGCCTGATTCAACACATTTTGAGTGTTATTGGAATGTGATTTGTGGAGGACTTGTTGGATTTACAGTGGAGAATAATAATAATAATAATAATAATAATAATAATAATAATAATAATAATAATAAAATTTGGAAGGGACCTTGGAGGTCATCTAGTCCAACCCCCTGCTTAGGCAGGAAATCCTATACCATTTCAGACAAACGCTGTCCAGTCTCTTCTTAAAAACATCCAGTGTTGAAGCATTCACAGCTTCTGGAGGCAGGTTGTTCCACAGATTAATTGTTCTAACTGACAGGAAATTTCTCCTTAGTTCTAGGTTGCTTTTCTCTTTGGTTAGTTTCCACCCATTGCTTCTTGTCCTGCCTTCAGGTGCTTTGGAGAATAGTTTGACTCCCTCTTTTTTGTGGCAGCCCCTGAGATATTGGAACACTGCTATCATGGTCACCTAGCAACCATTCTTTATATGTTTTAGCCTCCAGTCCCCTAATCATCTTTGTTGCTTTTCTCTGCACTCTTTCTAGAGTCTCAACATATTTTTTACACTGTGGTGATCAAAACTGGATGCAGTATTCCAAATGTGGCCCTACCAAGCATTGTAAAGTGGTATTAACACTTCACATAATCTTGATTCTATCCCTCTGTTAATGCAGCCTAGCACTGAGTTGGCTTTTTTGGCAGCTGCAGCACACTGCTGGCTCATATTTAAATGATTGTCCACTAGGACTCTAAGATCCCTCTCACAGTTGCTACTATTGAGCAAGGTACCACCTCTACTATACCTGTGTATTTGGTTTTTCTTGCCTAAATGTAGAACCTTACTTTTTTCACCATTGAATTTCATTTTGTTAGATAGCGCCCAATGTTCAAGTCTGTCAAGACCCTTCTGTATCTTAAGCCTATCTTCTGTAGTGTTGGCTATTCCTGCCAGCTTGCTGTTGTCTGCAAATTTATGAGTTCCCCATCTATCCTCTCATCCAAATAATTGATGATGTTGAAGAGCACTGGACCCAGAACAAAGAAAGCCCTAGGGCACCCCACTACACACTTCCCTCCATGTGGATATGGTTCTATTGAGGACCACACGCTGAGTACAGCCACTCAGCCAGCTATGAATCCATCTGGTGGTGATGCTGTCTAACCCACATTTTTCTATATTATCAATAGTAGGTTGTGGTGTACTTTATCAAATGCCTTACTGAAGTCCAAGTAAATTATATCCACAACATTCTCTGGTCCACTAATTTTGTCACCTGGTCAAAAAAATGGAATAAGGTTTGTCTGGCATGATCTGTTTTTGACAAACCCATGTTGCCTTTTGGTAATGACTTTGTTTGCCTCTAGATGCTCGCTGATTCGTTGCTTGATTTGTTTCCAAGATCTTCCCCGGTATTGAGGTCAGGCTGATAGATCTATAGTTTCCTGGATCCATTTTTTTCCTTTTTTGAAGATGGGAACTATATCAGCTCTTTTCCAATCTTCTGGTAGTTTCCCAGTGCTCCAGGATCTTTGATAGATATAGTTCAGTGGTTCTGAGATCACATCTGAGATCACATCTTTATTGAGAACCTTGAGGTGTAATCCATCTGGTCCTGGTGACTTGAACTCGTCTAGGCTGGACAGGTGCTCACTTACCATTTTCTTGCCTATCTTAACTTGTGTTTCTATTCTGTTTTTTATGGCACTATTTTTGATAGGTTGGTCTGTTTTTTCCCTTTGTGTAAAGACAGATGCGAAAAACGAGTTAAATAGTTTTGCTTTCTCCCTGTTGCTTGTCACCTTCTTGCCACTTTCACCCACTAATGGACCAATCATTTCCTTCACTTTTTTCTTGTTTTTTACATGTTGAAAGAAGCTTTTTTGTTATTTTTTACTTTGGTCGCAAGCCTTAATTCATTTTGAACCTTAGCTTTCCTCACTTTATCTTTGCAAGCTTGAGCTATTTGCTGATATTCTGCCTTAGTTATGTGCCCCTCTTTCCACTTTTTATACTGAAGAAGAAGGAGAGGAAGAGGAAGAAGAAGAAGAAGAAGAGGAGGAAGAAGAAGAAGAAGAAGAAGAAGAAGAAGAAGAAGAAGAAGAAGAAGAAGAAGAAGAAGAAGAAGAAGAAGAAGAAGAAGAAGAAGAAGAAGAAGAAGAAGAAGAAGAAGAAGAAGAAGGAGAAGAAGGAAGAAGAAGAAGAAGAAGAAGAAGAAGAAGAAGAAGAAGAAGATAGTATTAATGGCTTAACATAGTACTAGCTACAACTCTACTAGACAGAGGTAGCCTTGCAGATGATTCAGAAAGATTGGTTACCACAAACAGCTACAGCAAGAATATTGACCTAGGAGTGGACATTATGAAAATGTTATGCCAGTGGTTCCTAGTTCATTTTTAATCATTTTAATTAACCTATAAAACCTCTCATGACTAGGATTATAGAAACTAAAAGAATGCCTTTCCCTATATATATCTACCTGTACCTTAACTTCATAGCTTCTACTCCAGGTGCCTTCTCATACTTGGGTATGATGTTAAAAGTAGGCCTATGGCAGTGCAATCCTTTAATTTTTCCACCAAGGAGTATGTGATATTACTTCATTGCCTTTTCAATGCCAGGTAAATATATTTTTATTCACTGAAGACTTTTAATATATTCATCCTAACTTTAGAGTAATTTTCTATGGCAAGATGCATGGTGTATTAATTTAATTAATAAATAAATAAACTTTAAATGTACATATCCAGAGACTACTAGAGTGGGTGCCTATAACATATATAAATAAAATAATGCACCAAGTTAGATACTGTAGATAGATAGATAGATAGATAGATAGATAGATAGATAGATAGATAGATAGATAGATAGGCAGGCAGGCAGGCAGGCAGGCAGGCAGATAGATAGAAACAGACAGACAGACAGACAGACAGACAGACAGACAGATAGATACAATATATAAATAGATCAGTTCTTTTAGTGTTTGTTTTGAATTTATTTTATTATGTATTAATTATTATTCAGAATATTTATAATATTATTTTAATATATTGTAATGTGCTCCAAGAAAAGGATAGCATTTATAAAAACATATCAATCTAAAAACATATCAACATATCAATCAATCAGGACACGAGCATACAAAATTTAGGCCTCTTTTTAGAACAGTTCATGTCCTTCAGCTATACAGATGTCAGTTAGGTTCAGTACTGTATTATGAATAATTTGAACAAAACACGGCTTAATTTGGGCATTTTTATACTGCATTGAAATTATATAATCTTCTAAGACTCTGAGAGAACTATACATTGGGTGGCCAATAGTAACACCATAAATAAATGATTCATCCAAATGGATATCAAACAACAAGAGGATTCTTATTGATGATTTGAACTTATCTCTTGAGAATGTAATTCCATGGAACACATGTACCCTTAATACCATTTTCAAAGACTAATTTTATATCCCTGACATAACAGCATTTCTTATGCCCCCTCAGTTGGTAGATCAGTTTCCGTTTACATTTTTATTGTTTCAATGAATACAGTATGTCTGTTTTCTAAAGCTGCCATAAGCTCACAGTTCTTCTATTATTGAAACATTATTATTAACAAGTTCCCCTTTCAGTTGTTGCAGCAGGATGAAAATAAACATATTTCTGTTTGCCTCTCATTAAGTTATGCTGAAACCAATATGCAGTGCTTTGATGCAGTTTGAAAGGTGAACAGATGGGGTTTTATTTTTAGCTCCCATTAGTACAATCCATCAAACATTCATTTCCCTGATATATAATCATAATATAACTTACTACTTAGTCTTTAAAATGTAGTTTTGCTTGATTTGGGAAACACAGAAATGACAAAAGAGAAATAGGCAATAAATATTTAATTAGAATCACACCCATTCGTTTATCACGGAAAACTAGTTTTTGTAAGCAAATATAAAGTCTTTGGTGTGATAAAGTACAGTGTGAGACTAGAGCACAAATTTGTTTTCAGTTCAAAGAAATGGATAGGTTTTCTCTTCAGTGAGCAGAATGTTAAAAGCAGATTGTCTGCCCAGGAATTTGTGGAGTTGCTGTTACTACATAACTATAGTATTGTAGGATAGAACAAGAGTAAAGAATGAACTGGAAAGTTGATGAGCATGAAGAATGAAGTCTTACTAGCTGATTAAGATAATTGCATAAATGTTCAGGATTAGAAACTGGGTGACACTTTGTACATCAAATTATAAGGTAAAGCTTTGATTTTCATGGTCAACAGCACTTTCATTACAATGACCATTCTGACTTGAGGGTAGACCTCCTGATTGATAAAACTAATACTACCTGCCACCACCCCATAGCATGTTACTTATACAATGAAGAGTGTAGATGTTGTTTTTGCTGTAGCTGTTATGTTGCTATGCCTTACAACACCAGAGAAGTGGAATTCAGAATTTAACTTTGTAAGGGAGTAACATCGGAATGGGTTCATCTTATTATTTTTATTAATATTAATATTTCAGTATGTTATTTTCCAAAAATACAACGTTTTGTTCTTGGCATGCTTAGTACTGATGAATGTCTGGATGTGGAGAAGGTAAACAACTATAGGAGCTGAAACAAGAAGCATCAAGAAGGTCCCTGTTTCTAGAACAAGCTGAGACTGGGCCAAAAATGCTCCTGAAGAAAGGGTCTTAATCAGGCAGAATTGGTGGATTCTGCCTGTTCACCCCATTAAGTAACTAAGCAGGATGAATGACTGAAACACAGACCTTGAGAGAGTAAAATAAACTATACCTCACTCCAAAGGAGATGCTTTGTTGCAGCATTTATGTCTGCTTCTTAACGGTGCAAGCAAGTATCAGCATTCAAATCCTTGTCATGGTTCTTTATACTTCTTTCTTTGTTCCTTTCACCTAAATTTGATTTTTAAAAAGCTTTTTGTAGTTATACCTCAAACCAGACTACATTTATGGGCTATATCCACCATCAGGAATCTGCTTCAGAACCGTATGTTTTATGTGGAGCTCCAGGGAAGGCAAAGTAGATAGAGAAACCAAAGGAACAGCTTACCACAATGTCGTGTATTGACTCTATCTCTTTTTAATATTTACACCAATGATCTTCTGCTCCCTAAAGGTACTAACAACCAGATGTATGCTATTGATTGAGCAATGGCTGTACAGGGAAAAACATTTGAGGAAGCTGAAGAACATTTAGCTGAAGCCCTGGTAGAGCTGGATTGATACTATTGTGATAAGCAGTTGACCAAATCTAGTGAAAACTCACGTATGTATTTTCCATCTTTGCAATAAGCAGACTGTTAGGAAGCTGCATATTTTATGGAAAGGAGCTTTATTAAGCATTGCCACAACTCTAAATATTTAGGAATCACTCTAGATAGGACCCTAACATATAGGCAGCTTTGTACCAATACTAAACTGAAAGTCAGTGGTCAAAATAACATCCTCAGGAAATTAATGAGTTCTACCTGGGTGCCAAGCCAACGGCTCTTAAGGCAACAGCTCTAGTTCTTTGCTACTTGGCAGGTGAATACACCTGCTCAGCCTGGTATAAATCAGCACATGCTGGGAAAGTAGATCTTGCTCTGAATGAAGCTAGAAGAATTAATACCGGATGTCTTAAACCTACTCCTCTAGATAAGATCTACCATCTAGCTGGCATTGCTCTGCCTGCTGTTTGCAGCAAAGCACCAGCATATACAAAGAGAAGTTCAAATCATCACTAGACAACACCTTCTCTATGGTTTACAACCAGCTCATCAGAGATTAAAATCCAGGAAAAGCTTCCTTAGGTCAGTGGAAGACTTTGAAGAATTTAAAAGCAGAGTAGACCTCTGGAAAGCTACAGAGAACCAACAATGGATGGAACTAACAGAGGAGCTGGGTCTGATGAAAGCTGGGAGTATGGAAATCATTGAATAGACTGCACATGGATATAACAAGATCCAGAGACACTCTGAACAAATGGGGCTATTCAGTAGTTTCTGCTCTTTGTGATTGTGGTGATATGTGGACAACAAGACATATGTATACCTGCTCTTTGTGTCCCAATCAGTGTACACTTGAGGACTTCATGGTAGCGCAACAGAATACAATGAATGTTGCTAATTTCTAGGCAAGATCTGTTTAGTTTGTACATATTTTAATCTTGTATTTTATAGTTTAAATTTATATCATATGGTATGCCTTATTTTAATTGCAATGCTTCTGACATGAATAAATGTTAAAAAAATCATGAGGTAAAACTCTTCTCCATTATATTGTTCTGTCTAATAGCTAAGATTAACTGAATACAATTCATCCATCCCCAAGAGTAGTATGACCTGGATAAAAGTTTAAATCATTCAGTATCAGGATATCAGACCAATAAGAATAAGAGCCAGATGGCTACATGGAATTTATCTGAAGAAGAAGAGCAATCTCTCCAGCAATTAAAAGGATTTAATACTACTCATTAGGGAATATACTTAATAAAAAAAGAATAAAGACTTATTTAAGAATAATTATTCACAGATTTGGAAATACACATTGGATATTTTACAATGAAGAAAGTTAAAGCTGTCCCTATTAGGAAGGATAACAGCAGTAACAATGAATATTTTATCAAGGCTCAATTTCCCATTATATTATTCCAATAAAAATGGAAGATGAAATATTAAACAAGTGGCAAGACAAATAACTAACTTTATATGGATAAATAAAAGTCAGAGGATCTAGCTTAATATTTTACATGACCTGAAAAAAGAAGGTGGTATAGGCATTATTAAATTTCAAGCTGCAATTTGAAAACCAGCTATCTAACTTGGATTACAAATTAGATTATCACATTACAGCTGAGTTACTTCCAATAAGAGTGAAAGACTCTCAAATAATTTGCATAAATATATTTGATATTATAGAAACAGAACCTGTAAGAAGTTATTCAATCATTAAATCATGGGATAAAGGTAAAGAATAAACATAAAAAAGAATCAACATAGACTTCAACCTTTCCAATATAATTATATGAAATAGAATGTACAAAAAAGTTGAGCAGTGGAGAGATAATAAGATGTATAGACAACAAAAAGCTAATTCTGAATAAAACAAACATGAAATACTTGGTACTCTGTTTTCAGAATGGTCAAAATCACTTTACTGGTATCAATATCTCTGAATAGATTGTATAGTTGAAAAAGATTTTTTAAAATGAGACAGAATCCTTAGAAACTTGACCAAATTTGAAAATTTTATAACACAGAATTCAGAACATGGGGATTATTTACAAGTTATTATGAAATACAACTCAGAAATTAAATATGCTTAAATGAATGCAGTATTTAAATAGGACAAATAATTGCAATGTCGAGAATATCAGTGTAAGATAAATAGTATTATTGTGAATAAATAGTTACATTTATTTAGAGAAATAAAATATATTTTATTTAGAGAACTATGTTAGATTTGGTAAATTACTACACTGCTGATTGCTCAAATAGATAACATATTTTCTAAAAAAAATTGGAAATGCAATAAGGCGAGATCATCCCTTCATATCTGGTGGTGATGTTGTAAAATTCAGCAGTTCTGGAAGATGATTTATTATAGAATGAAACAAATTAAATACGGACAACCCTTTTATTTCTACAAAGTATACAAAGTTGGTAATAGCTGCCAAGACATTTTATGTCCTTTATTGGACATCACATATAATTCCCTCTTTAGAAGAATGGCAAATTAAGCTGTGGGATGATGCATCAATGTCAAAAAATAATCTCATCTTTCAATAACAAGTCTGATTCAAAATTAAATTCAACTTGGAAACTATTTATGGATTAGAATTCCTTTCTATCATAGCTGGTTTAGGTTTCTCCTATGACATAAGGATTTAATATTTGCTTTTGTTTCAATTGCTAAATGCATGTAGAATTTTTAAATTAGAAACTTTCATTAATTGTTCATTCTGATTTATGACTCATATGTATGCAGTTCAGGAATTATTACAGAAAGACAATCCAATCTACTTCAGGGGCCAAACACAAGGACTGGAAATAGCCTACCCCCCCCCCCCGGTCAATATTGGGATTTGGGATAGTCCATTCAATGTGATTCAGGAAAATAGAACTCTATTCTCAATTGAAAGGTTCTTTTTATGAAGTTTTAAAAACCCTATCTCCTTCAAAAGTTTCTTTATTTTCTTTCCTTTTTTCTTTGTTTCTTTTAGATGAGCAAATACTTGGAGCCTAGGTGAAGCAATGTAGCTAGGACCATTTTTATTACTTTCTCTTTTTGTAAATCCTCTGAACACAGCTCCTCCATAAGAACTATGCATACAGAGCGACAAATGCTTTGCAGGGAAGATAGCATGCATTCTACGGACAGTATAGAACAATTGAACAATGCTAGTGGATAAACTGAGAGGGCGAGTTCAATTTCATCTCTCAAAATATTAGCTTGACCTTCTACTAGTCATATTTTCAGGTAATAGAGTCTTGGTGTTTTCCAAGCTAGAACACAATCATCTATCTGAATCTAATGGGGCATATTGTGCTGCAGTTTCTGATTGGTTAGACTTACAGTGATCTGATTTCAGGTAGGGACTCTGATTTGCAGATCAATCAATAATTAAATTCAATCCTCCTCATTCAAGTCCCCGCTATAGTATTATGCAGAAGCATCAAAAGTGATCATTGGACCCTCAGCTTTTAGGTGCAAGCTGCTACAGTAGCACTGCTAAAGCTTCAGGAGGTGTTTTTGTTCACACACTTACACACACACATACACAAATAAGAATGTGATGAGAAGCCTAAAACCATTTATTCTGTCCTAAAGACATGACAGTTTAGTTTAGTCTACCTAATCTCAAAACATTTTAGATTTCAAATTTAATTCAAATCCAGAACACAGCCCTAACATGTATTACAATTATTTTTCAGATTTGTATCTTACTATTTATCTACAGAGTTCAGGGTAATATACATGGATAAATTTATCCTACTTTATCGAATGAGTAAAAGGAAAGAAAATGACTGATGCTGATGGGAAGAAAATTATTCCTTGGGATTTGTCAGGATTTCATTTCAAAATTTCACATGCAAACTGAATATCCCGCTCAGAGTCTCTTTGGACTGTAAGATGGGTGGCATATAAATGAAAAAGAAAGAGAGAGAGAAAGAGAGAAAGAAAGAAAGAGAGAGAGAGAGAGAGGGGGAGGGAGGGAGGGAGGAAGGAAGGAAGGAAGAAAGAAGAAAGAAAGAAAGAAAGAAAGAAAGAAAGAAAGAAAGAAAGAAAGAAAGAAAGAAAGAAAGAAAGAAAGAGAAAATATATTCTTTACTAAGGAATATAATTAAAATTATATTGTAGAATCTTTACCATGCTAATGTAATTAACTATATTATATTGTATAGAGAGAGCAAGCATATTATAGTGACTAAGTTGCTGGACTAGAAATGGGGAGACTGAGGTTCTGGACCTCCTAAGACGTGAAAGCCAGCTGGGTGATCTTGGGCCAGTCAGTCCCTCTCAGCCTTAATGAGTCAGGTCCTGCAATAAGCTAGGCTGATAAATAACTCCTTGGAAAAAACCCTGCTGTTGGGAAAGATTGAAGGCAGACGGAGAAGTTCATGGCAGAGGATGAGATGGCTAGTTAGCATCATCGATGCAATGAACATGGGTTTCAGCAAACTCCTGGAGGCAGTGGAGGGGAGGGGGACCTGATGTGCTGTGGTCCATGGGATCGTGAGGAATCGGACATGACTTAGTCACTGAACAACAAACAACAAGAAAAATGATGTCTTCACTGTAAAGTGAAATACAAAAATTAGTGGACCTACACCAATGTAGAACAAACACAAAACAACTATGTCACTGTAAATTGTGTTTTTAAAATGTTTTTTTATATTGAATTTTCCATTGTTTTAAGTTGCCATGAACATTCCTCAGGTGGAAAGGAGGCCACAACTCTAAGAAACAAAAGAATTTGAAAGCACAGCAATTTACCAAATATGTGATAGATAATTTTTAAAAAGGACAAATTTCCTCAGTCTTGTACCCTTCAACTTACAGAATTCTTAGTCACAGACATGAACAAAATTACAAATATGAAATAGACATTTTCCAACATTCTGCTTTAAAAGAAACCATACATAGTAAATGAGTATTTCATTGTTATCGCTATTTTATCTGCCTCACATCGTGGAAAGTGTCTATATTTGCTGAATATTGTGGCAGTAAACTACAGCAATCAATTTGAACTGAGTGGCTACAATGCACTAAATTAGATTCATTTAGAGTGAATCTCTAAATAAATGGACTTTTATCTATTTAACTCTCCATCAAATTGTGATCAATATATTAAGAGAATCATTTTAAGAGTGAGAAGGGTAGTATTTAAATTTGATAAATAATAATGAATATCTAATAATAATGAATATCTAATATAATCACAATTCCTTTTTGCACTGTAATTTAACACAAAGACACTGGAATGTGGAACACATTACAGCTGGGAAGATTGTAGAACTTAACTTGCTCTGTTTCCAAAATTAATTTTAGAAAATTCTCTCGACAAACCAGAAGGCAAATGATACAAAAATGGAATTTGATGAACTCATGTGATAGTAATAGAATACAATAAAAGTTATCCTCTTAATCCTTTTTTTTTCAGTCTTTTTCTAAAGCAGAATATGTATTTCTTTTTAGCAGCATTCTGAACATTTCAGGGAATGGTTTAACAAAAAAAGAAAAAAAGCTACTATGAATAATTCAAGATTATTCGACGAGAATGGTATCTAGTAGAGTCTGCTTTCAAGTCCATGAACTGAATTTTAGAAATCATAATTTAACAAAGATTTCATTTTTAATAAATAAGGCAAAACCCTCCTCCTTTTAATACATCATTATATCTGGTACCTAAATAGGCCTTTCCATATATCTAGATTAGAGCAAGTGCAGCCAGCTCTCAGTTCAACCAGCAAAAATATAGCTTGATGTTTATTTATTAAAGAAACTTCAGAGACAGTAATCTGGCAAAAATGGGATAAAGGACATTATTATTCCTCAGGGACTGGAAAAATAAAAATCCAGAGAATTTAATAAATAGATGATAGAGACAGGCAAGCAGGCAGACAGGTAGATAGATATAGAAAGAGTTGTAGATATAAAAAGAGATATAGAAAGAGATGAAAGATGAAAAGATATGGATCTTTAGAATGCCATTAGAAACAATGCAGTGGCCCATTGACACAGTCCCAAGAGAATGAGCACCTTCAGTCATTCCATTTTATTAATATAGCGGCAGCAGATTAGAGATGGAAAGCAGGACAGCGGGTGATCTCTGTTTGTCATCATGAAGAAAGCAAGTTGGTGGATGTGGATGATGTAAATCAGGGATGTCAAGCTGTCGGCCTGCGGGCCGGACACGTCATCCGGAAGCCACGCCCACCCCATTGCCGGCAATGGCAAAACTGTCCCAATACGTCTCGCGACATCATGTGATGTCACGAGTTTGACATGTCTGATGTAAGCAATAGAAGCAACCAAAAAACAGATGCTTCAGCATTAAATCATCAGTTAATACAGTCTAAAGCTTTTGGTGTTACACAGGTTATAGATAATTCTCAACTTGTAGCCAGTTGCTTAGCAATTGTTCAGAGTTAAGATGGACCGCCCCAGGGGTACTTACAACCTGGTTCCAAATTTCTGACAGTGCCTCCCCGTGACACATGACTGCATGTTGGGCACTCAGCAATCACCCCACATTTGCAAGCTCTTTGTGGTCTTATGACAACATTTTTACAATGGTTTTGCTGAAAATTGGCATTTATTTCCAGTTTTTGGCAAAACTAACCTACAGTGAACCATTGGTTTGCTTAACAACTGCAACATTCACTTATCGACTGCAGCAGTCGGTTAATGATCACTGCAGAAAAAGTCCAAATTCAACATTTTTCTTTCAGAACATTATTTTTTACCTAAAAGAGATATTTTCAGTGTTGTCTTACCTTGTTTAAATGTTTGGTGATAACATTTTAAGTAAGATAAATATCTGCCAGTAGTTTGAACATTCATATGGATTAGAGAAATATGTAACCCATTTTTCGGTTACATATTTGTGTTGAAAAACTCTGTTCTTCTTGATAACTATGTGATTTGGATATGGAAGAGGAGATTTATATGAACTATTCCTCTTTCTTAAAAAATTAGGTAAGAAAGGCACGGTTAAGTGATCTATTTCAATATAATTCATAATTTTCATAATTTTGTGTGACATTGGTACAAATTCTTATACCGTATTTCAAAGAGGAGACCACGGATTCCAAGGAATTTGCCAAGGTAATGTAAATATCTTGGTGTACCATTATTCTCCCTTATCCTTTACTACATAAAAACAATTCTATTTTATAACAATCACCCTTGTGAATTAATATCGGCAGCTATGCTTTTGTTCTAGTATCACTTCTCTTTTCAGCTTGAACTGCCTACATTTCACTTTTTTTTTTTTTACTAAAGTACAAATATTTTCTTCATGTCAGTGGGCATATCATGAATCTGTCTGCTATAGCATTGTGTGAGAGAATAACTTTATTTATGTATTGTTCTGCTTCACTCCCAAATATTGTCTTTATTATAGCACCGCAGGCAAGAAAAATCAGTTCTTTGCAATTGTATGAGATTTCATAGTTTTAGCTATCAGTTTTGCTACAAAATAACTGGCTTCTTGAGCTTTATCTGACACTCTGCTATTGCAGATTTCAAGCTCTGTTCTTTTCTAGAATTTAAAAACCTCTCAAAGCACAATCAAGATTTGTCAGGGAGTTTTATCAAGACTTGCTTCAGCTTCTTGGATGCCATTGCTTCACTGGCTAATTTATCACCACAAATGCGTTGTTCTGGAGTAGGATGAACTTCATCACCTCACCCAGTGAATCCCAGTGCTAAATCACTGTACCAATAGAAACATTCTTTTTTTTATTTTTCAAGCCATCTCAGCCTTGATTATTATGAAACTTTTTTTAAAAAAATAATATTTTTCACCTTTGTCTTTAGCATTGTTATCTTCATGTTTTCTTTCCTTACTGACAAATTCTCCATCATAATTTTTAAGGTAGGCCCTGGTTTTTCTAGATGTCTTTTTTAGTATTCAATAGGAAACATTGTTTACTACTCCTCACTGGCCACAAAAACATAGTCTCATTTACCTGAGTGATAACATCCCTGCCCTAGATAACTTGACAAGGTATACATTTTCAAACATTGTAACATTTTTAACTTCTCAGTTAATTTATCTCACAACTCTTAGAAGCACATTAAGCCTTTAAAAGTCCATTATCCTTTTATCATTTACACATTAATGAATTGTTATCCACAACAAAACCACATTTCTGCTCTCTCTCTCTCTCTCTGTGTGTGTGTGTGTGTGTGTGTGTGTGTGTGTATGATCCAAAAGTATTAAAACTTAATGTACTTGTTGACATATATCTCCAAAAATGTCATTTTGTACATTATTCTTCATTACTGAGAATTATATTTTCTAAATGACATTTCTGGCAAGGTAATGGAGTGTATCCATAGAACAGCAAGAGCACATCCATGTTGCTTTAAAATAAATGTGAGCAATGACTTTACAGATTACTTCTTCATTAGGTAAAAATGACAGAATTCTATTCTTATGTTTATTCCACCAAGCAAGCCATATGCTGTGCCTTATATCTGCACTATATTCTGAATTACTACATTAGCAAAAGCAAAAGCCATTTTGTACCAGATTTTTATCAACTTTAAAATCTGGTAATAATTATATCTTAAAACCCAGAGCGAAGCTTGTCATTTTAGATAGTCTTTGACTGATATAAAATAGCACAAATAATCAAGATAATCTTGCTGTGGGAGCATTTCTCCTTGCCATTCTGCTTCAATTTCATGTTTTACGCTCATTGATTTTGACTAGACCCATCTGTTATATATTTCCACAATACAGAGAAATGAGTCTAATGATCATGTCTGGGTATGGGTGCGTGGTGGCATTTCATCAGATAATGATTCAAAAGGGATATATATTTCTCCTCTATTCTTAAGGAATTAGAAATTGTTGGGATCAATTCCTCCTGCCCCCAGACTATTTTTACCTCTACTGGCAAAAAATATGGATCTCTTGGACTGTCACCTATAGTTCAGGTTAGTATCAGGACTGGGTTAGTCATAATGACAAACGTGTTGGAAATAGTGTTCCCAGTTTGCATCAAGGAATGCTTATCTGGGAATGCTTATAAGTAGTCCTCAACTTACAACCACATTTGGGACTGGGATTTCCATCATATGTTGTTTTGGTTGCAAGTTGAGTCAGACCCAACTTTATAACAATTTTATGGCAGTCATTAAGTGAATCACATGGTCATTAAATGTATCCAGCATCCCTGATGGGCATCTTTGCTATCATAACTTTGTTAATGGTATTGTTAAAAGAGCAGTCATAGGTCAAGGACTACTTGTATATTTCTGTACACCTTTTGCCTCCAACAATCACCCCTGGTTCTTCATGAAGAGGTGTACCATTTATTCATTTTTTTTCCCTATTGCTCTGGATTTCCACTCATGAAGCAGGAAGGAACCTGAATAAATTACACCTTGAGTGAGCACAGTTTCTGGCTGAAAATGTAGCTGTAAAATGGGTCAGGTGTTGGTTGTGAAGTCCCATAATGACATTCTGCTTTTGCTCCTCATTGGCATGGCCTCTCTGATTTACCCACCCTCAGTATAACAAGGTGGCCTTTTCTCTGTTGAGGCTTATGTGCTGCAATCTAGGGCAGGCTGGAAAGCAGTTATGATGATGATAATATTGTCTTTTTAGTTCAGGACCTAGCTACTTCACCTCAGTATGAAGAGAGGGGACCTCTTTTGCTTTGCAAAGGAATTTCAAGGCACTGCTTCATTTGAAGCTTGATTGAGGCCAAGTACTCCTTCAAAGGTCTGCATAGCCTGAGGAAAGAGACCTGCCTCTCAACCATGAGGGGGAGCCATTAAAAGTGTTTTATAGCCAGAGCTTTCCCTTTACTGTGCTTTTGGGGAGGGGTGTGTGTGAGAGCAAAGTATATTTTTTTGCTAGGTCCTAGAATGTGAATGATAAAATCTGATCTTAAGAACAACAGATATTCAAAATGACAGAATCTTAACCACTTATGCAAAACCAACACTATCTATTAGGGTGTGTGTGTGTGTGTGTGTGTGTGTGTGTGTGTGTGTGTGTGTGTGTAGAGAGAGAGAGAGAGAGAGAGAGAGAGAGAGAGAGAGAGAGAGAGAGAGATGTGTTAGCTACATACCTTACTTAGAGACATGTCTATTTAGATAAGAGGTGAAGAGACAGAACAAATAAAATAATGAAATGGATGCAAACTTTTAAAGAAACAACCCAACACATCCATGGGAAGAAATATGAAACAAAATAGCCCAATTGGTTCATCAGCCTTCATGACAGTACACTTGCAGTTTGAGATAAAAAACGAAATCACCCTCCCCGTTTTTCTCTCTCCTGACCTACACTAGCACAACCACAGCCATTGCCTCACATGCTCATGACTGCAAGGACAAACTTTGTCCACCCTTGATAGAGAGATACAATGCCAACAATATCTGATTTGGGAACTTGAAATATGGAGAGTATGCTCCATACTAGAAAATAGCTAAACTAACAGCAAAGCATCAACAGTAAAAGCTTAACCAAATTCAAGAAAAAAATGGCTTCCATACATATAACATGTAACAGCGAGGCAAATGCCCATTTTAAACTTTCTCTACCCATTTTTTTTTTTCCATTTCTGGTAGACATTCTAGAAAGGTACGTGAATTCATCTGCAGTATCTACTCTTCTTTTTGTCTATTTCTATCAAACATAGCTAATTTGTAGATATCATGCATCCCTTATTTTGCTGAAAGTCTAATCACTCACTAAGTATTGTATTTATTTTCATGTATTCTGTTCTTCTTTCTTAGACCTCCTCTTACTGCTTTCAGAAAACAAACTTCAACTCCAAACTTACATAGTACATTTGATAATACATTTATCGCAAAATCAATAGACAAATGATTGATTTATCTTATGCTTTCTCAAAATCAATATACAAACATGCGATAATTTTTATCACAACCATTCGTTTCTCAGTGAATATCAATTTACACCTTTTGACAAGTATGTTTAATCTCTTTCATTCAGAATTAAACTGAAAGCTTCACCTCTCTGAATTTATCAATACCACTCCACAAAATCAGACTACTTTCATTCAATTCTACTACCTATTTGCCACTTTTGTTATTTTCACATCACACCACATATCTAATTTTTGTTCATTTTGCTTGTTTACTGATGCTAACTAAACATTTACTTTCCTTACATCCCAAGTCACAAAATTCCAAATACAATGGTCATCACCAGGGTACTAATTAATCTTTAACACCATGACATTGATCAATGAAGACTTTCACATAGGGCTTTTCGTAAGACAATTAAACCATATTACACTTTTAGCTCTTTATTTAACTACACGTACTTAGGATGCATATAATAATAAATAAAACCTCCATGAAAACTGTGAACCTAACGTAAAGAAAATTGCCTGGCATTTGCACCCAGCTTGTAACACAATAAATAGGTTATGAAGAGTAATTCTGTAATATTTCACATGACAAAACTGATCCATTGTGTGATTGATAGTTGCATTTAATTTCCAATATTTCGGGAAGTTTACATTGATTCTTTTCTCCTCTTTTCCAAAAACTAAAGATGAAATTATAATAAATTGGGCTCATACTATGATTATAGCAAAGCAACCATGCCCTGTTGATTCCATAATTCAAGATAGCAAGGGACAAAATGCATGTAATCGTATGCATAACCCTGATGTCTTTATTTACAGCCAACTTCCTGATGTACAAACATTATCAACGTTATCTGGTGATAGGGGAAAATAATTATTTTTCCCAATGAAAATCATCTCAAATTTTGTTGTTAATTCCCATGTTTATAATCTGGAATAAACTGTGGTTTAAAATACATGATGAGGGTGGAGGTTCATTCTCCAAGCTTGTGAGTTGGTTTCCAAACATTTCATTATAAGGCTAGGTAACATCTTCAGGGGGAATTTAGGGGATGTCAGTGTCAGTGTTCTTCTGCTTATAAGGGCTTTGTGTGGTCAGTAGGTCTTGTGATGGAGAGATCACATCAGGTCAGGATCAGGTCAAGTCAGGATCTTGTAATGGGTCCTGTGATGGGGAGGTCACATCAGATGAGGGTCATTGGGGGGGGGGTTGCGTGGGTTGGTTGAAGTCCAGTGCTATCTCTGGTTGGCTGTGTGGATGATTTGAATTATGAGGGGTTCATAGGTTGGTTGTAGGTCAATGTGTCTGTTGATAGAATTGGTTGTGGAGTACCAGGCTTCGATGAACTCACGAGCGTGGTGGGTGGTAGTGTGGCTGATGATTCTTGTGATGCTCCAGTCAGATTAGTGCTGTTCGATGTTCAGTGTCAGTAGAGATTAGGGATTTGGGATCGTGGCGTTTGACTTCCAGCTAGTGTTCGTGGATTCTGGTTTTCAATTGATGTGATGTTTGTCCCATGTAGAACAGGTTGCAATTGTTACAGTTGATTTTGTAAATTACATTGTTTCATTCATCCTTCTTGTCTTCGGTTCTGGATAATTCCTGGCAGAGTGTGGCTCTGGGTTTGTGGGCTATTGCTATTCTTAGAGGTTGGAGAATTCTGGCTGTCATTTCCGACCCCCTTTTGTGTATGGTAGGTTTAGTTTTTGCATGGTGGTAGGCTGTGTGGTGTGTTGTGGTTTGGGTGCTGTGTGTCGGAATGCAAAGTTTTTCAGATAGCCATTGCAGAAAAAGACATCAAACGGCCATCTCTATTCTTCTGCTTGACATCTTTCTCTGCAATAACTCCTCCAGGAATTAGAGATGACCCTCACCTGATGTGACCTTCCCATCTCATGACCTACTGACCACATGAAGCCCTTATAAGCAGAAGAACACCAATACTGACATCCCCTAAATTCAGCTGAAGATGTTACCT
The DNA here is from genome assembly GCF_016545835.1 of Crotalus tigris. NCBI lineage: Eukaryota > Metazoa > Chordata > Lepidosauria > Squamata > Viperidae > Crotalus > Crotalus tigris. The sequence continues at coordinate 85,962 of NW_024096506.1, forward strand.
AACCTGGTAACAAAACATTTGAAACCAGCCCACAAGCTCGGAGAATGAACCTCCACATCCTGTACTTGAGCTACAGATATTCACCACTGTCCCAAAATACATGATGGTTATGATGATATTTTGCTTTGTCTATTGATTTTGCGATAAATGTATTATATATGAGCCCTAGGATAAGATCAATTTATGATTCAGACTTTCAGCTGTATCCTGGCCTCAAGTAGATTTTTGTCTGCATTTAAGAAAGAATCGACACTAAGTGATCATTAGTCTCAGCATAAATGTTCCACAACCATTTTATTGATCTAGTGTTTCTCAACCTTGGCAAATTTAAGATATGTGAACTTCAAGTCCTGGAATTCCCCAGCAAGCAAATTCTGGAAGTTGAAGTCCACACGTCTTAAAGTTGCTGAGAAGTACCAATCTAGATGGTCATTTCAAATTCTACAATCCAAATTCAATAACGCATCTCATCAAAGAGATTGCAGGAAAGCAAGAATATTGCCTTCTCTGTTCCATATTCCCTCATCTTAACATATCTTCTTAATGTGTTCTTACATTCATATCTTTTAACCTAAGGATCCCCTTTTGTTGAAGAGGAATAAAGTATGATTCAATGGAGTTGTGATACATTTGCTCTAGTTGAGTCATAGGAGCTCTTCCTGGTTCCATGAAATCACGAATCACAGAGCTACCCTGTTGCTGGCTTTTCTGAAACTGATCATGCTCCAGACACTGCAGCTTTTCTGCCATCTCTATAGCAGAACACACACAACTGCACATAGTATTGTGCATATTCTCAGATAATGTGGTTGAATAATAACAGCTTTTAAAGCGGCAAATAGCAATTAAAATGCTAACAGGCTTGGCTTTGCTATATTTAAGGCAATTAGATCCTGCAGATTTGTAAGTTTATCATTGGTCTGGCTCTAATGAAACAACATATATTGCTGTCTGAAGCAGGTTTCACTACAATAGCCAATATTAATTTATAGATAAAGCAAATGATCTAGTTGTTTCATTAACTATATTACATTCTACTGCATTACTACACACATTTATTAAGTCATCAGTCATTGTTTGCTTCCACACTAGAGCCTTTTAGCACTCTGGAGGCATTGGTTTTCTGTAATTAGCAAGAAGTGGTATTAAAACTAAGATTCCACATCGTGTTTCATATTATCCAACAATGTCTTTCCCTGTGGCTAAAATCTTTTGATACTGCTCACCTAAGGGTCTTATGCAGAAAGGAAGCATATGCCCCACAACAGTAAGTTGTCCTTTTTTAAACCTTCCCACTGATTGTGATTAAAATATTAAGCAGCTTCTTAGCTTTCACTTGAATTGTCTAGTGTAATTCTTTTCTCCTACAACAGGGGTCCCCAACCCTGGGCATGCCAGCAACTGGGCTGCACAAACAAGCAAAGCCCCATTCACAGGATGCAGGCAGTGTGCAAAACCACACCCATTCTGGTCCATTCTTTCTCGACAGAACCAGTCCCTGGTGCCCAAAAGGTTGAGGCACCAACACTGTCCTACAAAGAAAGTGGAAACACTGCAGTAGGTGATATATTGTTGTGTTTTTCATTAATTACTTCTATACCTACTGTACTTTTTTCTTTCCATTTCGGAAGAGCAAAATAGCTCCAGTTTGCTAGTAAATCAATAAGTAAAGTAGCTTTCTACACACACACCAAGAAATCATAGATATTTGGAAAGGTGGCTACGTTGTCATTTATCTATTTTGTCTGGACAGCACACAGTGCAACTACCCTGGGACTCCTTTGCCATCATACCCATAATGCAATTTTATACTATATGTTGAGCATGGTCTGCAAAGCTGTCAAAGGCAGAACCCTGAAGAATGTGTTCTGAAATGGTCCAAGTTCCATGCTTAGTGTAGAAGAAGACATCTCTGGAATTTATTCAACATATCCTGAACTGTGAGTAGAACGCCACTACAGGGCCTGACTGACAGAACAGAACAGATAATGAGTTTAAAGCAGCTAGCATGCAAATCAGGGGTGTCAAACTGGCAGCCCGCAGGTCAGATGCGTCACGCATAGGCCATATTTACCCCGGCTCCGCAAAGATAGAAAATGTCATGATACGTCACGATACGTCACATGACGCAATCGAGTTTGACACCCATGGTATAGATACTTGTTTGTGGACTGCTATTCCATTATAGTGTAATGGTCACAACAGTTTATTTCTGGATGTGTTCCCATTTTGCAAGTATTGAATTGTTCTCTCTCATTTTATGTGAATTTTGTAAAACGCAAGATATTTGCATTTAAATTGTCCCTATTTTCACCCAAAGATCCATGTATTCCATTCATTTTCTCCTTACAGTATGCACTTGTGTATGCCTTTTCCCTCTAAATCCATTTTGGTGTGTTTTTGGTTTTTTTATGCTTAGGAAATGCACATGAACAGGACACCTTAAATGAAATTGTCCAAAATCCTTGACTCTGGCTAGAAAGAATGGAACATGTCACCCAGAAGTAGCAACTAAAGGCAGATTGGTTTGTTAATGGGAACTGCTTGCTCACATGTACAGACTCATCAAAAGATGACAGATTTTTTTTCTCAATAGGAACAAAGAGCAGATACGGTAGAAGCAAGGGATATTTTACTCAGCACTGCTTGGATCTATACTCCATCTTTCATTCTGCATGCAGGTGGAAACTGCTGAGAGGCAGGTTGATTAGGAGGCAGGGAGAAGACCCAAATCTTTCTCCTGATCTCTTCTAAGTAATGCCTATAGGATACAAACATTTGCAAGTAGATGTTCTATGTCTGATATTTTTGAGATCTACACCCCAAAACAGGCCAAGTGTGCACACAATGTGTTGTAACAATGTTAATCGGACTCAAAGGAAACCTCCTGAAATCAATGGGGCTCTCTGTTCTACACCACCGCCATCCCTAGTGTAAAGAAGAGCCATGCACTTCTCATGCTAGATTCAGAAATCAGAATTTTTATCATGACATGTTAAATAGCACTATGTATAAAGAAAGGCAATGCTCTAAAGCAAGGATCTTCAAACTTGGCCCTTTTATGACTTGTGGACTTCAACTCCCAGAATTCCTCAGCCAGGTACGCTGGCTGAGGAATTCTGGGAGTTGAAGTCCACAAGTCATAAAACAGCCAAGTCTGAAGACCCCTGCTCTAAAGGTAGTTAGGTGCATCAATACATCGAAACCTCAAACTAGTTTACTGCCACAGGCATAGCCTAAGCCAGGTGAAATATCATTGAAATTATTATCAAGATGGTGCAGATGTCTGAGTCCTCTGACAAGGTCACATTTTCAAAATTTTCAGACTATTAGAAGCAAATCTGTTAGTGTCAATGAATTCTGGAATGGTGGCCTAATATTCTGGACACAGTTATAATTTATAATTTATTCATTCATTTATATTTCATATTTCTAAACTAAAAAATGTATAAAAATTAACGTTAACATTAAAAATTAAATTAAGGTTAAAAATTTAAAAAATATGGAATAATGATGATTAAACATCAAAAGGCAAATGTTGGAATGATATTAGTTACAAGAGAGATGACTCAATCCTGAAGTTATTTGGAAAACTATCCCTCTGTAATTGGTCTAGCCCATGTTGCCATCTTAATGATAACATCCCTTTGTCCAACTGATGCAGCATTTTAAGAAGAAGCCACTAATAGTGGCAGCATTAGACAGCCACTAATGACCATGGACAGCACATTCATTATTCAGTTCAGCTGCTTTCTTTGAAATTACACAACAGCATACTGCAAAAGCTCATTCCCTATAGTTGTTGCTGAGACCAGTCATATTGGCAGTAAGAATGGTTGTCTTGTACCCTTTTCTATTATCTAAAGAGATGTATATATATATCCAGCTTTTGGGGAAATACAACCCGGACACAATAACTTATATAGAGATTGATCATCTTTAAAAAGAAGTGTGAGCTCAATAGTTAAAAGTATTCCATTTTCCTGTTGGAATGTCTTTAAAGTTAAAAAAAAAACGAACAGACGTAAGACAAATTAATCACGGCAAGACCAAAACAAAATTAACTCTTAATTCAAGAACAAATCATAAATGAGAACTGAAAAGTTCAGTCCTTGGACTTGCTTTGCCAGTTTCGTCTTTAAATTTTATCCGAACAGAGATGGTAGATCTATTTAAAAAAAACAAAACAACTCATAAATAAATTTAGATAAGCAACTCGCTTCAGGAGCTTCCCATTCTAAACTTTCCAGTACCAAGATTTTAAAACAAGCGTTTATTATTGTTCAACAAAATTGTTTTTAAAAATTTGTATCACTGGAAGTATTTATGGATTAATACTATTTACATTCAAAGATTTTGATGGTGCCATTAAAAAGATCAGGTCAGATGGCAGACAGTTCATAGACATTATTCTTATATGAAGGTGAGAAATAATTCAAATAGAAGTCCTTAGAGTGTTTGAAGGGTCATTAGTCAAAAACGTAATCTGCTTACTTCCTTGTAATATCATAGTGAACCAACTACCTATGGAGTTATCGACAAGCATAACTGAAAAGGTAGAGAGGTTACCAGGTGCCACACATTTTCTCTATTTTTTTATAGAGCTCGTAAAAGAGGGGCTTTGTGCCAATCAAGATCCTTTATTTGCACATAGAGAGAATGCAGACATATATCAGTAAACAACCCCCTTTTTCATTCTTCAAACATGGATGTTGGCATCACAGTCATCAGATATGTCATTCTCTTGGCAAGATTACACATATTGTGCATTTTAGGCCATGAGTTTCAGAAGAAGGGGCCCAATAAGGAGTGATAATTCATGACTCATGCAAATGATGCAAGTTATATACTTGTATGAGATGTAATGATGTAAGTACATAAACCCATCATTTGCATGACGATGTTATGAACCATGTCTCTTTATTCTGACATGTCGTTATATTGTAATGGACCTTTGTTTTTAACTGCTTGAGGGCATTCATTTGTTCTTCCACATGTCCTGTGCTAAATGATAGAGAATCTTCCTTTATTTTTGCTGCCCTAGATGGCTGCAAACTCTGACTACATTCTCAATCCATTTAAGTCTTTGCTGACAACAAGGTTGCGTAAATCAAACTGTGAGTGCCCAACCTCATGTTCACTCTCACGGTATGATACACTGTAGAAGAAGGAACAGATACTAAGACTACATAAAACTTCAAAGGCTGTTTTGCTTTGATGAAAGTTCCTGCAAAGTATCCCTTTGAAGCTATGTGAAGCTACCCATGCATATACATATACATACACACAAACACACACACTTTTAAATGTGAAGTGAAGCAGTCATATTTATTAATTTTACCTTGTTTAAGTGCCTCATCCACCTTTTTGGAAGCTGAAAGAGGCTCCTGTACATTGTGTTGATTGTGAGAAATGTTTCTTCTAGTAAGGCAGTCAATTTTCTGAGGCCATGCAAAGCACCTTGGAGGAATTAGGTTGCTGTCTCCTCTCCATGAAGAAATTCACTTTGTCTCCTTGCCATGAAACACTTCACTGAAGCAAACCTAGACATCTCACACATTCCTAGAAGATACCTTCTCCTCAAACTAGTAGAAGATGAATTAAAGTTGGGTTAAAGAACTGCAGAATTATAATGTCATGAAATAACATTATAACTATTCTTCAAAGCACCAGACAGCAGGACAAGAAACAACAGTTGGAAACTGACCAAAGAGAGAAGCAACTTGCAATTAAGGAGAAACTTCCTAACAGTGAGGACAATTAACCAGTCGAACAGCTTGCCTTCAGAAATCGTGGGCGCTCCATCACTGGAGATTTTTAAGAAGAGACTAGACAGTCACTTGTCTGAAATGGTATAGGTTCTCCTGCTCGAGCAGAGGGATGGACTAGAAGACCTCCAAGGCCCCTTCCAGCTCTATTCTATTCAAATACACGAAGCAGATAGTAGATCAAGTTGGGATCTTTGGAGATGAACTTTTGGGCAAATTCACAGGACTGGATTGAGAATGTCTATATATGATTGCAGAGCTCACCCACTGAGTGAGGCTATGGCTGTGGGAGTTTCACATCCTCACAAACTGCCTGCAATATTTCATGGCAGTTGTGATTTTAATATTTTCCCTATATTTGTGAAGGATAAAAAAGAAAAAGAAAGAGACGGTATAAGGCAGTGACTCTATCTATTTGCACTGGGCCATTATAACCAATTACTGGAACAATCCTTGAAGCAAGAGGGCTCTAGTTGTTGTTTTTTAAAATATTTATTGCAATTTTATTCACCGTTGTGGATGTTACATGCAAGCTGCCTTGACAAGATTTGTAGTCCGAAAGGCAAGTTATAAATAATAGTAATGCATGCATAATAAAGTAGCAAAATAAATCTGGCAAGACAAGAGGATTGTGGGCACTGGAGTTTATTGGAGGTCTTCCCTATCATTATTCACTTTTCATGTCAGGCAGTCACTTCCAAAATATTGACAGTCAGTTATTGTAAGATGATCTATCACATCCCAAGTTGGATCATAGGCCAAATGTAGCTCATGAGGTCTCTGAGTTCACAACACCTTCCATCAGGTCTTCACCAGCCCCATTCTGAGTGACAATAGATATAATGAACATAATACACCTGAAATGGGAAAATATTTTAAAAAGTGGATCAAAGGGCATCATTTAATATATAAAGAATGGTTGCTGGAATTGGATATGTCTAGTTTCATGAAGAAAAGGATGAGGGGTGACATGGTAGCAGTGTTCCAATATCTCAGGGGCTGCCACAAAGAAGAGGGAGTCAAGCTATTCTCCAAAGCACCTGAAGGCAGGATAGGAAGCAATAGATGGAAACTAATCAAAGAGAGAAGAACCTAGAACTAAGGAGAAATTTTCTGACAGTTAGAACAATTAATCAGTGGAACCATTTGCCTCCAGAAGCGGTGAATGCTCCAACACTGGAGGTTTTTAAGAAGAGACTGGACAGCCATTTGTCCGAAATGATATAGGGTTTCCTGCCTGAGCAGGGGGTTGGACTAGATGACCTCCAAGTTTCCTTCCAACTTTATTATTATTATTATTATCATCATCATCATCATCATCATCATTATCATCATCATCATTATCATCATCATCATCATTATCATTATTCTAAGCAACAACCTAACATTTTTTCTCTTCTGCCTTCCTTCCTATAAGACTTACCCTGGTGCATTCTAAAATTTGGAAATTCTAAGGTGGCTAGATCTTCTAAATCCTTTTTTATCCTTCTAATTTGGGATAAAATTTAGATTTCGATTCATAATTGAGTCAGTTACTTCTCTGCAATAAGGAGTGAGCAAAATGTCCCTTCTTTAAAGATCTTCATTGACTAGGACTCTGGACTGCTTCTGGGATCGTTCTGCCATGATGCAGTACTAGATGTCTATGTTCACACACCAGGTCAGTTACAGACCTAATAGCTAAATTCAGAAAGGATTCTTGGCTTGATTATTATTGCTTGGCTCACAGAATCGCCAAGAAACAGACATGATTGAATGGATAACATCATCATCATTTAAATGTCTTTATTAAATTTCAAAAATAAACATTAAAATGCAAGCTAACATAAAAGGAAAAATGGGAAGGAAAAAGCAGGAGACATTCAAAAGTGACAGAAAAAAAACCACACCCCACAAATATAGAACAAAAATGACCTCTGGCTTTTTCTAGTATAGAGATAATAATACAACAATTTCTATCAAAGTTTAAATGTATAATACCAATATTTAAAATACCCTAAAATAGTAAAACATTCTAAAACAACCAATATTCATTATGTCTATGCTGATTCTCAGTCATCCAGGTCATGGTTGTCCCCAAAGTGCTTTTCCAAAAGGCAACTGGACTTTGTTTTTTCCTTGAAGATGTTTTGCTTCACATCCAAGAAGCCTCTTCAGTATTCAATATTCATTATATTTTAATCCCTTAATTTTAATCAAACATATAATAAATTGTCAAAAATCCACAATATTTCTCTAGTCAAATCAGATGTAGTCCTCAAACCCCAAAGTCAAAATTTCATTTTCCCCTTGATTTTGATTGTCAGATTTTTAATGTTAGTTGCTGCCCATAGGGCCTTATGCCCATATTAATACACCAAATAAATAAATAAATATTAGTTGTGTTTTGTTGTATAGAGCAAACCAGACAATGAGTTAATTTAGTAAGCATCTGGTTGTGTAGATAGTGATTCAATTATCAGCCAAAACTGTTTGCTACATTATACCTGTTCACCAAATTGTTTCTTCTGTGGTATGGAATGGAGGAGGGATCACTTAGTATTCTACTTTCTATCTCTTTTCTACTGCTTTTATGTACATAAAAGGATTCAGGCTGAAATAACCAAAGGCCATTCATTCCCTTCGGGACCCATCTGTGCTAATGGTCCACTGTGTTGTTTCTAATCACTCTAGAAAGTTCCATGCCTTTTGATATATAGATGTAGATAATGTTTATCTCATACCTGTTGATCATTTCTCTCTCTCTCTCTCTCTCCCTCCCTCTCTCCCTGCTGTTTGCCTGTCTTTTATCCTATTTGCCAGTAAATTGTTTTTGACATTTGCTGGTGTTTAATAAATAAACATCAAATTATATTTTTCCTAGCCAAACTGAGCGACCTGCATGCTTTCTGTCTTCTGGAGATAATGACTGAGTGGGAAGGTGCAAACTAAACTGAAAATTACCTACAGCAATTTTCCAACAAGAAGATTCTACTGAGCTCCCTGGGATACACATGCATAGGACTGTAAATAAAGGGACTTAAAAAAAATATATTGACCACAATGTGGTGCAGGCTTTGCTAAAAGTCTTTGTCGTTGGCATGTCTGATGCAGGAGGCACACATGGCAACCTCTTGTCCATATCATAAGAACCCCAGAGGACTTTTTACTCTGTAGACTCTGGAAGAGGAGCAAAGGGGAATCAGGCTCTTCCTGTTTCACCAAAGGGAAATTCCACAACTGGGTTGACAAGATCAGAAATGAGAAGGTGATAAGCCCCCTGGGAAAGCCGAGGGAAATCATCAAAACAATTAAAAAACATAAATTAGAATATTTCGGACATGTGATGCGACACCCAGAAAAGTACAGCATACTCCATTTAATCCTCCAGGGAAAGATTGAAGGCCAGGCAGAAGAAGAACATCATGGCTTCAAAATCTAAGGGACTGGTTTGGACAAAAGTCAGCAGCACTTTTTCGTGCGGCTGCTGATAAAAACAGGATCACCAACATGATCGCTATTATCCAATAAACGATATGGCACAAGAAGAAGAAGAAGATCCATCAGATTCAGTGAGAGCCCTGAATGTATCGATAGGCAGAGGGGAAAGAGCTACGCATTGGGAGATGTGAAATTCCCCAGCATCTTTACTTCATAATTTTGGAGGGAATGTGCATTTTATTTCTGCCATGAGCAGTATATGGAATGATCTCAGCCAGTCTTCTACTATTCTATGCTCCACCTTCCATTTCTTGCTTGCCGGTTTCTCTGATTTCCCTTATTTGAAACTGTACTTAATGAAGACTAATTCTGCATTTCTTCTTTTTAATTGGCCGCTTTTGTTGTGTTGCCAATAAAAAGAGCATGGTTGATTTTATTGTACATGATTATAAATGCAAGATAGTGGAAAAACAAAAACAAAAACAAAACTCCTTCTGACTGCAGTTCCATGAAGTGTTCAAAACTTTTTGTGGCATCCTGGTGAATTAGCAATCAGATTCCAGTGCTAAATGCTTCTGTGTTAGCCCAGGAAATCTTCAGATCAAGACCATTTTAAAAAGGAGATAATTGAAAGCAGAGATAATTGGGTACTTGGCTCTCATACAGCGTATATGATCCAGCTCAACCGTTTCTCATTTAAAGCACATCATATCCCAATAATTAAAATTGTCTCAAAATAAGGTGGCCAGCATCATTACAGATGCTGAGGTCATAAGGTTTTTTTTTTCCCTGAGCTCTGTGAACATATTGCTTTGTGGATTGTACAGCTTGCTGAGTCCTTTGTAACCTTGGGGAGTTTGGGCAGAATGAGGGTGAAATGGCTCAGTGTTCATGTGGATCAAAATGACCACTGTGAAGCATGTAGCTGAAAGCCCATTTTCAGCACAGACAATCTCAGTGGAAAATTCCCTACACAAATGGTTGGAAATTAAACTGTAAATCAACTGTGTTTGCTCATCAAGCACCATGAGTTCAATCTACAAAGCTTAGGGGGTGGAGGGTGGCAGTGGAGGGGCTGACAAATATACCAATTGCATGCTGGAACAGTTCAGGAACAAATAAAGATATTCTTTAAATGAAACAATTAACACTAGATAGCACTTTGCATGGCCATATTTGCTTTGAATGGATTCGTGGCAAGACATATTAACAGAAGGGGCTTGCTCTTTTTTGTCCAGGGGCATCAATAACTTCAGGAAGGTTTTTTTCTTTGTTTGTTTGGTTTTTTTTTGTTTTGGTAATGCATTGCACATATATACAGTTATATATTAAGCTACATACATCTCAGACACATTGGAAATCCCAGATGAATGACACAGGTTCATTGGGTCAGGTGTGAATGATTCAATCTGCTTCCCCCCCCCAAATGGTACATATTCCCCCCATGAAATTTTCTTAAGCATTAATAAAATGTGCTGCCTGCCTAAAACTGATGTCATGCTGCCAGTGTTAGATGCTTTAAGCGGTGAATAAACACAAAAAGGAGCAGATTGGAAACAACTGAAGTGTACAACAGGGTATCACCAGTCTTCTCAGCGAGGTACTGCACTTATCACTGTACGATATCATCCCACCTAACATTTTAGAGATAAAAATAAGAACATGCTCCAATCTTAGATAATGCTGGAAGCATTGATATCAATACTTAGCCACCCCCTCTTCAATCTCCTATTTTGCCTAGTGTTATCTTTTGTTGGAAGCCCTAGACTGTCTTCAGTATTCTGTAGGTATTTATTCTTCAATTGCCTGTCTGTCCCTGACATATCTCAGGAAAAGATATCCTAGAAAAACACAGTTGTTCCACAACACGCTCTCAACAGTTCAAAATATACCTCTGCTGTTTTGATGGCTGAAGTAAATGTGTGAAATGGGAAGCTTATTCTATGAGCTGCATGAAATCTCAGCATAGGGGTGTTCGGATCAATCTAAATCCAATCTGCATCAGCAGTGCCATTTGATGTTTTATTCCATTCTATCAAATCTTTCTCCAATAGCTACTTTTGTTCTTGAAAAGAAAAAGAAAAAAGTGCTACAAAATCTGCCTTGTTTTTCATTCACAATTTGCTCAAATGAGACCTTTGTATACCACTTTCACTAAAGTACACTTTAGAAAAGTGTTTATTTTGTTGACTACATGGAACACATGATTATCTTAAAATAATCAGGGTAGGAAACAAAACATTATAACAGTAATTCTACACAGGCTGTTAATGTTTTTTCTGTAAAAAAATCTTACATTCAAATTTCAGATGCTTATAAAAATGTCATTCGTATTTGCTAGGTTAATATTGTCTGTTTCTAGTTCTGGGTAGCAGTCCTATGACACAAATTTGTAACATAATATTTATAAAAAATGAAAATGATATATTAAAAATACAGTTTTATTGACTCATTCAGACAATAACAAAAGGAGAAACAAATCAATGACAGGATAGCTTGAATCATACTGAGCAAAATATACTAAGCCAAAAGTGTTTATTGTGCTTAGATAATGCTGGTTAATGGTGGTCAAACAGCCTACCCATCGTTGCTCAAATGGCAGAGAAGATTCAGCAAAGGTTACAGAATAGTTTCAAAAATCGAAACAAAAACTATTGTTCAATAATACTTTGTATTATGTTTGCATATGGGTAGAAATAAAATGGAATGTGTGAATGACCTTGAGGGGCCAGACAAAGAGAGGGAAAAGCCCCCAATGGATTAATGGTCAGAGGAAGAAATTTAAGAAGGATTCCCCCCCCCCCCCAATTGTTCAGGTAAGTAAAAGCAGGAACAGGAAGCTTGTACCTTCAAACTTGCAAGAGTTTGTTGATATAGTCTTACAATAAAATTAACTCATCTAATCAGATTTTCTGTCTCATTCATCCAGGGGGGACTGACAGATTCCCATATTAAGTCTAACATGTAAATCTGTACAACATTAAGTGATAAAATGCCACCTTCCTATTTCAGCCTAAATCTGAGAAATAGGCTTAGTGATTTCCTGTCTCCAATTTTGTACAATTTAATAGGTTTCCAACCCAAAGACTAATACTAATCCTTTGCAGCCATTCTGATTATCAGCAGCAATGGAGTAATCTCATCCCCAGAACACTGTGTTAAGATTTTAATAAAGTAAACCCTTGTCCTAAAAATTTATCCAGGATCAGAGCAGATTTTAAGCTTATACACAAGAGGACAAAATGCCTTTGGTAGTAAGGCAACACAACTACGAAAAGTTAGTGTTCACTGAGAACATCAGGATCCTAACTATGTAGGGAAAAAAAGTCTCATTGTATGCACTCATTTCATTCCCTCCCACTGAAATTGATGGGCATAATGCTATTTTGTTTAGCTATATTCCAAGAGGAAGCCTTTAGAAGCATGAATTATAACAAGATCTAGAAGGTTTCAATCTCTGGCTGCAATTTAGTCAAAGATAAGTGGTTTCAAAGTTCATTGATTTCACAATGGGGAAAATGTAACTCTCCCAGTAAATCAATGAGTCCAAATAATTCCTGCTTTTCTTGCCTTTTATATTTTATTTCAGTTATATAGAAAAGCACCTGAAAAGGGATGGCAGATACTGGAATCATGGAGATGCCAAGTGACATAATAAATGTGGTTCCAGTCAAATTGCTTTGGGGACGTAAAAAAAAAAAAAAAGTAGCTTGCAATCTCATTCCTCTATGCTGAAGATGCTCAGTTTTGGACAATGGAGTTGCAGCTATGTGATCCATGGAGGAATTGCCCAGTGAAATCCCCCCATCCCTTTCTCCCAAGCCACCCGAGTAAATGTCTTAAACCTTTCACACACTTTTCCCAGTACATCTGCATTTAATAAACTTTCTTATTTGTCACAGTTTGATGTATGTTTCGTATAAAAGTTACATTTAACCTTTCTTCTGTGAGCATGAAATTGAGGAAACACATAATGTTTCGACGGCAACTTCTGTGTTTGAGTGAGTACCAGATGCCTTCAGCAATGCTCTACAATGTTCATTGTTTAATAGATTAAATTTGTGGTCCTTTGAAGGTCAGGAAGGAGGAGGAGGAACATTTATTCCTTTAAAGTCTTGGGTACCTGGATAGGTTTTTTTTTTTTTTGGTTACCAGCTCATTCAAAAGAAAATGAGCTTGATGATGTTTGTAACTAGCAAAATATTCAGATGTATGAAGTGGCAGAAGTTAACTTTGGAGTTTCATCATGAAGCAGTCCATAATTCCATAGGGTTTTTTTTTTAAGGAAAGTAGTTTTAAAAGTGCTCAGCTTTAAATTTCTGGTGTCATATTTCTGCCCAGGCTTATTCTTATGAATTTACAGAGGATGATAACTTATTTCTTCATACATGTCCATTTGCTGGTATATCTTTGCTGGTATATTTGCCAGTATATCTGCAATAGTATAGGGCAGTGGTGGTGAATTTATGGCACGGGTGCCAGAGGTGGCACTCAGAGCCCTCACTGTGGGCATGCACACCATCGCCCCAGCCCCGCCTCTCCTCACGGCCCCCTCCTCACTAGCAGCCCCTCCCGGAGGAGAGTCATCCTCGAGCATGGCCTGCGCGGACCAGTGCAGCCAAGGACATGGCAGCCGGACAGCAGGGACATGACACCGCCCTTGCTCTCTGTCGTGCACAGTTGATGCTGCGGGGCGCAGGTGGAAGGTGTGGCTGCCATACCACTGCTGGGCCACCTGGGTGATCTGCAGCAGGCCATAGAGGCGGTGGATGGCCCTGTGGATGGGGGCGGAGCTGGGACAGAGTGGGCAGGGGTGGGGGGCGGAGCAGGGATGGGTGGGAGTGACAGGGAGGGGCCGGTTTTGGGGCACTCAGTGTCTAAAATGTTCGCCATCACGGGTATAGGGTCTTTTGCTTGAGCATGGAGTTGGACTAGAAGACTTCAAAGGTCCCTTCCAACTCTGTTATTCTGCTACGGTTCAAATATAAATGTAAACATAGACATACATACATATAGACAGTTCCTAGAGATGTAAAAAAATTGAGGGTTCACTCTCACACATGACATGGGCACATGGTCATTTAGTACATTTTGGGATTGTGTACAAATGTGTATTAGTTGATTTATGGAAAGAAATAAATGTTAAAGATATTAAATGTAATCCTAATTTATTTATTTATATTGATCAAATTTAGAGACCATCTGTCTCACTCACAGAGTGATTCTGAACAGTGTACAATTATATACCAAAGTTTTGGAATTTGACTACTCTTTATCAGGAATTATGGCTGCATTGAGCATGGAAGCGGCAAAAGGAATTGTAATTAATGATTCATTATTAATTGAAGAAAATTACAAAAGTGGCATTATTCCAGATGTCAAGGAATGGTTTTTGGAAATATGTAATCTTATACGTTTTGGAAAACGTTTCTACCAATCAAACGATGCAGCAACATGCATTATTATGGAGAGATTTTATGATATCTTACCATAATATCTTGCATTGTTTATATTACAGTGGTGAATTGATTGGTAAACCAAGTGACTTTCTGAATTTCTAATTTTTTCAGCTTTTTTTCTAAGATTATTTTGTTACCCAAAAAATTAATCTAAAAAAAAACAAAAACAGCTTTGTTTCTTGGGGAAGCAAGATGAGAGGTGTGTATTCTTTCCCTCCTGGCACTTTATCAGTTTCATAACTTTTACAAAACCTGGTCTAGTCAACTTCAGTTTTCTTTTAATGCACAATGCTAGAAAACATGGCTTCCTCCTTGTATACATACTCTTGCATGATATTTGACCATGTACTGATGCTCTGATTACCCAAAAGCAAGGAAAATAGCTTTATGTGAATGCCATGGAATATTTATTGCATGTTTCATAACTCAGGCTGTAGTTCAATTGAGACTATATATTATAATGCCCAGCTAAATATTTTTCTGGTGCCCAGAATGCAGAAGCCATATGCAAAAGGGTCCCCAACCCAGTGTCATCTGTGACATTCATATAATGAAATAACTGGGATTCAAAAAACACACTGAAAGATGGATGGGTAAAGGCATAAACTGATATTGTAATGTGTCACAAAATTAAAAGCATTCATTTCAGCAAGGAGTATAGCAATAGCACTTAGACTTATATACCACTTCACAGTGTTTTACAGCCCTCTTTAAGCAGTTTACAGAGTCAGCATATTGCCTCCAACAATGTGGTCCTCATTTTACCGACCTCAGAAGGATGGAAGGCTGAGTCAACCTTAAGCCCATCAGGATCGAACTGCCGAACTACTGGTAGTCGGCAGTCAACAGAATTAGCCTGCAATACTGCATTCTAACCACTGCACCATCACTGCTCAATACTGCACCACCATTGCATATTCACTTTCTTCTGCCTCTCTTCTATACCTTACCATGTCCCTGACTCATTTGCCTAGATCAGTGGTGGCGAACCTATGGCACGGGTACTAGAGGCGGCACTCAGAGCCCTCTCTGTGGGCATGTGTGCCATTGCTCCAGACCTAGGCCTTCAGCTGGGTTTTATAAAACCTTTTTGCTTTAGGCTTCCGCCGCCAAAAAGGTTTAATCAATCAGTCAATTTCAACTTCTTGCAGGAAAAAAAAATCTTACAAAGTTGGAATTGATTGATTGAACTTTTTAGTCCCACTGAGTCTGCCGTAACCACTGCAGCCATGCCCACCCAATGGGCCACACCCACCCAGCACCCGACGATGCATAAGTGGGTTTTGGGTTGCAGTTTGGGCACTCGGTCTCTAAAAGGTTCGGCATCACTGGCCTAGATTTTGCTTAGGTGAAAAATTGAGAGATTAAACAAAAAAACAAATCAATCATGTTTGTTTTGCTATACCTTTTTCAAAATAAAAATTCAGGTAGAAATGCTTGCATAATCTGAGGAAACCATGATCAAGCAGCCACTGAATGTCATCCTCAGGTTTGCCAGTTAATTATCCACAAAGTCATAAAGGCATATGATTTTTATTGTTGAAAGTGTAATGGGATATGCCTGTCCATGTCAAAACTTAAATAACTTTTAACATGTGCCACATTTTTTAAAAAAAATTGACTGAGCATGAAATTCATACTGCTTTTAAAAAAGTTTTGCTCTTCTTTCTTTCCTCCACTGAATTGCTAATCATAATTCCAGAGTTTATTTATAGTTGTATTTATTTGTAAAGCTCATATCCCATTACATCATTAAAAATAATGCCTTAATGGAAGGGATTAAAAAGAATTCTATTGTTGTGGTCCAAACTGACTCATGGTGGAACAACACTAGCTGAAACAAAATATTACTAAAATTCATCCATCATTGGGAACAAACTGTTCTGAGAATAAAAAGAAGATCCAACATTACATGGTGACACTGCCATTCCAGGAAGTATTAAGAAAGAAGCTCCTGTTCTTCAAAGAGGCCACATGGCTGAAAGCTTTTTAAGGGGTGATGATGATGATGATGATAACAACAACTTTATTGTCACTTTGAATGTACACCAATCGGCATACATCAAAATGAAATTTCACTGCATACAGCTCTCAAAGGGTCACGACCTCCACTATACACTCCTTGTTCGTTGCCGGCTCAAGTTTCAGAATATCCATTTTAGTCTCCAGGGAGTGAATGATGGCAAACAGAACAAATGGAAACAGAGCTCCATGTGGATTAGCCCTCAAATTAACTTGTATTCTTGCATGACAACCTTGCCTCCTTTCCTTTTTCTGATCCTGTTTCTTCCACCTTTTCCTTAAAGGAGGCCTCGCTCCTTTTCGCCCCTGGAACACACTGCTTCTGCCGCCACCTCCAACTCCTCTTTCCCTTCCTCTGGGCCTGCCAACAGCCTCATCCAGTTCCTTTGCTCCATCAGCCCGGGACCTCTCCTTCTCTGCTTCCTTCAGAAACAGCCCTGATTTGCAATCAAATCCGTCACTGTGCCAGCAGTCAGATCTTGCTGTGGGCAGAACAATTTCAAACAGCGCAAATGACTTTTAACGGTCTCACCAACACTTCCAAAACAGCTAAAAACTCGCCATACCAGCAAAGATTGTTGGTTGTATGTTAGCTTAATCCCATTACATTGCTCAAAAACATTAAAACCTTCCCGATCATGTGACCTATATCCCTCCAAAAACTTTTCACCTTCGAGGGCCAATTCACCCACAGCCGATCCAAGCGCCGCTATCTTGGTACTTGGTTTAAAATATTAAGAAGAAAAGAACCACTATATAAAGTTCTTGAAATAAGTGGAATTCCCATATACTCATCCCATCTGATTAAAATTTCCTGCAAACTTTTAGTTAAAAAGACAGATATTTTAAAAAATCTGTCTCCAGTAGAAAGCCAATTCAATAGAATCCACACTTTCTCTGCATACAGCCAGTGCAGAACTAAAACATAAAAAACAAGCAGATTAAAATACACCCAAAGTCACTCCGATAAACCACAATAATTAAGCCTAATTTATTTTTACTTTATTTTTACCAAAAACTTCTCAGAATGAAATGCCTATCTAATTAAGAACATATTTTCTATGGGAAGGAATGACAACAGATGTTGACCTAGCCAAGTGTGTCCTCCCTTGGCACAATTGCCCAAAAGACTCTGCCTTTCAGTCCATCCAATGTATGAGTGGACTAGCATTGGGCATCTCCCAACAATATTCAGATCTGGGCAGGTTGATGTGGTCATTCAAGAGAGCATTACCATTGAAAGATGTTTTATGTAAGTTGTCCTGGTACAAATCAGCTGGGAAATGAAACAGCAATATTAAATCCAAGGCAATTACAGGGAAAATGCAAACAAGAGCAAAACATGATGAACATACACAATGATTACTGTTGAAACTGGGGCAGACATTAGAAAATGTTAATAAGGCATTATAAGTAATGAGGTGATGGTTTATTATGAACTAGGATATCCCAGAAACAATAAGCTAACCATTGAAATAAATATCAGTCACTGAAACTTTTATTATTAGTGTTAGTACTAAATTTTGCATGCCTAGATTGTCATAATATATCAGTGTAATAGCAAGAACAAGAGCACTTAGACTTTACAGCCCTTTCTGGGTGGTTTACAATGTCAGCATATTGCTTTCAACAATCTGGGTTCTCATTTTATTGACTTCAGAAGGATGAGGCAACCTTGAGCCAGTCAGGATAAAACTCCTGGCTGTGGGCAGAGACAGCCTGCAATAATGCATTCTAACCATTGTGTAATACTTTATTTAATCATGGCTCCTAGTATATATGCAGATCCAAGCAATATAGCCTCTTGTAATTGGAAAGTTGGAAAATTTATCAATGCACAGATTCTCTAAGTGTCATTCAAGTTGATTTTTTTTTAATATGACACCCAGTGTGCCAATAATCACTGGGCCCACCAAGGCTGATTTATGCCATAATCTTTCAATTTTGATTTTCAGAAGTTGATATTTTATGCTCTTCTCCAATTTTTTTGTCTTATCCCCTGGTATTATTATTATTAATATTAACCTCATCAACATTATCAGTACTACTATTATTATTTAAAGCACAGAATGTTTCTTTTCTAAAATAACTTTAGAAAAGATTAGTCTTCTTAGGCACTTTCCCGTAAAATAACATCCTGAAAGTACAATCAAGTACACGGTTTGAGACTGAAAGTTTCCTGCCAAACAGGGTCAAACATAATATAGCTATTACTATCATCTCAGGTAGAAAGTATCTTAACAAGAGTAGTTTAACACTTGAGAGAAGTGTCAGAAATAGCTTAAACAGGAAGAATAGTTATTATCAAGAAAGTTGGTGATGAAGTCAAACATTTCAATCCAAGTTTTGCATCTCTCCAAAAATCTAGGAATTCAATAACAATTCTGAACGTTTGGACAGGATTTTCTCTAGAGCAGCATTTAATTCACCCAGTTGTGCGGGTTAAGAGGGTCATACAAATTTCCCAACTGTCACTCAATACATGATTTTATTACAGCTGTGCTGCTCTGGCAGTTAATAAGCAGGACTTTTGTGGGCAGCAGGAGGAAGTGAAAATAGAAGTTCTGTTGAGACACTCGCCTGAACAAGGGTTGAACAAGCCTGCCCTCCCCACCCCACCCCACCCCATGGGAAGTGAGGACGAGATCACTTTTTCAGGCTACCACAGACTTTGCCTACTTCTACCCCAAAGGAGCCTGGTTTATCACTGAGAATGCAGATAAAGCAAAGTCTTTTTGGAAAGTGTTCTTCCATTGGTAGGAATGTCTCCTGGAGGAGGTTGATGGGCTTCTTTTGTTACTGCTGTAATTATGCTGTGTATAGTTAGGAAGGGTTGGTCTGGAAACCATTAGGAGGAGTCCTTCATGAAGCATCTCTCTGAGCTGTCTGCACAGAGCATCATGATTGAAGTCTCTTTCAAAGTCCTGGAGGTTTTTTCCCAGTCCTCTGAACATGAGTCCGCATGTACATAACAGACTTCTGTATGGGATTGCTGACAAAGTAAACCAATCAAGCCTTCGCAAAACACAGCTACTTCTGCTATGAGCAGCAGGAAATGGTTTGAACTACAGGTTCTCAATTGCTATGGCAAGAAGTGTCTTTCCACAATTCCATTGTGTAAACCAGATACTGTAGCAAAGTGTCAGTGGCTATATACGTTCCTTGGTTATATCTCGTCTTGACCACTGCATCACGCTGTACATAAAATTGCCCTTGTCTTGAAGTTTCAACAGGCACAACATGTGGCAATCAGGCCACTAACAATGAAAGAAGTAAAGTGAATCCACACAGAAATGAGATAAACCAAGGATAATTGCCCCAGCTGAAGATCTCTCAGTAACTGTTTCTACAAGACATGGCTACTGCCTACTGGCAGATGCCTACTGCTGCTGGTACCTCATTATCCATCCTAGTTTTAGATGCTTCACTCTGAAAGTGCCGTTTTCGTTCTTAACCTACCTCCAGACATTGTATATTGCCAGTGCAGAAACATTAATGTGCATGGGTGTGGGAGTGGGCTGACATGATGTGTCCCGAAGATTTGACGTTAAAGTTGGTCCTGCCAGTTTTCTGTGAGGTCCCCTTCCATCTCCAACACTGGAAGTTTTTAAGAAGAGACTGGACAGCCATTTGTCTAAAATAATATATGGCAGGGGTAGAAAATCTTGTCTCTTTTATAACTCATGGACTTCAACTCCCAGAATTCCTGAGCCAGCTATGCTGAGGGGAAAGGGAGAGGTTTCCAAGCTGAACCATGCTGGCTCAGGAATTCTGGGAGTTGAAGCCCGTGAGTCATAAAAGAGCCAAAGTTGCCTACCCCTGGTATAGGGTTTCCTGCCTGAGCAGGGGGTTGGACTAAATGACCTCCAGGATCCCTTCCAACATTGTTATTGTTGTTGTTGTTGTTGTCGTCATCATCATCATCATCATTTGGTCCTGACCTGTTCTTTCAACCTCACAGCTCTTTAGGCAGGGAGGACAATTGGAACTTTAAAAAAAAAGTTTAAAGGGGGAGGGTCAACCAGTTGTTAAGTTGATCTTCAAAATCCAAAACCCTTAAATTAACCAGTTGATTCTTGGTTTATCTCCCTTTTTGAGGAAATAAGAACTTTTTCAAAGATCTGTTTCCATTTTAGCTCCATTTGGGAAACCATCCATTTTTTAATTTTATTTCTCTTTTTTTATATAATTTTTTTTCTATTAGCAATTAGCAGTCTTGAAAGTAAAAACCCCTAATCGCTGTGGAGGAAACGGGATTCAGAAAAGTTCCTAAACTGGACAGAGAAAGCTCCCTGTGTTGATTCCCGATCCATGAAGTATAGGTCTTTAGTCTGAGACTGGAATCCTATACAGCAGGTATGTCAAACTCGTGATATCACATGACAGCACGCGATGTATCAGGACTTTTTCCCCATTGCCGGCAATAGGGTGGGTGCGGTTTCGATGTGATGCATCTGGCCCGCAGTCCGGCAGTTTGACATGCCTGCTATACTGTATTAACATATAATGGATTAGACCCTGTTAATCTCAACAACACAAATATTCTGATGTATTTATTTGTATATGTGCAAATACAGCTATTACTTGTAGCAAACATTTCTATATCATCCTTATTAAGTATCCCCAGAGCAACTGACAAAATTAGAAGAAAATACAAATCTTAACAATAAATACTATGCTCTGTAAATGCTTTTGAAAAAAGTCTGCCATAATAGCACTGTAATAAGTAAGAATTGAAAAATAAAAGCTTCCAGTAAACTCCATCCTATACATTACACCAGTATTACTACTACTAATACAAAGTGCACATTTGTCATACGAAAACCTAAAAAACATTGACAGCGGGGGGGGGGGAGGGAAAAGGCAGATATCAAACAAAGAAAAACATCTCACCTTTACATTTAGCCCAGAATGTTTTCCTGCCATTTCCTTAGCTGTTGTATTTGACTCTTAATGTAAAGGTGACCTACTACAATTTGTGTAAATTGCCAGACTGAATGACAGTTCAGTTTACTCTTGGGAATATGAGCGGGTTTTATTTTTTGGCTTAATATTACTTTTCGTTTAAAATTTAGGTTTTTTTTTTATTCAGTGGTAGTCTTAATTTTAGTTGTTTTAGCCATTTGTATTTTTGTCTTTAATTAATGCTAGAGAAATAAGAGGATTTCTGAAGGACCATAAAGAAATGCCTTATTTGTGACTCACATAGTGATGTTGGCTGCCCTTGTAAACATGCCAGAGGAAGGTGTATTTGATAGGAAGCACAAAAGTTGAATGCAAAATTCCAGATGGCCACTAGATGGTCATGAAGAATTAAGGTTTTCTGTACAGGTAGTTCTCGACTTACAGCAATTCATTTAGTTATAACACCACTAAAATAATGGTCATTTTTCACACTTACGACCATTGTAGCACTCCCCCCATGGTCAAATGATCAAAATTCAGATACATGGCAAGTGTCTCATATTTATGAGTTGCAGGCTCCCAAGGTCACGTGATCCCATTTTGCGACCTTCTGACAAGTAAAGTCAATGGGGAATCCAGATTCACTTAACAGCCATGTTACTAACTTAACAAATGCTATGATTTACTTAACAACTGTGGCCAAGAAAAATCGCAAAAGTCGGGACAAATTCACTTAACAAATGTTTCACTTAGCAATATCAATTTTGGGCTCAATTGTGGTTATAACTCATGGACTACCTGTGTTTGCAGCCCAGGTCTGTTAACTCCAGTGTAACTAAATTTATTAAGAAGTCAGCAAGCTGCTAAAAGCCACCATTAATCACTGTTACTGAATATGAAATAAAAACATATTTAAATATATTCAATGTTTAGTTCCAAACACAATCTGTCAGTGTTTTGCCAACCTAGCACACTGTTGGGGTTCAGCTTCAAAGAAATCAGTCAGGTCTACTTCAGACAAATCACAAGGGACACAGGTTTGAAAAAATCTTTTGCTTCCCGAGATCTCTTGTACATTGATTATAAGTATTATATAAAGCAGATTAGACATGAAAAAGCAGCTAATGAACATTGGCAGCTGCTGCTATGTGTCTTGACCTTATCTGGAAGTATGTGTTATATAATCTTGTAAGAATAGCTTAGCAGAGGATGTGGAAGGAATATTAGATAGATTGTGGATAGAGAAAACACCTTCTGATATCTTCCCAGTCTAGCTACTCGGACAAAACTTGACATCTTTTAGATCAGCAGTTCTAAACCTATGGGTCGCAACCCCTTTTGAGGTCAAATGACCATTTCACAGGGGTCGCCAAAGTCCTGGAGTTTTTCCTCATAGAATCCTTATGAAACGCAGTCTGGCATTTTGTTTTTGTTGTTTTTTCCCCCTTTTTCATGAGCTGTGCTACTCCCTCTTATTCTATTGGCTTTTGAAAGCCAATAGAATAGATTCTATTCAAGAGAGTCTATTCTATTGGCATTCGAAAGCCAATAGATTCTATTGGCTTTCAAATGCCAATAGAATAGACTCTCTTGAATAGAGTCTAATTCTATTGGCTTTCAAAAGCCAATAGGAATTGTCCAGGCTGTCTCTGTCCTGCTGAGCCCGCCAAAAATCCCAGTTGGCAAACGTTGCTGCAAGTTGTCTGCAGCTAAGGCAAGCTTTCTGGAAGTTTCCACCCCTCCCTGCTGAGCAATTACTAAATGTAAGTAAAAGAGGGCCAGGGGTGGGAGGGCCACCCAGGAGTGCCTGGGCCTGCCTGCCGCTGCACCGAACAGGCATCTTGCTCCGCGATTGCCGCAAGGGGTGGCTGAAGCAAGAGGCGGTCCCTCCAGCATCCGGCTGGCATGCCTCTGACGCCCAGCCGGCAGTAGGGACTTCCCCGATGTCCGTGTCAATGGAGGGAGGCAGCTGCGGTGCATGGTGGCCTTGCCAATTCCCAGCTGATCCTCAGAAGTTGGGCGGCACCCCGGGGCGGCATATGGATGTCAGCTGGCCGCTGGCTGCTCCTTTCCTGTCCCCCACCAGTTCATGTCAAGCCCAGGGGCTTGACACACCACTTATAAAGTTTTCGGCGAGCCGTTTCCAAAGCTAGGGGCAAAGCTAGAATTCAGAAATAATCGCCCATTTATTTTATATATTTTTATTTTTAACCAACAAGACAAAACAGAACAAAACAAAACATAACACACATACACACAATATATATATATAT
Source organism: Crotalus tigris (assembly GCF_016545835.1). NCBI lineage: Eukaryota > Metazoa > Chordata > Lepidosauria > Squamata > Viperidae > Crotalus > Crotalus tigris. Next base: position 109,809 of record NW_024096506.1, read on the forward strand.
ATACTCCTTTTTTTACAGCAATTACATAACGGTAATCTAATATTTACATTTCCCCCTTATTCTTCTTTAGAATATTTGTCCTTATAGCCCCGTTATTTCTTATTTACATTTTTCTTCCTTCATGTTCTACTTCTTACTAAGAATAATTCATATTATTATTATTATATATTATTATACACATATTTTCACTTTTGACCTTTCCATATTTATTCTCCTCTATTAATTCTAGTCTCCAACCAGACATACAACTTGTTCCATACTATATAATACTCTGTGTCTTCCTTTTCTTTTATCTCTTTTGTTAATTTGTCCATCTTAGCACAGTCCAGGATTTTTCTTATCACTTCTTCCTCTGATGGTATATTCTCATTTTTCCAGCACTGTGCATATGCTATTCTTGCCGCCGTTATTATATGTAAAATTAAGTACCATATTTCTTTACTATATTTTCTATTTAAAATATCCAACAAAAAAATATCTGGTTTCCAGTCTATGGGTTGGTCTATTATTTCTTGGATCCATTTTCTTATTGTAGACCAGTATTTTTTTGCAACTGGGCATGTCCACCATAGATGATAATATGTTCCATTTGCTTTTTTACATTTCCAGCATGTTGGATAATCGCCCATTTAAAGCCACGCAAGAAATGGGTGGAGGGGGGGGGAGAAAAAGAAGAATGCATGGAATTAAAAGCACTTCTCCTCCTCTCCCCCACTGAGGGGGCTTTTTCCTGAGTCCCACGCGCATTTTGCAAGGGAATGGGGCATTGGTGCTGAACACGTTTCACTCCGCGCGGTCCCCCAGGCAAATGTGGCAAGTGATGGGCAGCGTGAGAGACAATGTAACACTCTGAACGTTCTGAGCCATTGTGACATTTCAAATCCTCCGAGCGTGAAAGTACCAACCCACAAAGCTGCACGCGCCGCAGCAGGGTTGGAAAGGGGAACCCCTCGCTCTTCCAACTCTCACGCTGCTTAAGGCTTCGCGTACGGCGAGCCTCCTAGGCCAATTTCCTCCATGAGAAGAGAATGCTTTCCCTCTGCTCCCCCCCACCCAAACTCTCCTCCTAGAAAGGGGCGGGGCTGAGAGACAGGAGCTCCTCGAGCACCACGGTGGGCGGTTCTTAGGGAATTTACCCTCCTCTCTGACCGTTTTGAAATAAAATAATAAAATATACTAAGGGCAATTTGGGATTCATTTCACTCCAAATGCAAAGCTGGGAGATGTAAAGAATGATCGGAAGGTTGTCATTTCTATAACTGAATCTTTTTTGAATAACCAGGAAGAAGACGATCCTAAATTGTCTAATTATAGAATAGAATAGAAAAGAATAGAATAGAATATAGACCAGACCAGAATAGAGTAGAGTAGAGTAGAATAGAATAGAATAGAATAGAATAGAATAGAATAGAATAGAATAGAATAGAATAGAATAGAATAGAATAGAATAGAATAGAATAGAATAGAATATAGACCAGAGTAGAGTAGAGTAGAGTAGAGTAGAGTAGAGTAGAGTAGAGTAGACAATATGGAAGAGAGAATAGAATAGACAATATGGAATAGTGTAGAGTAGAGTAGAGCAGAGCAGAGCAGAGCAGAACAGAACAGAATAGAATAGAATAGAATTATGTTTAATTTGTAACAATGAAAATACATCCTGCATATCAGATATTTATATTACGATTCATAACAGTAGCAAAATTACAGTTATGAAGTAGCAACAAAAATAATTTTATGGTTGAGGGTCACCACAACATGAGGAACTGTATTAAAGGGTCACAGCATTAGGAAGGTTGAGAACCACTGTTTTAGATGCTCAGGAATTGGTAACTCTGGAGTTTCCAGCATAGCTAGGAACTCTTTCCTGAGTTCCACTTACAGCATATTTAGGAGTCTACTGTCATAAGGCTGTGTTGTTATAAAAGGGAAAAAGATGCATATAGAGAGAAGGTAGGGCTTCACACAGGCTGCTGCAAATGCTGACTTTGACTCTTTTGAGTTTGATTCACTTGTCACAAGAACCTACATCTTTTCTTGTATTCCTTGTGTCTGAAATGTTCGTGGAAAAGACCCTGGTTCCACACATGACTCTTCTATATTTATATACATTCCCAAAGACTATGGGAGCAGAAGTACAGATAACCTGCTTCAGTGCTATCATAGTAAGGCTGGAACTCTCGCTTTTCATAAAACAGGGGACTAGAGCTTGCGGTAAACTGAAATACTCTATGCACAGTATTAAATTAATGTTTAATATCACTTAATATTAAATTATAGTGAATAAACTCAGTATGCAGTATGAAAACAGAAAACCCGTCTTTTCCATTGCCCTTGCGTCTACTTAAGATAAGAAAGAAGACAGGAAATGAAAAGTCTACACTATTTAACATGGTTTTGTTTGATTGTGACTCCTAGCGACAAATTCTTGCAGATTTCAGGACAAGGCTTTTGGGAACTGGTTTTTTTCCCACTTGCCTTTTCCCTGGGATTGAGGGAGAGTTACTGGCCCAAGGTCATCCAGCTGGCTTCATGCCTAAGGTGGTATTAAAACTCAGTCTCCCAGTTTCTAACCTGGTGCTCTAAACATCCCACCAAATTGGCTCTCACTTAGAATTGTCTGGGGGTGGAGGGGTGACTTCAAGTCAGTGTTGCCTCCTGGCAATTGCCTGCAGTTTTCATGGCAAGGCTTTGTGTAAGTGGTTTGCCATTGCCTTTTTCCTAGGACTGAGAAAGAATTGACTGACCCAAGGTCACCCAGCTGGTTTCATGACGACAACGAGACTAGAACTCACAGTCTCCTAGTTCCTAGCCTGATGTCTTAACCACTACACCAAACTGGCTCTCTTATTTAGCCCAGCTGCTCTCTTCCAATTATTACACATTTTGAAAGAAGAAGGAAGAAAACAATTTAAACCTTTGATAGATCTAGAAGTGTCACTCGGTGCCTTTACCAGTACAGATGCCATGGGTGGTCATTTGGGGGTTGGTTGTATTTTGGGCTGCAGGGGTAGCTCTACTGCCAGGGTTAAGCAATTAACACAGTGGTTCTCAACCTGTGGGTCAGGACCCCATTTCAGGTCGAACGACCATTTCACGGGGGTCGCCAAACAACGCAGTCCGCCATTTTCCCCCCCTTTTCCTTAGCTGTGCTACTCCCTTTTATTCTATTGGCTTTTGAAAACCAATAGAATAGACTCTCTTGAATAGAGTCTAATTCTATTGGTTTTCAAAAGCCAATAGGAATTGTCCAGGCTGTCTCTGCCCTGCTGAGCCCGCCAAAACTCCCATTCTGCAAATGGTACTGCACCAGCTGAGTAGTCCTCGACTTACAACCGGTTGAGTAGTCCTCGACTTACAACCGGTTGGGGGTCGCGGTATTAAAAAGGTTGAGAACCATTGAATTAACACATCATTGCATTGCCAGAGTCAATCATCCCCAAAGGCAATTTAGTTCATCCATGAAGAGGGAAGAGCATGGCTAAAGGAAGAGATTATTGGAATTGACTAACAGAAGAATACAATTTTAGGAATATCATTGTACTATTAGCAAAAAAAAAAAAAAAAAAGGCAAGGCAATATTAAAAACTGGGTGGGAGAGGATTTTGTTTGCCGCAGACATCTTTCTGACAACTGGCAGATTAATAGCATTTATACGATTGCTACATCACAGCCCTGAGCCAAGAATGTGCCATAAAACAGCAATGACATTTCTGAAATCTGGCAGCATTCAGGAAACATTTTAACAGTAGCTCAGTCCAGGGAAGTAGGAAGTGTGCTGCCTTTCTATTTTACTAGAGCACTGATTTCAAAATGTACTCAAGACAACTGCGAGGTGTGAAGAGAGCAGGCAGACTTCCTTAAAGCAGCCTCAATTCTCCATGGCACAGCTTCACCATGGTCATTTGTATTCCCCAGAGTGCATATTAGAAATAGTAACATTATATTGAGAATTATTCAATGGGCTATGTAGAATTCTTTTTCTTTCTTTCTTTTCAGGTAGAAATTCTCATGAAACTTCAGAATTACTGTATTTCAGTCATTATACCTGTTCTGACCTTATCTGGCCCTTTCTCACTAAAACATTTGCCTCAAGTCTGTTTTGTCATATTTTGGTAAAGACAGAAATAGCCAATTTTTGTAAGGGATAAGATATAAATTCCTACCATCCAATCACCTAAAATAACTTAAATGCTAAATGAAAGAAACTAGGGGGAAATAGAAGCCTTGGTCAATATAACAGAATAACAGAACAATGTAAAAGAGTTGGAAGGGACTTCTAATCCAACCCCTGCTCAGACAGGAAATCCTATACCATTTCAGACAAATGGTTGTCCAATCTCGTCTTTAAAACTCCAGGGTTGGAGCCCCCACAACTCCACCGATTAATTGTTCTAACTGTCAGGAAATTTCTCCTTAGTTTATTTATTTATGAGACTTATATACCGCCTTAAGTGCAAGCACTCTCTAAGCGGTGTACACCAGTAAGCAATGTATATATATATTTTACATTGCCCCCAACAATCTGGGTCCTCATTTTACCTACCCCGAAAAGATGGAAGGCTGAGTCAACCTTGAGCCAGTGAGATTTGAACTGCTGACCTGCTGAACACAGTCAGCTAAAGTGGCCTGCAGTACTGCACTCTAACTGCTGCGCCACCTCGGCTCATTCTAGGTTGCTTCTCTCCTTGATTTGTTTCCAACAGTTGCTTCTTTTTCTGCCTTCAGGTACTTTGGCAAATAGGTTGACTCTCTCTTTTCTGTGGTAGCCCCTTACATATTGGAACACTGCTATCATGTCAACTCTAGTCCTTCTTTTCATTAAACAAGACATACCCAATTCCTGCAACCGTTCTTCTTCCGGGTCCCTAATCATCTTTGTTGCTCTTCTCTGTACTCTTTCTAGAGTCTCAACATCTTTTCTTTTATATTGTGGCAAACAAAACTGGATCAGTATTCCAAGTGTGATCTTACCAAAGCATTATAAAGTGATATTTACACTTCATGTGATTTGATTCTATCCCTCGGTCAATAGATTGACAAATAATGGGAAGAAGCAGCTTTTAGTAGGCCAAAAAGGTTCTTTTCTACTCTGTCTACTTCAGCTTTCCATTGTTGTTGTTAATTGCGAAGTCATGTCCAACCCATTGCGACCCCATGGACAACGTTCCTCCATGTCTTCCTGTCCTCTACCATCTTCTGGAGTCCATTTAAGTTCACACCTACTGCTTCAGTGACTCCATCCAGCCATCTCATTCTCTGTCGTCCCCTTCTTCTATTGCCCTCAATCTTTCCCAGCATTAGGCCCTTCTCCAGTGAGTCCTTCCTTCTCATTAGGTGGCCAAAGTATTTGAGTTTCAACTTCAGGATCTGGCCTTCTAAAGAGCAGTCGGGGTTGATCTCTTCTAGGACTGACCGGTTTGAACGCCTTGCAGTCCAAGGGACTCGCAGGAGTCTTCTCCAGCACCATAGTTCAAAGGCCTCAATTCTTTGCGCTCAGCCTTTCTTATGGTCCAACTTTCACAGCCATACATTGCAACTGGGAAAACCATGGCCTGGACTATACGCACTTTTGTTGGCAGGGTGATGTCTCTGCTTTTTAGTATGCTGTCTAGATTTGCCATAGCTTTCCTCCCCAGGAGCAAGCGTCTTTTAATTTCTTGGCTGCAGTCCCCATCTGAGGTGATCTTGGAGCCCAGAAAAATAAAATCTGTCACTACCTCCATTTCTTCCCCATCTATTTGCCAGGAATTGAGAGGGCCGGATGCCATGATTTTGGTTTTCTTAATGTTGACTTTCAAGCCAACTTTTGCACTCTCCTTCTTCACCCGCATCAAGAGGCTCTTTAGTTCCTCTTCACTTTCTGCCATTAGAGGGGTATCATCTGCATATCTTAGGTTGTTGATATTTCTCCCGGCAATCTTAATTCCAACTTTTGATTCATCTAGCTCTGCCTTTCTCATGATGTGCTCTGCATATAAGTTAAATAGGCAGGGCGACAGTATACAGCCTTGCCGGACTCCTTTTCCAATTTTGAACCAATCAGTGGTTCCGTGTTCGGTTCTCACTGTTGCTTCTTGACCCGCATATAGGTTTCTCAAGAGACAAATGAGATGGTCTGGTACTCCCATCTCTTTAAGAACTTGCCACAATTTGTTGTGATCCACACAATCAAAGGCTTTTGCATAGTCAATGAAGCAGAAGTAGATGTTTTTCTGGAACTCCCTAGCTTTCTCCATGATCCAGCGTATGTTGGCAATTTGATCTCTAGTTCCTCTGCCTCTTCGAAATCCTGCCTGTACTTCTGGTAGTTCTCGATCCACATACTGCTGGAGTCTAGCTTGTAGGATTTTAAGCATAACTTTACTAGCATGTGAAATGAGTGCAATGGTGCGATAGTTTGAACATTCTTTGGCATTGCCTTTCTTTGGAATTGGAATGTAAACTGACCTTTTCCAATCCTGTGGCCACTGTTGAGTTTTCCAAATTTGCTGGCAAATTGAGTGTAGCACTTTTACTGCATCGTCTTTTAAGATTTTGAATAGCTCAGCTGGAATACTGTCACCTCCACTAGCTTTGTTGTTGCTCAGATTTTCTAAGGCCCATTTCACTTCACATTCTAGGATGTCTGGTTCGAGGTCAGTGACCATCTCATTGTGGTTATCTGGGATGTTAAGCTCATTCTTGTATAGTTCTTCTGTGTAGTTTTGCCATCTCTTCTTAATCTCTTCTGCCTCTGTTAGGTCTCTGCCATTTTGGTCCTTTATCATGCCCATCTTTGCATGAAATGTTCCCTTCATATCTCCAATTTTCTTGAAGAGATCTCTGGTCCTCCCTATTCTGTTGTTTTCTTCTATTTCTTTGCACTGTTCATTTAAGAAGGCATTCTTATCTCTTCTAGCTACTCTCTGGAATTCTGCATTCAATTGGGTGTATCTTTCTCTTTCTCCCTTGCCTTTCGCTTCCCTTCTTTCCTCAGCTATTTGCAAAGCTTCCTCAGACAGCCATTTTGCTTTCTTGCATTTCTTTTTCTTTGGGATGGTTTTAGTTGCTACCTCTTGTACAATGTTGCGAACTTCCATCCATAGTTCTTCAGGCACTCTGTCTATCAGATCCAGTTCCTTAAATCTATTTGTCACCTCTACTGTATATTCATCAGGAATATGATTTAGTTCATACCTGAGTGGCCTAGTGCTTTTCCCTACTTTTTTCAATTTAAGCCTAAATTTTGCAACGAGAAGCTCATGATCTGAGCCACAGTCAGCTCCTGGTCTTGTTTTTACTGACTGTATAGAGCTTCTCCATCTTTGGCTGCAGAGCACATAGTCAATCTGATTTCTATGTTGACCGTCTGGTGATGTCCATGTGTAGAGCCGTCTCTTGGGTTGTTGGAAAAGAGTGTTTGTTATGACCATCCTATTCTCTTGACAAAATTCTATTAGCCTGTGCCCTGCTTCATTTTGTACTCCAAGGCCAAACTTGCCTGTTATTCCGGTTATCTTTTGGCTTCCTACCTTAGCATTCCAATCCCCCATGATGATAAGGACATCATTTTTTGGTGTTAATTCTATAAGGTGCTGTAGGGCTTCATAAAACTGGTCAATTTCATCCTCTTCAGCACCAGTGGTTGGGGCATAGATTTGGACTATTGTGATATTGAATGGTTTGCCTTGGATTTGAATTGAGATCATTCTGTCATTTTGGGGATTGTATCCCAGTATTGCTTTTCCTATTCTTTTATTGACTATGAAGGCTACTCCATTTCTTCTGAGGGATTCTTGCCCACAGTAGTATACCTGATGGTCATCTGAGTTAAATTCACCCATTCCTGTCCATTTTAGTTCGCTGATTCCTAAGATGTCGATGTTCAGTCTTGTCATCTCTTTTTTGACTACGTCTAGCTTGCCTTGATTCATGGATCTTACATTCCAGGTTCCTATGGAGAAAAAATCTTTACAGCATCGGACTTTCCTTTCACCACCAGATATATCCACAGCTGAGCGTCCTTTCGGCTTTGGCCCAGTCGCTTCATTCTTTCTGGCGCTACTAGTACTAGCCCTCTGCTCTTCCCCAGTAGCATATTGGACACCTTCTGACCTGAGGGGCTCATCTTCCAGCGTCATATCTTTTTGCCTTTTAGTATTGCTCATGGGGTTTTCATGGCAAAGATACTGGAGTGGTTTGCCATTTCCTTCTCCAGTGGATCACATTTTGTCAGAACTCTCTGCTATAACCTATCCATCTTGGGTGGCCCTGCACGGCATAGCTTATAGCTTCATTGAGTTACGCAAGCCCCTTCGCCACAACAAGGCAGTAATCCATAAAGGGCAGCTTTCCATAGGGTAAAATAAAATGCTGAAGGCAGAACCTGGATCAGATGTTTGAAGACAGCATCCAAGGTGGGAAAAGAAAGAAGAGGAGAAGAAGTTGCAGCACTATCTAACATGGCGAAAAACACAAGAAGTGAAAAGAGTGAATCACCATGATAAATAAGAGAAGCAGATGCCTCTGATAACAACATTACTTCTCGTTCAGCAGGCTGCAGCATGACAATTTTGTGATGACTTGCTGAGTAGCAGATGTCATCTGAATAATACAATGGCTTCATGTACCAAACTGCAGGGGCTTGTCCAGGAATCTGGAATATCATGTGTTTCACATACTTGACACTACCTGTTATTGGAACAGGAATGTACATGATCACATGGGGAAAGCATACTTGTCTTTAGAAAAAGCTAGGATTTGTATTGTAATTCTTCAGGATTTATGGAATCAAGATGTAAAAATCTGTGCTATATCCTATCCAGTCAGGGTGTTCCTCAAGCATAGAAAGGCACAGTCTAATCCATCTTGTGGTGTCTATCCCACATTTTTCTAGTTTACCAAGAAGTAGGTTGTGGTCTACTTGCTGAAGTTTATGTATACTATGTCAACAGCATTTCACTAATCTACTAATTTAGTCACTTTTTCAAAGAATGAAATAAGATTGGTTTGGCATGATCTGTTTTTAACAAGTCCCTGCTGGCTATTAATTATAACTTTATTTGTTTCTAGATATTCACAGATCTGATTTTTGATTATTTTTTCCAGTATTTTCCCAGATATTACTGTTAGACTGATTGGTCTGTAGTTTCATGGGTCTGTTTTCTGTTTTTTATTTTTTAAAATGGGAACCACATCAGTTCTTTTCCAATCCTCTGGTAGTTCCTTGGTGCTCCAGTATTTTTGAAAAATATGGTGCAATGGTTCTGAGATAACATCTGCCAGCTCCTTCAACTCTGGTATGTAATCCATCAGGTCCTGGTGATTTATATTCATTAAGGTCAGACAGGTGTTCTCTTACTATTTTCTTGCTTATTTTAATTTTTATTTGTAGTCTGTCTTAAACAGTTATATGTTTGGTAGGTTGGGCTATAATTACTTTTTGTGTGAAGACTGATGCAAAGAACAAGTTAAGCAGCTCTGCTTTCTCTCTACAGCCTGTTATTTCCTTGCTATCTTCTCTCTTTAGTGGACTGACTGTTTCATTGACTCTTTTCTTGTTATTTATATGTTGACAAAAACTTTTTAAAATTATCTTTGACTTTTGTTGCACATCTTTATTCATTCTGATCCTTTGCTTTCCTGGCTTCATCTTTGCAGATTCTGGCTATCTGCTGATATTCTGCCTTAGTTAGGTGTCCCTCTTTCCATTTTTTGTATTTATCTTTTTTGTTTTTCAGTTTATCAGAGAGATCTTTGATCAACCATGCTGGTTTCTTCTTGGATTTCTTGTTTTTCTTTTTCAGTGGTATTGTGTTGGACTGGGCTTTTATGATCATATTTTTCAGTGTTTTCCATGCTTCTTGGGTTGTTTCCCCCTTTAGAATTTTTATCTATGAAATTTTTCTTAGGCTTTCTCTGCATTTGCTAAAATCAGCTCTTTTAATGTTGAAGACACTGGTTGGATTATATTCTATTGCTTGTGTTTGCATTATATTGAATTCTAATATGATGTGGTCACTCTTGCTCATGGTTCCAGCAACTTCAGTTCCTTCTATCACTTCTTCTCTATTAGTAAGAATTAAGTCCAGTATAGCTTTTCCTCTAGTTCCCTCCTCTAACTTTTGGATGACAAAGTTGTCAGCTAGGTTGGTTCAGAATCTGTTTGATCTCCTACTTGCTGCTGAGTTTGTCTCCCAGTTGATATCAGAATAATTAAAGTCTCCTATTAGTACTTGGTATGATTCCTACATACATTTGTTAATTGATTAGCAAAGAGTTCATTTATTTTTTCTGTTTGGTTGGGTGGCCTGTAGTATATACCTGTAGTAATGTCATTTTTTTGCCTTTTATATTGAGCCATATGAATTCTAGGAGTTTTCATCCTCAATTTTGTGTATTTCTGTAGAGATGTAGTGATCTTTTAAATATAAATGCAATTCCACCTCCTCTTTTGTTAGGTCTGTTTCTTTTGAATAGTTTGTATCCTTCCATCAGTACATTCCAGTCATGACTTTCCATTCCACCAAGTTTCTTTTTTTAAAAAAATTTTTTTTTTCCTTTTTCACTTTACAAAAACAAAATATATATTTTTTTAACAGTACTGTGTCATATATCTCTTACATTTATTTACAGTTATTTATCTTTATTCTTATACATTTTTATTTAACCAATTGTACCACTTATCCCATATCTCATAAACTTCTGTTTGTTCCTTATCTTTCATTTCTAAGGTGAGCTTGTACACCTCAGCGCAGTCCAATATCTTATGGATAATCATGTCGTTTGTTGGTATATTTTCACATTACCAACAGTGCGCATAAGCAATACGTGCTACTGTAATGGCAACTATATTATATCTGCCTTCATGTACTAATGCTTCAAGCTCACCCCTTTTGTTCCCTAAACTTTGAGAATTAGTGTATAGGCATTTGAGTCCTTTATTTGTCTTGGGTAGGTTTCTTATATATCCTACGTTGTAACCAGGATTTCCATCCTTTCCATCATTCTCTATTTCACTATGTCTTTCTTTTCTTTTTCCCCTTTCTCTTTACTCCCTACCTACTTAGGTGATTGGTTATCTAGTGTTTTTGCTTGGAATTAGGTTCTAAAGGTCATGAAGATTGCCCCCCCCCCAATTTTAGTTTAAAATCCTTTTGATAAGATGAGCCAATTATTTTCCAAATATATTATTTCCAGCTCTTGTGAGGTGCACTCTATCCTTTGTCAGCAGTCCTTCAGGTGAGTAATGAAGACCATGGTCTAGGAAGCTGAAGTTCTATTGACAACTCCAGTTTTTAAGCCAGTGGTTTGTTTCTAAAAATCTTTGCCCCCCTCATTGGATGTTGGCCTTTTGTAGGAAATATAGATGAAAACACCACTTGTGCTACTAATTCTTTAACTCTCTTCCCTAGCTGTTCGCAATCTCTTGTTATTGTTTTCAGATACATTATTGTGTTATTAGTTCCCAGATGTAGAAGAAGAAAGGGATAGTAATCTGTGGGTCTGATTGTTTTAGTAAGGTATTCAGTTACATATTTGATTTTTGTTCCAGGGAGACAGTATACTTCCCTAGACTGACTGACTGGTCTGCAGACTATAGTTTCTGTTCCCCTAAGAATAGAATCTCCTATCACCTATTCACCTTTTTTTTTCCTAGGGAAGTCTGGGACACTTTTTTTCCTATCACAGGAATGCTACACCTGTGGTCCCGGTGATCAACCCAGATTAGATCCGGGTCAACATTATATTGGGATACGTATATTTGTCTTCATTCATAAGAGCAAGCATACCAAAGAGAAAATAATAGCTGGATGAAAAACCCCATGCTTTCTGGAGAACTACTGATAAAGAATAGTAGCAGAGATATCACTAGGAATAGCAACCTTGTAGAATATCTTATACACAAGGGAGGGAGGGAGGAAGGGTATGATAGGATTATAAAATCTAAATTGGAACAGGACACATAAGCCATTCAGTCCAGTCCATGCTCAGTGAATGCACAAATTATGCAAATTAAATCCCAAATTAAGTCTCAACAGATGTTTGTTAGTTTCTTCTTCAGCACATCCATTGAAGAACTGCCAACCCCATCCCTTTTTAATTGATTCTATTGTTGATACTTCATTCCTAAATTTGGCTGTCTACAAGAGTATATAAAATGCAGTGTGTTCCAAAAAAAGAGAAAGAAATATAAGATTTTTAAACACATTAGTCAACTTTAATAAATACAGCGTGTGATCCCAATTATATAATGCATCTGTCTAAACAGTGTAAGAATGCATGTGAATAATGGCATAAATCTCAACAGCAGCTAAATTTCATGAAACACAGAGATGAAATAAAACAGCTGCTTTTAAAATATGTGCAATATTTGGATAATACAGTGTTATTTACCATACTGCACTAATTTAGCATATTTCCTCTCCATAATTGATCATTACTATGGAGAAATAGTAATAATGATTCCATTTTGTAATTCAGCTTTTATAAATTGCTGGCCAGCTATATGGTTTTAAAATGTAAGAACAGTACACATTATAACAATAATGAGAAACAAGTACGTTTTTAATTATAATTGATACCAAGAGAAAAAAAAGAAGGAACACCAAGCAGTTTGCAAAGGAACACATATTCCCTTATGGAATAGTGACTATAATTTTAATGTCTGTAATAATCTGGAAGAGTATACAGACTGACTTTTTATTTACAAAACATTAATTTGTGAACCACTTTCCATGTCTCTCAGCTAAAATGACATACCTGACTAAACAGAATATCTAATATTTAGAATTAAAACCAAAGAAAATGAATTCTACATATCGGAACTCTGAAAAACTCAATGATCTATAAATCAATCTATAATGCCTTCTGTGATCCTTTCAGTTCTCTTATTGTAGATAATATAGAATACAATTCCACCACACCAACAACAATTTATTAAACGTGTATGCTGCTGACTTTAAGGACTCTTGCAGCACACAACAATGACTAAAACCAAGAAAATCTATTTTTCTGACAGCTATTCAACATTTTTTTTGCTCCCTCTTCATTAACAACCACATCTTAATGATATTATAAAATACCAATGTGCAAAATTAATTTTTAAAATACGGTTTTCAAGGACCTGATCATAAATGGCTGTCAGAAAGTATAACTACAAGACTTCTATATATCACTCCAACTCATAGGAAAAGCAGGACATTCTGGAAACCAGTGGACACATAGGGAATTTTAAGATTGTGTGCCTATTTTCACAAAATGGGCCTGAACTATTCACAAAGTGGTTGCAAGTATAGGTATGGCTGGTAGAGCTATTGCAGATATTCATTGGATATCTGAGCAAAGTGTCCCTTTAAAGTGATTCCACATAGCAAAGCGGTTTCTATTCCGTATGCAAGTGCTCGTGTTCATATTCGTGCTCATGCTTTGCTTTGCTTTGCTTTGCTTTGCTTTGCTTTGCTTTGCTTTGCTTTGCTTCATTCAACAACTACCCGTGTTTCCCCGAAAATAATACTGGGGGGGTTGCCTCCAAAAGAGGCACAGGTCTTATTTTTGGGGGGTGTCTTACTCACCTCAAGCACCAACGGCCCAAACCAGCCTGTCCACTTCTTCTGGGGCTGAAGGAGCAACTTCATTCTGCAGCTGTATTTTGTAGCCAGGCCTTTTGGAAGAACTATGCAGCCTAGTACTGAGCTATGGATTGAATCTAGCTTGGTCCTCAGCTGCAGATGTCTTGCAGAACCAAGCTATGGATTGAATCTGTAGTTCAGTTCTTGACTGAAAAATGCAGGCTTGGCTGCAAAAGACACCTCAGAAGAAGTGGACCAGTGAGGGGAGGCCTGGCTGCGAGGTAAGTGGGTGCGCATAGGGCAAATCCCCCCACTCCCACCCTCGCTTGATTTTTAGGCATGTGCCTCACCCCAAAATTAGGGCTTATTTTCAGGGTGGGGCTTATATTAGGCCCACCCCCAAAAATGAAGTTAGGGCTTATTTTCGGGGTAGGCTTTACTTTTGGGGAAAACAGGGTATACAAGCAGGAATTGCTGAGCAAGATGAATAATACCCACCTCAATTCTTTGTCAGGCTATACCTTTGTGCCTCTTTATTACATCAGAGTGCTGTACCTCTGCAAGCTGAAGTGGCCCATTTAGATATGATCCCCACATGTCCAACCATTAACCACTAATTCATAAAAGTGCATTTTCTTGGCTATCGTGTGTTACAGTTCATAGGCAAATAATAGAAAGAGAGCTACAGGAGTCAGTAATTTATAATGAAACAGAATCAGTTTAAGACCTGCTATTTTTAATTAATGCCAGCAAAATGCCACAGGACAGCAGTAGGATTGAATATGATAGATACAGAGCAAATAATGACAGAAGCAGAAGGATATGATCATCCAGCCTGTCCAAGCAATTATGTAAATTTACATCCTCCAAAGTTCACTAGCTTCCCCAATCCTAGGGAGGTTTTCTGCTCCTAGGAAAATGAATTAGCAAAGCTCATTGGATACCAAAAGAGTACTTTGATTAATTACATCAACATTCTTCCATAGGAGAATTGCATTGGAAAACCATTCACTATGATTAGAATCTAAAAATGTCAAACAAAAGAATTCATTTCCATCTCTTTCGTTTCCATGTCTGCAGAGTTTTCTTATATGTAGAGCTTAGGAAGAAAAAAAAAACCCGAATATTTTTGGAAATCATTATCCTTCGCAGTTAATGACAAAAATAAGAAAATAGATAAACAGTATGATAGAAATGAGCAAACAAGAGGTTTACAGATGCCATAGAAGTTATAGATTTTCAGTATATAATTAACTGATTGTGAATAACTGAATATATTACATTGTTTAAAAGCTTGAAAATCACCAAGCTCTAACTAAACATAAATAACAGAAACCAGGGTCAGCACAGTATAAATCACAAAATGAAATTGTGAACTGCAATAAATTCTGTCAGTACTAACAGTCCATTCTAATTTAGAAGACTTGTAAAATTAAAATATAGACTTTGTGTAGAAAGAGACCCAAATATTGGATGTGGTCCAGATCTATGTATGGTTTTCAGTCTGAATTAAATTCTGGGTCAGATTTATTTTTGAAATACAAAGTTATTCTAAACATCCAAGCATACTCTCCCAACTTAATTTACTAGTCTTTCCACAGAAGGAGCCAAACATCCTTTTCAATAAAAGTGCTACATGATCCTTGCAGCAGTTAGCATGTAAAAAGCTAATTGGGTATACCCTGGGGGAATATATAATTCAGTAAAGTTTAGTAAAATAATATTGCTGGTTATAGTGAGAATTCATCTTTTAAGATTTGTCTCACTCTATTATAAATCATTTCCCCAAATTGTTGAGCTTTACAACATTGTCACCAAATGGTGGTGAGGAGTCCTTCTTTGCTTCAGAATATGAATCATATGGATCAGTTCGTTATGTGGGATTCATCTAAATCAGATATACATCTCATTATGTTTCAGGAGATGTTAAATTGTATATTTCCATGACTTGGCATAAAGTTACTATTGTATTTACATTTGGTGATTCTCCAATGACTTCTCAGATAGACTATTTCACAACTAAGTTCCTGGAAACCAGAAACACTTTGGCTGAGAAAACAGAGTGGAGCAAGATACATGGATGAACTAAGAAAAATTATTGGTATGTTATCAAATTAAAAGGGGAAGTAATATCATGTACATTTTAAAAAAAATGCAGATGAACCTATTTTATTTTTTGCCATCAAGATTTTCTTCCAACTATATCCACTTTCTCCAATATAAATACCTAAAATGTATTCATACCAGAAGAACACCAATGTGAAACAGTGGATCAGACAGAAATACAGTAAATGGGGAAAATGGCTTGAATGGGATGGACGAGGAAAAGAACAAATGATATCATTCTTATCCATGGAAACAGTTAGAAAATCTGCACCTCAGTTACAAAAGGATTAACAAAGGTATTATGGAACAGCTTTCTCCTCCAGCAAGTTAATAAAAGGTTCTGAGATTCACACATGCACACATATGCTGGAAAAGCATCTGGGTCATTAGTTGTTGAAAGGATAAAATAAATCAAAAGCCTGCATTAGCTTTTTGTTTGGCATCCCCTGACAGGGGGAGGGCAACTCTTATTTTTCCCCTTTCCCTTCCTTGTACCATCTATTTCCACCACTATTCCCTTGACAATCCTTTGCTTCTAAATACAATGCTGTGGTTTTCCTCTACATTACGCATTTCTGGCTAATTCTGTTCATGCTCTGCTTTCCTATCTAAATTGCAGGATGGCAACTATTGTGCCTGTTGGCTTCCTCTGCCCTCTAAATGCTAATGCTGGTTGATACTCTCAAAAACAATAAAAGGTTAATAAGACAGAAGTTATTTTTTACATAAGTCACCCTGTCTCTTCTTGCACTTCAGTATATTTAATACTGTATGTTTTAGTAATGTGCTCTATTAAATTAATCAGAGTATATATGAGACTAACCAGACTATAATTTTGGGATCTCTTTGAAAAGTCAGAATTGCTTTCTAATAAATGTGTACAGAACTAAATTTATGGACATGTTATATATATATATATATATATATATATATATATATATATATATATATATATATATATTGGATAAACCAGCAATTTGTCATTTGAAATCTTTTAAGAACTCTAAGATCAAAATTCTGTAGGGACTTTGAGCGCTTGATGCAGCCCCCAGATATCTCTGAAAGTTATTTTTAATGGGACAGAAAGGCAAGATGATTTATACATGATTGAGAATGTTCATTCATATTAATACTTCTTTCAAGGAGGGCAAAATGCTGCCAGCCTGACAGCATACAATGGCAGAAGTAGTGTATGCCCTTTTTTGAAGAAACCATCTCTCAATCCAACCCTAATGTATACATTCCACCCATTAATCAATCTCCCCATTTGAGAGTAGGTCCTTGAATGGGTTGTGGAGAATCAGCTACAAAGAATGCTAGAGGAAATGGATAACTGGATCTCTTTAAGTTGGGATGAAGAAGCAGGCACAGGATGTAAATAGTGTTGATCATCTGGTGGATGACTTTGAAGACCAATGAATGTGTTTCTCCAGTCATGAAAATATTACATAAGAATAAATGATGCAGAACAATATGTTGCCATCATGCAGTTCCAAGAAGCATAAGGTAGAAACTAATTAATTTTCTTCAGTACTCAGAATGTCTTCTGTCAGTAGGAGTGTTAGGAAAGAGATTGCCTCTTTCCCTAGATCTCTTTGAGGTCTCTCACAAAATATTTTGGAGGATCAAGAGCTTCTTCACAGAATGTTGGATAAGGGAGGACAACACAAGAAAGCTCTGCATGGCATTCAATTATTCAAAGGAGACCTCATGTTGCTTCCTAGGGTGATCTACCAGTAGTTTGAGAATGGTTGTACTACCATTGGTTCACATTCTGCTCTAATAAAGAAAGCATTGATATGGTGCTGCCGGTCTCAGAATATGAAATGTTAGAGTTAAAGTTAGGGTTAGGGTTAAGGTTAGGGAAATAGGCACATCACTTTCTCACACACGGTTCTGGGGCATCTACTATAATACAATACCAGCTTTAAGAACATTGGTGTAAGTGGTCCAATATAATACAGGAAGGAAGGAAGAAGTCCTAAAAATCAGGTTGCAATGTACCAATATAGATTTGTGAGCATTAGCACTATCAAGGACCTATGCTGTTGCTTTTCTTCAAGCTATTTAAATTTGTTATTTATAAAGACAAGTACTTGCCTGTCAGCTTAGAAAATGTGAATCTCCTCACCTTTTCTACACAAGCCACTTTGACGTAACAAAGCAGTACAGTCAGCCTCCATTCAACTATTTGTTATGTACCCCAATGAAAACAGAAGAACTTGAATCCAAACTGATGCCATAGACACTCATCCTCACATTTTTAAAGCCTTGGCTAAACAACATTTGAGTAAAAAAAAATGGCAATTTTAACCTGATGAAATGTCTTGCTTTGCATTAATACCTCTGAATGGAGTTTGCATGTCTTCCTCTATTCACATGCTCTTAGCACCATCATGAAACTTACAAAACACAAAGAATGTGGTTACGACATTCTTCTGACTTTGGCAAATCATCTGTCTCTCAAATTAATATGTTTTTTTAAGACAGAAAAAGAAATAAGCCAAGCAATTATCACACTTCTTTCTGTCACATGTCAGGATCAAAGTTCAAAAGAAAAGGCACCACATTGGAACAAAGAGCACATGAAAAACTGAATAAAAACCTTATACCAGAGAGCAGGTCACTGCATCATTTAAATATTTGAGGAAGCCAACATCTGACAGAAGATAGTCATGAAATAATTGGTCCAAGAATTTATATTGCAGTAAAATAGAGATATTCTAGGTGCCTAAGAGATTGTGCAAGCGTGGACGAATACTATTGACTTCCGTGCCACTTTTCTTATATAATACCTTAGGTCATCATTCTTGGCTGGGTCTAATAGGCATTGTACTGTGGTTCACACAGCAGGGATTGACCAGATAACGTGCAGTGTGACTTGCATAAGTTCTTATCTTTTGATAAAGAACTGTCAACAAAAGGTTATCATTA
The DNA here is from genome assembly GCF_016545835.1 of Crotalus tigris. Classification (NCBI taxonomy): domain Eukaryota; kingdom Metazoa; phylum Chordata; class Lepidosauria; order Squamata; family Viperidae; genus Crotalus; species Crotalus tigris. The sequence goes on from NW_024096506.1 coordinate 128,399, forward strand.
AATATTATTTCAATACTACTTTGGATGTAATAAGTACTCACTCTTTTTTTTAATTGGGTTTTTTAATTCTTAAGTACTCAGGACACACCGTGGTGGTGGGGTAATCAAACATCCAAAAACAAAACATATATACATAGTTCAATCAGTACATTAAATATTCCCTCTCTTTTTCCCTCAAATAGCATAGTATATTTAAAATAATCCAATTCTATCTTAAATTTATTCAACCTGAACCTGTTTTAAAGCTTTATAAATTTAAAATACCATAATCAAATTAACTTTAAATAAAAACATTACTAATTCAGGTATCCCTTCCAAATATATTCTAGTTCCTTAATTTTACATAAATCTTATTTATTTCTTCTTCCATTAATATCCCCTATTTAAAATAAAATATTGATCTATCTTATACATATCTAATCCATCAATTAATCAATCTCTTTAAGCTGACAGAATAATATCAAACCTTAAATCATTTCAATCCATTAGACAGACTTCAAATTACATCCAGTTAATTATCATAACTACTAACATCCATGTCATCAAACAAACACATTATCTTATTAAATTAACTCAATTAATTATTAATTCAATCCAAATCTAAAACATCTCTTCAATTTTCTTCACTCCATTACATAATAATTTTCATACAAATAAACCTATTGTTCTAAAAAGTACATTCTTAATATTCTAGATTACCTTTAATCCATTATATAATTAAGGCAAAATAATATTAAGTTTTAAATCATTTCAGTTCATTAAACAAATTTCAAATTTCATCCAATTGATTATAGTGTCTTATCACATCTATATTATCAAACAAAAACATCATCCACTAATTTAAAACACTCAATTGATTATTGAAGCAATCCAGATCTAAATAACCACCATTTTTTCCATTCCACTACATAATAATTTTCATCAAAATAAACCTATTGTTCCACCAATTACATTCTTAATCTATTTTAAGATATCTGTTCTAATACTCACCCCCCTATTTTTTTTTCTTATTTCTAAGTCTGAATCTTAGTCCTTAAAACAGTCCATAAATCAACAGTGCCTTTTAATCCATTACACATCATTTTAAATTTCTCTTTTCATTCTTATTCTGGCCTTCTTTCTATGCTAGGCAGGTTTCCATAACCAAGCTTCCCTTTCAACCGATAAATCTCTCTTTATTGCTTGCAGTGCCCTTTGAAGCGATAGGAATCCCACCCTCTGTATTAGGCCTCTGTTTCTCTTATCCTTAAAGCTTCATTGCTTTAAAGTTGCAAGTCTTAATCTTTGGTTCTTCTGATCCTCAAAACTATAAATGACATGTTTATAAGGTAAAGTCTCTTTTATCTCAGTTGTTTCCTCTTCTAGTAAGTTTTGATTTGTAGAATATTCAGATATGGTCTGGAGATCAGGTTTGAAGTGGAACTTCTGGTTCTTAATTCTGTAATAAACTCTTTTATTGTAGCACATATTTCTGCAGTAGCCTCATAAATCTTTTCCAATATAAGTTTGCAGTTTAATTGTAACTGAGCTTTCTCCATATTGATAGTAATTGAAGAGAGTCTCTTTTTTCCTTTTTTGTGGAGGCTGTATTTAGTAAAAGTTGAGCAGTATCCACCCCCACAATTCCCACTGCTACATCAGTTTAACTTTTCTCTTGAAAAAATTTGAAGGTCAGGTCTATTCCATCTCCAAAGAATAACCAGAAGTTGCAATATTAGGTTTTTGCCAGTAGATGTCCTCAATAGATTAAAAAAATCTTTTCCAGACACCATTTCCTCCCCTTTTTTCTATCTTTTAAAATATGATGTGAAAAAAGAAATAATCTTCAAGCATAAAGTAATACTACAGCTCTTAAGAAAGAGTTTTTTCTGTACCCCAAAAACAGATGAAAATAAAATATAGTCTCTAAAATGTTATTCTATTCTTTGTTCAATGCCTTTCTTCCCAAACATATAAAAGCTGCTTTTTCAAGACAGGGAAATAGTTCCAACAAAACTCTCACAGGCAAAAAAGAAGCAAAATAGAGTAAAGAGAAGAGCCCCCCAAAAAAGTTCACCCAGATTCACCACGGTGGTTCTCAATGCTTAGATGTTCTTTGACTTGCAATTTGGAGCAGCTGGGTGATCGGCCATTTTACTGGCCAATCTTCCTTCTCCGTTGGCCCTCAGAGATGGCTCGGACAGCTGGAGGAGCTGCCACTCCTCTGCAGCCGAGCGAAGCCTCGTCGACAGAATCGCACCCTCCAGGGTGACTTTCAACCCGCATAAGGGTCTACCAGCAGAGGGAAAACTAGCCGATGAGAGGACGAGTCTCTTCGTGCGACTAGAGATGCCACGATCCGGAACCGGAAGTCCAAGTACTCACTCTTGAATGGAAAATAAAAAGAGACATCTTTCATTAATTTATATAGCTACAATGAGACAATTTAGCAAGGTAAGTAATGATACTGACCTGTTCATAGATTTTTAAATATGTATCAACTATTACGTTGCATAAAATGTTAGATTGAAAAGTCTGTCAAATCATATTGATCCAAATAGAGAAATTCATCATTATTAAATATTTCTAAAGAAAAAATGTGATGATCAAGGCTATAAAACTATAACTTGTCAAGCTGATTTCCAATAAGTATATTCTTTTACTTTAGATATGTGTCATAGCTCAGTATGGCTAGAATTACTAACTAACAAGCATTAAAACAGTGAAAATCTCAAAAATTATGAGAAACAACAATAACAAAAAATTGATCAGCATTCAGTGAATATCACAATCTAAGGCCAGTGTGGTAAAAGTCTAAAGAACACAGGATAATAGAAATAGGCTTGTATTCATATCATCCCATTTCACTTTTTAGACTCATTTTATTATATTTTAGAAACTCTATCAGATATTCTTAACACCTGAGTAGCTCAAACTTTTGTGGAAAAATAGCTAAAAGGCATTTCTATTTACAAGTGAAACATCTTTATTTGATTGCACTTAGATAGGTAACTTTGGGGAGAGTGTTGTTGATACATTTGGAATTTTTAGAATCAGTGACAGGCCATCTAACAAACTGGCAGGCAAGAAGGATCTTACCTACTCAAAACAAAAATGGTTTCTGAGCTGACAATCAAGTATTTACCCGATGGCAAACTAGTGAAGTTATTTCCTCCATTCCTTTAATTTCATCTTCTTTATTCTCTCCTGAGCAGGTAAATTTCTTCATAAAGGATTGGTCTATAAGTACTGCCAATTTTATTTTGCAAGCCTACTAAGACTTACTTGAAAAGCTGTCACTGTTAGATTTTCTAATGGAAAAACAAATTAAAGCAAGAATGTCAGATATGACAGGGAAGATAAATGCCCCCAAAAGTATACATGGACCCATTAGTGCCATATGACATAATAGATAAACTAAATAGTCCTATGGCAGAGAAGCTCCCCCACCCTCCTTTGGAAGAGATCTGGAGAAAATAAATTTTGCTTGAGGATAAAAATCCAAAATGTACAGTGGCAACAGCCATAATTTTAACTCTGGTTATAAAAGCAAGGCTTTTAGTAACAAAACAATCAATTGGGATTTTTAAGTCTATTATGTAATATTTATTAACTATTTTACTTGTTAAACTGTTTTATCTAATGCCAAGTTTAGATTATGCTTCTAACTTGCTTTAAAGTCTTTTGGCTATAAATAAAATTGAATTACCCATTTCCAGAGCAGATCCAGGCGAAATTGTTGTTACAATTTAATAAACCGCTAAATAACTGAATGTACACATATGCATTGGCAACAGATACATGACTGAAAATAGAAATGGGTATGGAAGTTTTCTTTCTGAAAACTAACCATGAACAATATCTCTCTACCCCAGCCATGATCAGAAATGGAATTTAATTAAAACTACCTGTCCCAAAATGCAGCAGATGGCATTTCTACCTCTACCAACAAACATATGGCTAGTTCTCATTAAAGAGGAAAAAAAGCAATTAGTGGTACACATGTGCACAGGAGAAAAGCCACATTTTCCAGGCAAGAAAGGCAAATAAATGCTTTGAAATGTGAAAGGTTCAATTGCTTTGATTCCATGCTCAATGGCAAGCATTTCTTAAGATATGAATGGAGTTTTTGCAAATAAAAGATTTGAACTAAGGCAGTCCATTAGTGGACTGGGATAGTTTTTGCTAAGGGTTGTTTCATCGACGGCTAAGGATTCTGGGAAATTACAATCCCAGGCCTATCCGGAAAGCAGCAGATTTAGAGAAGTCTACCTGAAAATTTAGAGATGAATTAACACAAAATAACATTCAACAGTGAAACCTATAAATTCAGCTGGCTCCTGATTTGCTCAACATCAGCAGTAATGAAGTCTGTAGTAGCATTCTGTAATAGAGAGAAATTGGGAATAGGAGGAAGAATTGCTACCAATTCCTTGAGATAAAGGCATTTGAATCTGGGGCAAAACTGTAATCCAAGTAGGCATGTCAAACAAGACTCCCTAATTATCACAAAGATAAAGGAAAGAAGGCGGAAAGCACATTGACTCTTTGAGAGAGTTACTGAAACCTTATCATAAATCTAGTATTAACATTCATGATTTTGGTTCTTAATCTGGCCTGTCTTGAAGATCTGAAATATTTATGGCACTTAGACTTCTATATCACTTCGTAGTGCTTTGTAGCCCTCTCTAAGTAGTTTACAGAGCTAGCATATTGCCCCCAATAATCTGGGTCCTCATTTTATCGACCTCGGAAGGATGGAAGGCTGAGTCAACCTTGAGCTGGTGAGAATTGAACTGCTAAATTGCAGGCAGCTGGCAGGCAGCAGAGGTAGCCCGCCTTACTGTATTCTAAACACAGTGCCACCATGGCTCTTGCATGGTACAATCATGAGGGAGATGAAACAATTCAACAAGATTTGGAATGGGATGGGAGAAAGGTCATTTGGGACCTGCTTCAGGCAACAATGTCTCTTGCCCAAAGCTATGTATCCATCTGGCCCAGAGATGTCAAACTCGCAACGTCACTCAACATGTCACAATGTATTGTGACTTTTTTTTCATTGCTGGCAATGGGGTGGGTGCGGTTTCGGCATGACACATCCAGCCTGTGGGCCGGCAGTTTGACACCCCTGATCTAGCCCAATAGTCACCAACCTTTTGGGCACCAGGGACTGGTTCCGTGGGAGAGGTTTTTCTGTGGACTGGAGGGGACCTGGTTTCAGGTGCTGCCTGCATCCACCAGATGGTGCTTTGCTTGTTTGCATGGCCTGGTTTCTGGCATGCTGCAGACTACCAGTCCACAGACCGGGGGTTGGGGATCCCTGATCTAGCCCACCTTTTGCTTCACTGGTTGACCAAGTCTCCCAGGTTTCTTGACAGGCATTCAGTGGTGGGATTCAGCCAGTTCGCACCAGTTCAGGAGAACTGGTAGCTAATTTTTTGTTGCCCAGGCCCAGAACGGACTTCCGGAAGTGGCATCCACACAGAGAACTGGTTGTTCACATATTTAAATCCCACCACTGCAGGCATTCAAGATGAGACCTCCTATCTACACTCATAGTTAATTCCCATAATGGATTCATCTTTTTCTTCTCTTTTGATTGAACAATGGTGTCCTCCTTATCCTAAAGGTAGTGAGATGAACGTTTTTCTTTATATCTCAGTCACACATCTCAGTCACAGCACTGGTCTCCTGAACAATGCCATATTTTACTGAGTCAGGCAGCTAGCTTTCTCCCGTGGGGGGACAGATGTTTTTGAACAACAATGACCAAATGTACCAGTTTGGAAAGTGAAGAAGAACTTGCAGGAAAAGTGCTGCAGTCCTCAGTAGGAGCTCTGGGCTAATGCCGTCTTTCTCTCCATGTTCTTTAAAATAGCAGAAGCCTGACTGAGAGAACAATTTTATTCTTACTCCCTGGATAGAGCTGGCTGAAAAGAACAGACTATTCCTCCGCGAGCAACTCTTGCTGATGTCAGTTTTCTGGCTAAATGGCTGTGCGGACCTGGCCGTCTGCCACACATGGCAGTTTCTCTTCTTGACTGACAGCAGTGCTGACTAGAGCAGAGAACAGAGCTTCATGCAATGCAGCAGCAGGACTTTGGGAGTAATTCCTGTAATAAGCAGCTGCTGTTTTTCTATAAATCATCTTTAAAAAAAAATTTTTTAAAAAATAATCACCTTTCAGGCTGTCTGATGTGAAGCAGGTTTGGGGAGGGGGAAAATGAGGAAATGGAAGATGCAAACAGAGATACATGTCAGGTGACTGTAGGTCAAACACTGTTAGGAAAAGTAAAAAGGGGTTGATCTGCCTCAGGGCTGCTGGAAAATGACAGCCCATGAACATTTTCATGTCCCATGTGCTCCCTCAAAGCACTGTGTTTTAAAAAGCCCCTAATGAAATATTCTCTGGGATGGAGGAGGAGGAGGAGGAGAAGGGGGAGGAGGAGGAGGAGGAGGAGGAGGAGGAGGAGGAGAAGGAGGAGAAGGAAAAGGAGGAAAGAAGGAAAAGGAACAACCAGCAAAACTCAAAATAATAATCAAAATAATCAAAACAGAACTATTCAAGAGTCATGATTTACAATTGCCCAGAATGGCCTTTTCTAGAATAAAAGGTTTCTGAGTCAAAATATTTTATATATTGTAAATCATACCAGGCCCTGCCGTGTGATGTCAGGATATATTTTTTTCCCCTGATTCTACCAGCCTTTCAATGGTAAGAGTCTGGGAAATTGATTTAGTATGTATCCTGTTGAGAGATTAAAGAAATGTTTCAATACACAAATGGCACACCTTTCTACAGCAGCCTCCAAGGCTTCTACATTTGAGACTGTTATAGTTGGGCAGAGGAAGGCAAGCAGCAAGGATGATTTCTTTATTTTCTTGTATCTGTCAAGTTACATCCCAGTAAACAGGGAAGCAGTAAGGAAAAAAAAATACTTCAATTTAGGACCCATACATAGCAATTCCAATTATATGTTGACCATTGCAATATATTGATGATGATCATGGTGGTGCTGTGTTTCTTTACATACTCTTCCTGCATGTGGTTTTAATGTGCCTTTTAGCAGTGTTTGCAGAGATTTTTCATTATTGTTTCTGATTATTATTATGATTGGTCATAAGGTCAGACAGATGTTTACATTGGATCTGGCTTTTGTATCCACTTTCTCAAGAGATAGGCAAATGTTGTTTGATGGTGCAGGATTGTAAGCTGTTCCAAATGAAGCTGCCTTTTGAAACTGACTGATAGTAATTCTGTCCACATGGATGGTGTTTAAGTGGTACGCTGTTGTTTTGGGATTGGGCCCGAGGCATCTATTACTATTGGTTTTGTCTTTCCTTTTTTAATAAAGGATCATTATTTCTTTGTGTTCAATCTTTATATAGTTGTGGTGGATAAGCAACTTTTATTCCCGTAGTCCTTCAGCTGCTGGCCCTGGTTGCTGAGTCAGCAATCCAAAGTCCTGCAGCCCATTTGTCACCAGATGTCCATAAACTCCAACACCTATTGGGGTCCTTCTTGACTTGGGTGAAGACCAATCTTGGTATGGATTTCTGTAAGTTATGTCCCACCATATTGTTTATGGGAGAGAGACAGTTTTTTTTCTGGCTCATCTGATAAGATCTGCCCAATATGGGTGAACCTCTGGCATAGCTCTCATCCTCCCTGAAGTACCCAAGCCCCACAACCTCATGAAGGTCGTGTCCCACTTGGGATAATGAGGATGATTTCTTAATTGATTATTTGATGGAATATTCTTATGTAGTATAACCTGTCTGAGAATTCCTTTGACCTTAAAGATAGTCCATTATATATACTGTACCTAATAATATATGAGAAGTTTTCCTATCTTTAATTACAGCTTGCTGTAAGTTCTGCTTACAGTTTGGCAGATGATATTGAAGCATTCCTCCTTGGGCAAAAACAGCCAGGAAGAGACCTAGAATAAAAGAAATCATCATCACCACCACTACCACCACCACCATCATCATCATCTTCCTATCGATGAATACCATCTTGCACAATCAAATACAGCAAAATGTAGGATAAATGCCAGGATAAACAGTTCCAGCTGGGCAATTTTCATATCTGCTTCTCTTGTGTCTTGCCATCCTTGCTTTGGCCTTCCATGCAAGATGGTGAGGTCTTCTCCACTGGATATTGCCCACCTACCAAGTCAGTGCTGTGTTGAACACAGACCAAAGTGATGTTAGGCCCAGGTGACAATCTGGTTGGTCAGGTTTTTTTTTTGTCATAACCAATGGACCTAGAATAAATGAAATAATAATGTGTGTTATTTAAGATACAGTAAAACAATCTTGCTTTATTATTTCATTTTATGTATTTTATATACATACAGATGTGCACACATAAATATTTAAAACAAGTGTAATAAACATTCTCCAGTTCTTCCTTTGGGAAGCAAAACATCATTTTAGAAAACTGTAATGAGAACTTTGCAGAAAAAGTCATATTACACAACTACAAAATGGATTTGTTTCATCTTGCTGGACCAAAGCTAATGAAAGTCTTTTGCTACTTAAAAACCTTTTGTTCAGCTTGAATTCAGATTCGGAAATTTAAAGAATACATAGTTTGATTCAGGTTTATGATATGAGGTTTAAGGGCAAACCAGTTTGATCCAAGCTGCTTCAAGCTTCAAGAGTCAGTTAAATAAAAGTCCATCAGCTATAATGAGGAAATGTCAAAACGCCTGCAGCAGTTTCAGTTTTTGACAGCCCCGATGAAAACAGCAGAATAGTAGGCTCTTTAGAGGACATTAATTCTGGCAAGCTTTGGTTAAATACCTTCAAAAGCTTCACTGTAATGCATTTTTAAATATTCCCCCAGCAACTCTTTTAAAGCAGAGATAGCATGGAAACACATGGCACTGCAGCTTTTAAACTGTCCCAAGAAGAGTTGTGTTGTTCCAAACTAAGGCAGGAATTGTCCACCCCAAATTTAAAAATAATAATTTCCAAATACAACCCAGTAACTAACACCAGACATTTTCTATTTGGGGGTGCCAGCTTGGCAAGACAATAACCATAGATAGCTTTTGTGGGAAGATGGGCTTTGCTGTCTCACATCAGAGGACCTCCCAGAGTTGAAAAACTTTATCCCTCCTATAAAGGACACCCCCCCACCATATCAATGGGATGCCAAGATAAACAGAGTACATTGGCAAATTCTGATCTCTTCTGGAAGGACATTTATACAAGTATACATTATTCTATATATTGCCTACTTCCCTGGATTTACAATTACAACAAGGAAAAAATCCAACAACCCCCCAAATACTAATTAACTAAAGCTCTTTTCCCATCAGTGCCCAAAGCCTTGCAGAATAATAAGATATTAAATGCCAAGAAGTTAAGGGCACTCTATATCTTGGGAGCCAAGGTGTTCTGGAGGGAGGAGGCAACCGTTCAAAAACTATTCAATAGTAGCTCCGATAGAAAAATGCAGATGGGGAGAAGAAATAAGTAACCTTCAGTAGAGTAGTTGGGTGCAGTACATAGTGAGTGGAGAAACGGATCTTATTGGCACAGTACATTCCCAGCACTGAGCCCTCAACTGAACTCCTAGTTGAGTTGGGAATTGACCAGTCCAGAAATGTAATTGTCCATTAGCAAAAGAGAGAATCCAGCTTGCTTGTTTATTTGTTTATTCGTTTATTTAAAACATTTATACAGCCCCCATCTTTCAATCAACTCTAGATGGCTCCCAATCAAAAATTAAAAGATATATAAAATTGTATTAAAACTATAAAGCTAAACCAATTAATACAATAAAACATTCAAAAGAACAAAAATGTGGCCCCAAATCAAACTTTTAAAATGCCGTCATCCAGTCTTTTCCCGGCAGAGAAGAGCCAGATCCACATGTGAAGAGCTCAATTAGCTACTTTATTGCTCATGCCTATTTCACAGAAATTTCCCCAGACTTGCAGTTTGCATCTTGGCCAAACTAGATAAGGTTTAACAGAATTTAAAGAGGATCAGAGCTGTGATCTTGTAATGTAATGATTCCAGACTAATTTCCTATTTGACTCCTTCAACTGGCTCAGTCAGTCTCTTTCCATCAGTATTTGGGAGAAAAACCAGGTCTTCAAAGCCTTACAGAAGGCTAAAGGCGCTGAGGTGGAGCAGCAGTTAGAGTGCAGTACTTTAGCTGACTGTGTTCAGCAGGTCAGCAGGTCAGTGGTTCAAATCTCACCGGCTCAAGGTTGACTCAGCCTTCCATCCTTCCGGGGTAGGTAAAATGAGGACCCAGATTGGTGGGGGCAATGTAAATATATATATATATACATTGCTTACTGGTGTACACTGCTTAGAGAGTGCTTGAACTTAAAGCGGTATATAAGTCTCATAAATAAATAAATGGTGGCCTGTCAAATTTCATAAGGCAGAGTGTTCATAGGGCAGGTCTTGCCATAGAAAATGCACATTTTCTAGCTCCCATCAGATGGCAACATTTAGGGGAAGAGATTAGGAGTGCACCTATCTGACCTGGCAGAACAGATAGATGTCCTTAGGGAAAGCAGTCCACATGCAGGGCTTTAAAAGTGAAGAAACTAGAAGCTAGTGCAACTAGCTAGTGCACACCCAAGAGGCAGCTACAAACTTTTACATGTAACATGTAACTAAAAGCCATATGCCAATGCACGTAAAGTAACAAAGTTCCCATCAGTCTAGCATTTTGCATAAGAGTTCCAAGTCTACACAGCCAGGCACATGAGAGGCCAAACAGTTCTGGAGTCCAAGGCATGAGGTTGTGGACTTCTCATTTTCTGAAAGCATGAGGCAAATGGACAGGGTGAGAGATGAGGTGAGACAAGGCAAAGCAAAATGAGTCAAGGCAAGCAAGGCAAGGCATAAGGAATCAGAATAACAGATGGCTGTTTCCGACACCAGTCCTAACTCCAAGCTCCTCTTAAGAAAGAATAACCTAGTGTATTTCATTTGAGAAGGCGGGGCTGCCTCCTCACGAAAAGCCTTGCTGACCTATAGTGCTTTTTTCTATGCTCTGCTCTATGTGCCCTTGCAAAGGGAGGGAGTGGCAGTTTGTCTTCATCATTGCATAATGATGGCAGCCTTTTCCTCTGCTTCTGGCCAGCCCCACCTCCTCTGCCTGCTCAGTTGGCTGTTCAACTGGCGCTCTGCTCATCTTCTAAGGACATCTCAGGATTTGGCTCCCCATCATCATAAGGCACAGAATCCAAAGCCTCCATGACAGCGGAGATGTTACAGGGACAAACCTGTAAAGTTAATGCTTACAGCTAGCCACAGTTAAGAAACTATTATTAGAGAAAGGAGTCAAAGCAAAGAAAGTAAATGAAGCCCACATCAATGGCATCCTTACCACCCTTGAGAAGTTCAGACAGGAAGAGAGTCTAAGGAGGGGATAAAAATCATTGGCTAATGACTCCTGTCAGTGTAATGTTCACATCATTCAACTCTGCAATCAGCATTCTTCATATATGGGAGAGAAAATGCAACATAGCATTTCAGAGAGCATCACCCCAGAAGTTGCAAAAAAAAAAAAAAACAAACCATCAGATCTTCAGAAATATGAAATACTTTGGGATCACCCGATTCAGCTGGTTGCTTCAAGATCTGTACTTCTTGCAATTCACAAATTTGCTATAATTCAGTTGTAGCTTTGTTGAATCAAAGCACTCCTTCTATATTTTGCAAAACTCCAGTATTTAATTTGGCATGATACCATTAACTTGTTTTTTAAAAAATATAATGAAACAGAGATATGGATATGATTCTATTGTGCAAAACTTTGCAGATACACGTTACATTTTCTATATTTGCTTCTGCACATTAGAAACAGAGAAAAATATATAGTAGAACTGCAAATATCTTTTGTCTGTTCCTTGTTCTGAAAGCTGGCTCACATTTTCATCCAGTTTGTTGCATCTGTTTTATAAACAGAACAACTCCCCTTTCACCATGATGGCAAATCAGATTCCATTTGGCTCTGCGTAAGACTATGCATTTTAAGCAGTTTTTATTTATTTTTAATGTAACCTTTTTCACATTAGTAAACTGTTATGTGGGTGATGGCATGAACAGGCAGTGTGAACTGTTTTGTCTGGATGTGGAAAACCAACATTCTTGAATAAACTTAAAATAAACCTAGCTATGTTTTCACTTATCAGGAACAGGGGAAAAAAAAAAAGAATGCCTAGATCATTAATTTAACTAATGCTGCCATTTGGAACAACCATGACATTTGGAAAATTCAAATTAAAATATAAGCAGGATAAATGGTAAAGAACCAATTGGGTGTAGTGGTTAAGGTGCTGGCCTAAAAACCAGGAGACTGTAAATTTTAGTCCTGCCTTAGACATGAAAGGCAGCTGGAAAACATTGGGACAGTTTCTCTCAAGCCAACCCAGTTCCAACAATAATTCACAACTTTACCCATTCAAAATGTGAATGATCAAACTAGAAAATACCAACACATCATTTTTAAAAAGCTGTATTATTTCAAGAAAGATAAAAGGGATAGAGTCTCACGACAATGCCAATAAAACAGGGGGTTTAAAATTTGTGGTGCTATAAACCACTAACATTTCCAATAGGTTTGGCCGTTTTCATTCTTTTGATACCACAAATTCAGAAACCTGTTCTTATAATGCAATTTTTCTTTAGATTAATTCTCAGATTAACTTGAGAAATGCAGTCATTTGGGAATGTAAAACCGACATATTATATAAAGAATTCACTTTGAGTTGGACAACATTTTTTGAAAATGAAGGGTTAGAAAATTGTGTCCTTGTTGCTTTACTCAGAGAACTGAAGTGATAAAGAGAAATAGCTTGATACTACATTTGAGTGTAGATGGAGAATACTTAGAAGTAATAATAATAATAATAATAAGTCCAACAAGAAGAGGATATCTAAAACGAATGCACCAGTTCTGGAAAGAACAACATCCAGAATCAGAAATAACAGAACAGAGACTAGCAGATCAACGCCGATTTATAACACGAAATAAAATATTCACAGAAACAGAATTGGACGAACTGCAAAGGTTTACCCAGGGCAAAGAAATCAAAGCCTTACCAGAAGTAATTCAGAATGTAGAGGCAAACCAGGGGGAGTTGGCAGTGAAGGAATCTAGCAGAGATATACAACTGTTCTCATTTGGAAACAAGGCACCTCTACCTCAGGAAGAACAAAACCCTCTAACTAAAGAAATAAAAGAATTGAAACAAAGAATAACTGAGCATCTAGAACAGCACAAAAACAACAGAATAAGGCTACCTGCATTGAAGCTTGTTCCAAAGAAACAGCTAGCACAAGCATTAAAAGATGCAAATATTGCAATATCAAGTATAAGCACCAATTCATTGCAAGAAACAAACCAACTAATGTACAGCACAGCTGCAGTTATAACTGAATACCTGGGATGCAAAATCAACAAAGAAGAAAAACAAACAAACAGTGCACCAGAAAAATGGAAGGTTAGACTAGAAAATAAGATCAGCAAGTTAAGATCACATGCAAGCAAGCTAGAACAGATGAAAGAAAAGAAGCTGAAGAACAAGAAGACCAAAGAATACCTAATCAAGAAATACCACTTAGAAACAAGGAAGATCAAGGAAGCACTGGAAATAATAAAGCAACAAATAACAGCTATAGCCAGGAAAATCAGTAGATATGAAGCTCGAATTGCAAACTATAGGCAGAACCTCCAATTTCAATCCAATCAGAAACGTTTCTACCAATCCATCAATGGAGAAACTGCAAGGAATCAGTCAGTACCTGACAAGGAAGAAACAGTGCAGTTCTGGAAGCAGATATGGGATAACCCAAAGAAATACAACAAGGATGCGGCTTGGTTAAAAGAGGTGGATGCAAATAAAACAGAAGTTGAAATGAAAGAACTAGTAATAACAACAAAAATGGTAGAAAAAAGAGCAAAGAAAATCAAAAATTGGTCAGCACCAGGTGAAGATGAACTGCATGGGTTTTGGTTGAAACATCTAACTGTTATACACCCACTCATTGCCAAACAGTTCAACAATATACTACAAGGAGGAGAAATTGAAAAGTGGCTAACAACTGGGAAAACCTACCTAATAATGAAAAATCCAGCAAAAGGGGCAACACCAGGTAACTACAGGCCAATTACCTGCTTACCAACAACTTTCAAATTACTAACTGGTGTGGTAGCTGATGCAGTACAACAGCATCTAGTTGAAAACAATCTCTTTCCACCTGAGCAGAAAGGAAACCGCCCCAATAGCAGAGGAACAAAAGATCAACTCCTAATAGACAAAATGATCTTGGAAAACTGCAAGAGAAGGAAGACCAACCTGAATGTGGCATGGATTGACTACAAAAAGGCATTTGACTCTCTGCCACATGATTGGATAATAAAGTGCCTAGAAATAACAGGAGTCAGTAGAAACATCAGAAAATTTGTGCAAAGATCGATGGCACAATGGAAGACACAGTTGCAGATCAATGGTGAGAGGCTGGGAGAGGTTAATATCAAGAGAGGAATATTTCAAGGAGATTCATTATCACCATTACTATTTGTTATTGCACTGTTTCCTCTGTCAACAATACTGAATAACTCAGGACATGGCTATCAAACATCAAAAACATCTGCCAGACTATCCCACCTCCTTTATATGGATGATCTGAAGCTGTATGGAAAAACATCATCTGAAATAGAATCGCTGCTCAACACTGTCCGTATATATAGCCAAGATATTGTAATGGAGTTTGGCTTGGACAAATGTGCCACACTTACTATCAAACAAGGAAAAATAGTGAAAACTGAAGGAATCAAGATGCCCCACGAAAATAACATTAAGAGTCTGGATGAGGAAGAGTACTACAAATACTTGGGTATCCTTCAAGCTGACAACATCAAGCACACTGAAGTCAAGAAAAAGATTAGAGGTGAATACATCAAGAGAGTGAAGAAGATCTTAAAATCCAAACTCAATGGAGGAAATACCATAAAGGCAATCAACACCTGGGCAATCCCAGTCATTAGGTACACAGCTGGAATAGTGGACTGGACTCAAGCAGAACTAAAAGCAATGGATAGGCAGACCAGAAAAATAATGACAATGAATCATGCCCTTCATCCACGCAGTGACATTGATAGACTTTATCTACCAAGGCAAATAGGTGGGCGTGGAATGCTACAAGTACATCAGATGGTTGAAGAAGAAAAAATGGCTTTGGAAGAATATCTGAAGAACAATGATGAAGATGCACTGAAATTAGTATATCAGGAAGGCTTACTAACTACTGGAGAGACCAAACTGGCCTACAAGAAAGACCAAATGAAGAACAGAATAGAGGCATGGGAAGACAAAGCACTACATGGCCAATACATGAAAAAAATAGCTGGGAAAGCAGATAATAATAAAACCTGGCAATGGCTAAGAGCAGGAAAATTGAAGAAAGAGACCGAGGGACTAATTCTGGCTGCACAAGACCAAGCCTTAAGGACAAATGCATACAAAGTCAAAATTGAGAAGACAGCAACAGACAGTAAGTGCCGCCTATGCAAAGAAGCTGAAGAAACAGTGGACCACTTGGTAAGCTGTTGCAAGAAGATTGCACAAACTGATTACAAGCAGCGGCATGACAAAGTAGCAACAATGGTGCATTGGAAGATCTGCAAAAAATATCATTTGCCTGTAAGCAAAAACTGGTGGGATCATAAAATAGAGAAAGTCATAGAAAATGATAAAATTAAACTGCTCTGGGACTTCAGAATTCAAACAGACAAGCACCTGCAACATAACACCCCAGACTTAACAATTGTCGATAAGAAAGACAAAAAAGTCTGGATAGTGGACGTGGCAGTGCCTGGAGACAGCAGAATAGAAGAGAAAGAACTGGAGAAGATAACAAAATACAAAGACCTACAAATAGAAATAGAAAGACTGTGGCAAAAGCAAGCAAGGGTAGTACCAATAGTCATAGGCTCCTTGGGTGCAATCCCAAAACAACTGGAGCACCACTTGAACACCATTGGCATTGACAAATTTGCTATTAGTCAATTGCAAAAGGCGGCCTTACTAGGAACTGCTTCCATCCTGCGACGATATCTGTAATACCATCAAACATCCACATCTGCCTATCCCAGGTCCTGGGTAAGGACTCGATAGGTAGACAAAATGCCAAATCCAGTCTGAACATCTGGCTGACTGTGCGATGATCGATAATAATAATAATAATAATAGTAAAGTTGGAAGGGACCTTGGAGGTCATCTAGTCCAACCCCCTGCTCGGGCAGGAAACCCTACACCATTTCGGACAAATGACTGTCCAGTCTCTTCTTAAAAACTTCCAGTGTTGGAGCATTTACTGCTTCTGGAGGCAAGCTGTTCCACTGATTAATTGTTCTAACTGTCAGGAAGTTTCTCCTTAGTTCTAGGTTGTATTTTTTCCATATTTAATATGATTGATATATATTTTATTTATTTATTATATTTATATGCTGCTCATCTCACAATTTGAGGCAATATGTTCCATGTTAAAGCAATGAAAATAGTCTTAAAATAAAGTCTTTTTGAACCACAGTCATACGAAAATACACCCAAAATAGGGGAGGAATTTTCATGAACCTGACCAAATAAACTTGGACTTTTCAGAGACACAAGAATGAATTACAATGGTAAAGTTATGGTAAGAAAAACTTATCTACTGAGAAAAAGGCCTGTTGGTTTCAAAAGAAAATCTGTTCATATGTATACATGACAGACAAATTAATATAATCCTAAAAACATAACTGATTTGAGTGCTTAGGATGAAAGTTTAGCAGAATGAGCGAAGTAATGTAAGATGATGAAAGGTGCTGTATGTGAAAGATATTTTTTTTCTTGTTATACCAAGTGTGGTATTTGGAAAGAAAATGAAAACAATTGAAAGAAATTAGAATCAAAGAAGAAAAGAGAAAGTCTTAGAAAATATGTTAATCTCCCATCAGAATGAAGGGGAAATGGATATAAGGAGAGAAGATGTGGAATATGCTTTAAACAGAGGGGGGGAGTTATTGTAAGGATGAAAAAGGATAATTGGAGTTATGAAGTGGAGCAGATTGTAAATTAAGACAAATGGCTACAAGAGAATAGTTAAGAGTTAATAAAATAAATGAAGGTGAGAAAAATGTACAGTGTTTATAGATTGACTACATTCTTTGCATCTATATTTTTCTAAGGGAACAAAGAAGAGTTAACATCAAAAGAGGCAGTGAAAATGCAGATCATTTTTGATAAAGAATAAACTACTCATTTATGGGTAAAGAAAATATTGATTAGGAAGTGAGTAAAGAAGATTAAGCAAGAAGCCTCCAGTAGAATGAACATAATTAAAAATAAAAGCAGCGAAACTATTTGGGGTAAAAGTAAAGCAACTGCTTCATGTTCTTTTGGTTTAGGACACATGTAAGAGAAACTGAAGATCATTAAGCATATATAAATGTGAGAAAGTTTATATTTGTTCAGTTAAAGCAGGAGTCAGCCACCTATGGCCTGCAGCCAGATGTGACCTGCCACCCTAAATCATATGACCCAAATAATTCCAATTAAAATATATTTACTTAACCTATGAAAGAAAAAGTGTTCACCACCTCCTTGGGCATCCATTTTGGCAATGGTTTCAACCAGCTACTTCAGCTAGGAAAACCAACAGGTTTCCCAGGAATGGCAATAAGGGTAGCAGGCTGAGATGAAGTGGCTCTTGAATTACAAAATCAATATCATACAATAATACAATCCTGGGTTGTATAAACAAAGGCATAGAACCAAGATCATGTGATGTATTAGTACCGCTTTATAAAGCCTTAGTAAGACCAATACTGTAGCCAATTTGGGTCACCATATCACAAAAAAGATGTTGAGAGTTTGGAAAAAATTCAGAGAAGAGCAACTAAGATGATCAAAGGCCTGGAGACTAAAACATAGAAAGAATGGCTGCAGGACTTGGGTTTGGCTAGTGTAAAGAAAAGAAGAAATAGGGGAGACATGATAGCAGTATTCCAGTATCTGAGGGGCTGCCACAAGGAAGAGGAGGTTAGGTTGTTCACCAGAGCACCAGAGGGAAGGACAAGAAACAATGGTTGGAAACTGATCAAAGAGAGAAGCAACCTGAAATTAAGGAGAGACTTCCTGACAGTGAGGACAATCAACCAGTGGAACAGCTTGCCTCCAGAAATTGTGAGCGCTCCATCACTGGAAATTTTCAAGAAGAGACTGTCTGACATGGAATAGGTTCTCCTGCTTGAGCAGAGGGCTGGACTAGAAGACCTCCAAGGTCCGTTCCAGCTCTATTCTATTCTACTATCATATCATGAAGAGGCTCAAATACTGGAAATGTTTTGTGCAAATACAGTTAAAGGTTGGTGCTGAATGAGACAAGACTGGTATATGATGAAAGTATAGTGTGCATTAGAGTAAATGGAATGATTGGCAAATAGGTCAATATTGAGCAAAGACTAAGACATGGAAGTGTGAAGTCTCCTTGGTTGTTTAATGTATTTATCAACAAAAGTATAAGGATTGCTTGTCCTAAAGGTGCTTTTTTGAGATGCAACTGGACTTTTGGGTTTTTCTTTGAAGATGTTTCGCTTCTCATCCAAGAAGCTTCAGATAACCCTGAGGACACAGATAAACCGCCAAATGGTCCCAATGACTCTCTAAAACAGTGTTTCTCAACCTTGACAATTTTAAGGCATGTGGACTTCAACTCCCAGAATTCCACAGACAGCAATGCTGGCTGTGGAATTCTGGGAGTTGAAGTCCACATGCCTTAAAACTGTCAAGGTTGAGAAACACTGCTCTAAAAGAATGCAAAATGACCAGCTGTCTGCAAGGAACATAAATCCTTCCATTCCCCACCATCCAGTAAGAGCTGAAGAAGCTTCTTGGATGAGAAGTGAAAGGTCTTCAAAGAAAAACAAGAAAGTCCAGTTGCCTCTTGAAAAAGCACCTTTGGGACAACCATGACCTGAATGACTGAGAATCTCCATAGATATAAGGATTGCTTGCAAGGGTGATAGAGAGGGGGTACTTTTATTGCTTTTATTACTGAAAATAAAATAAATTGACATCTTGAAAAATAGATGCTACGGAAAGAGTGTATCCTTCCCTCATTCTTCAAACTTTTAATTGTAAAATTGTCCTGTAGCTATTCATAAAGATTCATTTCAGTTCCACCTGTGATAATATCAGCTTCTGGGGTTAGTGGGCTGAGAGGGGATATTAATACTATGCTAAATAATTAAGATTTAACTCTGTGTAAATAGAAACTCTGCTGCTATTGGGTTGAAAGTATTATGGTTTCAGAAGCCAGCAGAGAAGCAATAATAACTAATAGAGAATATATTTAGAGAATCAAAATGACCTGAATAAGAATCAATGGATAGTTACAAAGTGCAAAAATTAGCATTTTTTTAATGAGTCTTACTGCTAATTTAAATTGCTGGATCATCTTTTTCACTTTATCACTTGTCAAAGGAGTAAAATGCAACCCTTTTTTATTAAAATAAAAACCACTTGGGTTTAATAATGAGGAAAACAAGCTTCCAGAATTAGAATAAATTATCTTTCACTTTTCTAGTTTTCTAGATATAAGAAAGAGTCAGTTTGGTCTAGTGCAGTGGTTCTCAACCTGTGGGTTGGGAGCCCATTTGGGGTCGAACGACCATTTCACGGGGGTTGCCAAACAAGGCTGTCTGCCATTTTTCCCCCCTTTTCTTTGGCCACACCCCTGGCACCTGCTGATGTATAAGTGGTTGGGGGTCACCACAACATGGAGAACTGTATTATGGGGTCGCGGCATTAGAAAGGTTAAGAACCACTGGTCTAGTGGGTTAAGGCACCAGACTAGAAACCAGGAAATGGCAAGTTCTAGTCCTGCCTTAGGAATGAAAATCAGCTTGGGTGTCTTTGGGTCAATCACTCTTTCCCAGCCCATCCCACCTCACAAGATTGTTGTTGTGGGGAAAATAGGAGGAAGAAGGAATATTAAATACATTCACCACTTTGGGTTATTTACAAAAATAATAAACATGGGGTGTAAATAAATAAAAATTAAAAACCAAGCCCTATAAACCACATGACCTATCTATTGCCTGAACTGAACGAGATGATAGCAACAGTGGAGAATACATGAATTCAAGTTTGGAATGTTAGGAATTTGCTATGCTTGGTTTTCTTAGTCATGTTTAATAACAAAAAAAAGTAACCTTATCAGTAATTTGACACAAAGCCTGTCAAATTCTGTCAAAGTGCTGCTGCTGCCTTGCTTAATAATAAAAAGTGTACAGGAAGCAAAGCAGCTCAACAAACACCCAGATCCCAGCATGAAACAGGTGAATTGGTTTCAGATGGTAGCCTTTCAGCAATGTAATTGATCTTAAATTTGATTTTGCTGGTTTTCTCTTCCAAGAAAGAAGTTTGCTATCTATCGTAATATTATCTTAGGGGAGCGAAAAACTGCATGGAACTCCAAGGAAATCCTTTGTGATGTTGCTGCTCACAACGAAAAATAAGTATTCTCTAAGACAATTAAGGTTAATTTCTAAAATGGAAAACGCCAAGTCCTAAAACAATCAGTAAGTCTTTTCTACCACATGAAGGACACATTGGACAGTCCAGCCAGCTCTCAAAGAATCCTGGGAGCTGTAGTTTGAGATATTCTGTGTTAAATACGTCTTATCCTCTGAATAGCTGTTCCCTGGAAAGAAGATCTGATCGTTAAATCTAATGGAATGATGGGCACACTTTGTTTTCTTTTCAAAAAGCCTTCTTAATGTTCTCAGAGGTGCAGTAACTGGCTTTAAAAAATTAAGCAGCCAAAGTCATATACAAATATGACTAAATTCAAAATTTCCCAGCCTTTGGGCCTTATCTTCTCCAGTGGCACGGCCAACTGTCAGAAACTATAGGAGTTGGTTCCTAGAGGCTATTTTATGGCTTTGAGTTCTTGCTAAGCAGGTCAAAGAGTTTAACTAAGAACTAATTTATGGTTATCTGTATAGTAGTGAATCAGTGAATATAATCAAAATGAAGGTAAGTGACATTCCCTAACTATATAATATGTAACAAGGATATTACTGACCCATGTCCTACCAGTGATTCTAATAATTCAGAATCATCTGCCATATCTCTCTTATTCATATACTATTTTGTGGAAGGAAAAAAAATGTCTAAACTACAGTGTCTCTGATTTCAAAATGTGGCCAATAAATTCAATATGGTTAATAATTACCACCTTCACACATGTAAAGTCATTACTTGTCATTATAGTCATCAAACGCACATTGATAAATATGTGAAGAAAAGTAACTGACATTCTTTGCCCTTCAAAGAATAAATCAATGCTTTTATTCACTAAGTTTCACTCTCATTTTAACCTGGGCATGAAGCAGCCTTTTTGAGGATGTTGGCCAAAACAGATGATTTCTGGGAAATCTTCCTGCAGTGTGACATTATGACATTCTGCTGAAAGAGAATCAAAATGAATTTTGCTGAGGCAAGGAGGAAAGTGCCATCTTGTTAATCAGAAGGTCCTTGAGACCTTGGAAAGCTGTTCACATAGTTTGATAATTAGAGAATATCATTGAACAGCACTAAAAAAGCAACAACACAGAAGAGATATAAATATAGTATTTGGCTCTTCTGATAATTAAATAACTTCACCAGCTGTGTCAGCAAGAAACAGTCAATCAGAATGGAGTAAAGGAGCATTCCATACAGCACTTTTTTTTTTGTCATCTGTTCTGGACTATTAAAGGAGTAGATAACTAGGCTTTACTACCCATGTACTGGTTGTGCAAAAATATTAAGAGTGTGTCAGAGCTATGAAGTCATGCATGGCTTGGCACTTCATAATACAAGGAAAGTCAGTTTTGTCACCCTTCCTCCCTTGTAAAAGGATTCTAATCCAAACTTCCCTAAAGTTGAATCTCTGATGTCAGTAGAGAGGAAAATGGAAGGAAAGCTTTGGGGCAAAGGTCAAACTTTTGTTTTCTTTGACATGGAAAATAGAATGGACATTTTTTAATTATACAGAAATGGTGATTTAAAAAAAACAACAGAATACATGTATGAATCTTGGTATAAAATTAAGAAATATGAGAAAATAGATGGTTAAGAAGATGCTTCTACCCAGCAGTTACAGCAGTGACCACAACTGGTTCCAGCAAAATAGTTGCTAAATGACACAGTCACTAAGCAGAGAGAGAGAGAGAGAAAGAGAGAGAAAGAGAGAGAGAGAGAGAGAGAGAAAGAGAGAGAGAGAGAGAGAGAGAGAGAGAGAGAGAGATTGTGAAAGTGTCATCTTTGCTGTCATCTTATCCAGGTAAAGTTGTCTCATACAGTCTTCTGGGCCTGACCTGTTTTTTTTTTTTTCTTGTCTTTTTTCTTTTCTTTTCTTTTCTTTTCTTTGGGCAGATAAATTGCTTAAACAAGCTCTCTGTTCCCAACTTTCCTTTCTTTGCAGTGTGTTCATAAAAGTGCTAACTGCAAGCTAACAACATCTGCTCTGTGACCTTAATTAATTGATTAGAACATTCCCTCTGGCTGGCAATTGCTGCCTGAAATTGACCAGACCTTAACTGTTGTTGTAAAAGTGCACATTGGTTGGAAAATGGTTTGTTTAAAATAGAGTTTATTACTGATATATTTGCAAATGGTCTCTGTCTAGGGCAGTTGCTAAATGAGAATTGCCTGGATATGAAAATGAGAATTGAATGTCAGGAGAAATATAATAATTAGCTGAATGCAATAGGAATGGGGTACTTGAGTTCACATGGTCCCAACACCCGACAGCAAGGACCCAAAATTATAAATATGAAGAAGGAGCAAACTAATTAAAAGTCATAACTAGTTAAAGTTGATGTCATGCTCAAACAGAAAGGGTACTTAAGGAATAAAAAGTGATAAATGATATGGGGTATGCATATAGTAGAATCAGGGATGGTTTTCAAGGACAGGAACATTGTACACATACTGAATGTCCTTACTGTGAACTAGTTGCAGCTATTTTCTTTTCTGCTGCCTATCTTGTGCTTTTAATGTCTTTGTCTTACTCTTTTTTACTCACTCAGGCAGTTGCTGTGAATTGAACATGATTGAATGTGAGGAAAAAAGCAACCATATGACTATAGAAGCACAAGATAAATATTTACCGCAGAATAGTAGAAAAATGGATTGTGAGGATTTCAAATAGAGAATTAATACAAAAGTTGAAGAACAGATGAGCCAACCTACATCTCTGTTTCACACCCTTTTGAAAATTTACCTTGCTCTGCCTAGCTAACACTTAATAAAATGCAACTTTACACATCATTTGTATCTAGGCTGTTAATTCCTCTGGATTCCTTCCTGTTTCTTCTATAACATTTGTTGAGGAATTAAATAGAATGAAGGTCGTTGTGAACTTCCTAGGTTGTGTCTATGAACTTCTCCTATGATGACTTAATATTAGGCAATGGCCTCTATATGTCTAAAGCATGTGGGTTCATCAACTAGGCAGTACTTTTTCTCAAAAGCAATCTGTAAATTTCCAACTCAAATGACTGACGGTAATTGAATTGAGGTGGTCGGGAAAAAGTTCATAAGAAATATATCTTAATAGGAATGCTGGATGCTGTTTTTACTAACTTTAGGTAATAGGTAATATTAAGCTTGGCTGAATAATGTAACTTAAATAATATAGCCTGTGTGTCATTACTATAAAGATGTGTTCATGCTATGTAGAAACCATTTTACAAGAAGTGTCAACTGAAAGTCACAGATGGTGTAAGATATTACCCGTGTAGAGAGGTGTGGTAAGACAACTGTTTGTGTGAACTTCTCCTTTTTCCTTGTGTAGCTTCAAGATATAAACTTCTCTGTTTTAGTGTGTCAAAGGTAGATAAGAGCCCTAAGGCTAAGGCGTGAGTGGCCAATACTATAAGAATTACTCCCTGGGAGTAGCCGGGGTTCAGAATCTGTCATGCTAATGCTCTGAACCAAATGTGCACAAATAAACCTGTTTTCTCCAACCCTTCGTGGTCTTGTCTTCTGATGTAAGTATCATGGTTTTTCCACAACAGAATAATGATGCTCCCAGTCTTACATCACCACCCCAACCACTCTCTATCCACAATCTAAAAACAAAACAAAAAATAGACCAACTGGTTTTGTTGTTGTTAAGTCTGTCCTCTCTTACTTGACCCATTCATGTGGTATAAGTCACTATAGACACTTAGAGAATATAGTATTCATCAGGTACAAACAACCAGACCCACACATATAGAGTTCAAACCTGTATGTTCTGCCTGTAATAGAGGAATCTCTTCAGTCTGGCCGCTTGCTCTTGGGAACAATTCGATAAGGCTAAAAGGAACTTGGGGGGCGGGGGAGTGTCAGTCCTAGATCTTTTGAGATTGCCCAATGACTCCAGGCTGTCTCCATGCTTAATCTCTCCTCACTGCCCAGATGAATACTTCCCAACAGTATTTGAGCAGAAAAACCAGCTAGGACCATTCAAGTTGCTACTTCTTTAACAACAAAACAACAAAACTGGACTGCACTGTAAATATCCAAAACTAAATCTATGATTAGTGACCAGATCATTACATTATTTTGGTAGCCCTATTTGCTTTCCTCCCCCACCATCCATTTTTTTTCTTTATCTTTTTCTCCAGCTTAGTGAGTGGTAAGTCTACCCAGGATAGGAGATGATTAGTGAATATAATCTATAGAAGTTTCAGCTCAGCCATTTCCATGAGATAAAGAGATGGTAAAACAAGGGAACAATGTTCTCCATCATGACCCTGACCCTATAGCCCAGCCTCCCTTACAGTGGTGGGATTCAGCCAGTTCGCACTGGTTCAGGAGAACCAGTAACTAATTTTTTGTTGCCCAGACCCAGAATGGACTTCCGGAAGCAGCATCCACACAGAGAACCGGTTGCTCACATATTTGAATTCCACGTTTCTCAGAATAGGCAAATAAAAACAATGGCTTTGTTCTTTTTTAAACAATAGAATGAGTCACAGAAGTGTTTTTGTACAGAGTCAAAATGCAGGAATTGCCATTCTAATGTTTTGAAATTGTCATATAGTACAATAATGCTTTTCTGCCCATACCCCCAAGCCATTCAACTGCATTGGCATACTAATTAAAATAGTATTGCCAGTAAAGTTCCAGGTAGTTCTGAGAGTTATAAAATATGCCTTTTCAATTTTCCACAATGCCAACAATTTCTTGGATTTGAAACTGGCAGCCTCCCAAACACACAGGAAGCAGGTGATTTATGGAAGGAGGTAGCTATAAAAAGCTTCCATTTGCCTGAGTTTTAATTAACTGTTGTGCTATTGGCCTCCTCCCTTAAGGTGCAGAAGGGGGTTGCTTTTCTTTTCAAGACTGCAGATTAATAACTTAAATGTATTTATTTTTTTAAACACTTTCCTCCTACATAGCAATTCTGATGCTGGAGATTATACATTTATAGAAACAGTGTTCTGGGTCCTCCTCCAGGCAATTCTTCCCAGGTAAGTGGGTGATCTCTGCTAAAATCAAAAGACTTACAAATGTAGAAGCAGAGGGCCTTTCCCGGTGATATAGGAGGGCAGCTTCTGTTGTACTATTACAGAATAATTCAAGCCACTTCCTTCAGAAGTTGGTATTTTGGGTTCACTGAGGTTTATAGTCAGTAAAGAGTTATAGGACAACAGACTCAGTTGCTGAAAGGCCTTGCATCCTAGAACACAGATTTCCTTCACAGCAGAACATGCAAGCTTTGCAGAAAGTAAGATCTGCATTTTAGACTGATTTTTTACTGCAAGCCCACAATCATATATTCCTGACAATCAACGCATATGCCCTCAAGCTAAAAGAAGAAGAAGAAGAAGAAGAAGAAGATGGGAAATGGCTGACAAAATGGTGCTGAAGAAAGGGTAGTCTTGCTGGTCTTGATTAGACTTTAGGGATTTTCAAAACGTGCTGAAGTGGATACTTCTATTGGGAATCCACCACTTGCCTACTTTCAGCAATTATAGTTGAAACTGAATAGTTGAATTTCAGTGCAAAAAAACTGAGGACAACAATTGAAGGGATAAGGCATGAATTTTCTTTAAGAACATTACAAAAATCAACAGTTTTTTTTTTAAAAAAATGCAAAGATGTACATAATCAGTAACAAGAAAGACAAACTGTACTAGAGAAAGACAATATAAAGAAACCGAGTCTCCCGCCCCTGGGAAGAAAGGGGGTGTGGTAATCTATGTTAAACAGAATTTATCCGCTACCTTGTTAGAATCAGACCCTTACGGAAGATATGTTATGCTTGAACTTGGTTTATATGGCAAGAAAATTCTTATTGTGGGGTTGTATGCACCAAACCAGCAACAGGAGCAATTTTATAGGTTACTACATCAGAAAATAACTTTGTTGGACTATAGATCTGTGATTTTAATGGGAGACTGGAATGGTGTCTTAGATATACAAATGGACAAAAAAGGCTCTTCTACCTTTTTTAAACAGGCTAAATTACCTAAAGCCTTTTTTGATATGAAAGAAGATTGGGAATTGAGAGACTATTGGCGTGAACGTAATCAAGAAGAAAAGGATTTTACGTTTTTCTCAGATAGACACCAATCTTTCTCAAGAATTGATTTCTTTTTGATCACAACAGATTTATACAACAGGGTGAAGAATGTAAAAATTTTTCCTAGGACATTGTCCGATCATAGTCCAGTTTGGATGGAACTGTTTGTAGAGAAGGAAGATAGGAGATCCTGGAGGGTGAATGAGAATTTATTTAAACAAGAAAAAAATGTTCATAAATTAAAGGAATGTTTAAAGGAATATTTTACTTTAAATATGAACAAGGGAACATCAATGTCAATGGTCTGGGATGCAAGTAAAGCTTTTATGCGTGGTATTTTGATAAAAATGAATAATTTGCATAGACAGAAACAGACTCAGAAACGGAAAGACTTGGAAGAGGAGATTAAATTAAAAGAGAAACTTTTAATTTCAAATCCCTTAGATGAAAAGGTTAAAGGAGCTTTAAAATTGTTAAAAACACAATTTAACATGCTGATGGCTGATCAAGCTGCAACTAATTTGCTATTTATGAAACAAAATACATTTTGTAATGCTAATAAACCAGGGAGATGGTTGGCTTATCAGTTAAGAAAAAAACAGAAACAGAGGAATATAGATAAAATAAATTATAATGGTAAATTGGTTTATCAGAAAGAATTGATTAAGAAATCTTTTTTAGAATACTATCAAAAATTATATAAGGGTACTAATATTCAAATTACAGATATAAATAATTATTTAGGCAAAGTTAACTTTCCTAAATTAACAGAAGATCAGGAAAAAAAGATTAACGGTTTAATTACTAAGGAAGAAATTGTTACAGCTATTAAACAATTGAAATTGGGCAAAGCGCCGGGTACGGATGGGTTGACATCTATTTATTATAAAGCTTTAGTAGAAGAGATGACTCAACCGTTGTGTGAACTGTTTAATAACTTATTACAGGGGTTAGAGATCCCTCCATCCTGGCGTAATGCATTTATATCATTGATTCCAAAAGATAGTCAAGATCTTACTTTGCCTAAAAATTATAGGCCTATATCTCTTTTAAATGTGGATTATAAAATTTTTGCAAAAATTTTAGCTAACAGGCTTATGGGGATCTTGCAGCAGTTTATACATAGGGATCAATCGGGTTTTATAACTGGAAGGTATATGAAGAATAACGTTAGACAAATTATTAATTTATTAGAGTATTTAGAAAAGAATAACCAAGTCTCTGCAGGCTTGATATTTTTGGATGCTGAAAAAGCCTTTGATCAAGTGAATTGGCAGTTTATGCTGTGTTTAATCAAGGAGATGAATTTTGGACAAAATATATTACAAGTATTATCCAATATATATCAAAAACAGACTGCTCAAATTATTGTAAATGGGGGTTTGTCAGAGGCTTTTGTAATAGAAAAAGGAACAAGACAGGGATGCCCGTTGTCTCCGTTATTGTTTGTTTTAACACTGGAAATTTTGTTGATTAAAATTCGGGAGTCTCAAGAAATAAAAGGAATAGAAATTAATAAAAAAGAATATAAATTAAGAGCCTTTGCAGATGACTTGGTTGTTACTTTGTCTCAACCTGTTTCTTCGGTGGTGAAATTATTACAATTGATTCAACAATATGGACGTGTTTCTGGCTTTAAAATTAATAATAATAAGACCAAAATATTAGC
Source organism: Crotalus tigris (assembly GCF_016545835.1). Taxonomy (NCBI): domain Eukaryota; kingdom Metazoa; phylum Chordata; class Lepidosauria; order Squamata; family Viperidae; genus Crotalus; species Crotalus tigris. The sequence continues at coordinate 156,645 of NW_024096506.1, forward strand.
TAAAAACATGACTAATGGTGATAAACAGGCTTTAGTTAACTTAACAGACTTTGAAATTGTTGATAAGGTAAAATATTTGGGGGTTACATTATCTGCTTCTAATGTAAAATTGTATAAAAATAATTATGAAAAGCTGTGGATGGAGGTACAGAAGGATTTAAAAAACTGGAATAATTTACAGTTATCCCTTATGGGCAGAATTGCAGTTATTAAAATGAATGTCCTGCCAAAGTTTATTTTTTTGTTCCAAATGTTACCTATCTTAAAGAACGAACGTAATTTAGATGAATGGCAAAAAGGTATTAATAAATTTGTTTGGGCAGGGAAAAAACCAAGGGTGAAACTTAAAATAATGCAAGATTTTCGTGAGAGAGGTGGACTCAAGGTACCAAATATGAAATTGTATTATGATGCTGTAGTATTGACATTGATTAGCGACTGGGTGAATTTAACAAATACAGAAATACTTCATTTGGAAGGCTGGGACCTATTTTTTGGATGGCATGCCTATTTAATATTTAATAAAAAAGTGGATTGGGTTTTTAAGTCTCATATTATAAGAAACTCTTTGCTAAGAGTGTGGAGAAAGTATTATAAAAGTGACTTCAAAATACCATTATGGGCTATACCTCGGCATGCCATAGAAGGTATAAGGAAAGGGGTAAATATGGACAAGGTCTCTTACGTACAGTTATTAAGATGGGATGGCCAAGACTGGCAGTTAAAATCTTTGGAAGAATTAACACATGAAAACTTAACTTATTCATGGTTCCAATATAGACAAATAGTGGATAGATGGAAGATGGATTGTAAAATGGGCTGGCTTAGAGAAGATGAAATTTTTTTAAAACAAGTAAGAGATCAAAGGCCAACCCATATTAAGAGAGTTTATGGGGTTTTAGTGGAATTAGATTCAGAACTTGAACTAGTTAAAGATTGTATGATTAAATGGGCACAGAATATTGGTGAAACGATTTCAATGGATACTTGGGAACTTATTTGGATAAGAAATGTTAAATTCACACAAGCGCAAAATTTAAGAGAGAATTTTTATAAGATGTTTTATAGATGGCACCTTGACCCAAAGAAAATGTCCATTATGTACCCTAATCTACAGCCGAAATGCTGGAGATGTGGATATTTGGATGCTACCTATTACCATATTTGGTGGACGTGTAAGCATATAAAAGCTTTTTGGATTAAGATATGGTGGAATATTCAAAGAATTTTTAAAAGGAGGGTAAAATTTACTCCGCAATTATTTTTACTAGGTATTGTTATTGACTGTGATGCTAAGGAGGTTATATTGATGTTAAATTTGATTACAGCCGCTAGGTTGTTAATAGGACAATATTGGAAGAAGGAATCTTTGCCTACTTTACAAGAATGGTTTCATAAAGTTTCGTATTTGGCAGAAATGGCAAAGATTTCGGCTTTCTTAAAGGAGCAATCTCAAGAAAATTTTTTTGCGATATGGGAAAAATGGATAAATTTTATACAACATAATTTGGATATGGAAAAATATTATTTAGCCTTTTTATAATTTGTAATGATTGTTTTTTCTTTCTTTCTTTCTTCTTTTTCATTTTTATATATATACATTTTTTATGTATTATTATTCATATATTTTTTTTTATATATATATATGCTTTATTCTTCGTCTTCTTTCTTCTTTCTCTCTCTCTTTTCTCTTTTTATTTTTTTTTTTTTAGTATATATTATTCATTTTAAAGTTTATGTTATCTATATTATTATTATATATATTATTATTGTGATTTTTATTATTATTATTAATTATTTTATAAATTGCATATGTTATTTTTAAAATATTTGTTAAATAATCCTATATTCAGTTCTGGGAAGTCGGGGGGGGTGGGGTGGTTGGGGAGGGGGGGGGTGGATTTTTATCTGTAAAACTTTTGAAAAATTTCAATAAAAAAAAAAAAAAAAAAACCGAGTCATGCCTAAATGGAGGAAATGAACAACTGTGATCACAAAATAGATGATATATATATATAAAAGTTTGATCACTAAATTATAGCTAGACATTTTAGAAAGTGAAGTGAAATAAGCCTTAGGAATAGTGGCATAGCAAAATTGCAAGGGTATATGGAATACCAGCATAATTGTTAAAAGCCTACAAAATGTTGCAGTTAAAGTAGTCTTTGCACTTTGTTGGTAGTTGTGAAAGACAGAATCAAGGTAATACAAAAAAGGGCAATTCTAAACAACAGGTGCACTTATCTCCCATGCTAGAAAGAGAATGCTCAAGATTTTGCAATCCACATTTCAACAATAGATGGAACAAGGGTGGCTAGGTGTATGAGTAGGAGCCAGAAGATACCAAGGTGTCCACTTTGCTTATTCCAATGGATAATTGGGAAAGGGAAGAAATTTCAAAAACATTATAGAGTTTGCTTTATTGGTCACATAAGGTTCTCGACTGTGTAGACGACAACAAATTATGGATAGCTTTTAAAAATATATCAGACTGCCATAACTGCCATTTGAAGAAGTTAAGCAATGTTCAAGAAGCAAATTCAGATGGAATGTAGAGCAAATAGGTGGACCAGAACTGGTAATGTTTCAAGGCTAAATACTGTCATCTTATTTATTTATGTTATAGGCCGAATATATAATGAAAAATGCTGGACTAGAGGAAATAGAAATCAAAATTAAAATTGACTCAAAGAATGTCAACAAACTCAGAAATGCTGATTGTATTACTTCATTGCCTGCATGTGGGAAAGAGTTAAGGAATATCTTGCTGAAAATGAAAGAAGAGAGTACAAAATGCAACCTGCTGATGAATATTTTAAAAACCCTAAGATGTGTTAACAGACAATGCCAATCTGATGCAACTAGAGTAGCGATAGTGAACCTTTTGGACACAGCATGTCAAAAATTTAGAAAATGCCTAACCTGACTTTACTACTCTCCCTCCCTCCCTCTCTCTCTCTCTCTCTCTCTCTCTTCTCTCTCTCTCTCTCTTTCTCTTCTCTCTCTTTCTCTCCCCCCTCTCTCTGTCTCTGTCTCTGTCTCTGTCTCTCTCTCTCTCTCTCTCTCTGTGTGTGTGTGTCACACACACACACACATACACACACACACACACACACAAAAGAGAAACAACATTTTTTCTCATCCCCATTTAGGATCAGCCTAGCATGTTGGTGAATACTGGCATATTGCCCAAAATGTTGTGGAGGGTCACCTTTGACCCACATGTCATAAGTTCAGTATCACTGAACTAAATGAAGGAGATGAAGTAGAAACAGATTTTATCTTTCTGGGCTCCAATGTTCAAATAAAATAATGATACATCTACTACTTGATTTGCTACGTGAAAAATCTAGACAAAATATTGAACTGCAGAGACACCACATTAACAATAGATTTATATTTCTCAACACTATGCTTTTCCCTGTAGTAACATATAGCTGTAGAAAACTGGACCATCACAAAGGATGAACAAAGAAAAATGGATGACTTTGAGTTGTGGTGCTGAAGAAGGTTGTTGAGAATAGTGTGGAACACAAGAAAAGCAAATCATTCTCTACTACTGAAATAAAACCAAATTCCTCACTGGATATGCCAACAACAAAACTAAAGCTAAGACATTTGGGACACATAATAAAAGATAAGAACCGTTGGGGAAGACGCTGATGCTTACAAAGATAATCAAATGCAAGTTGGTTAGACATTTTCACTGAGGAATGAACTTGTAACAACTCAAAGAAGCAGTTACTGGCAGACAACTGGGTGATATTATGTCCATCAAACTGCAAGCATTTGGAAGTTTATGAAATGCATGAACAACAATCTGCAATTAGTAGCTGTAGCAGCATTTTTTTTTTAAAAAAAAGTGTTACTAAGATATTTGCATTCTCCCTCACCTTTCATTCATATATAGCATCAGCCAAAGGCATCCTACAGATCTGAAATACCGACAGCACCAGGAACAATATTTCACACCTTTTGAAGGGCAACTGTAGAAAAGTGACTGGGAAAACAGGCAGTATAAATATTTGCAGTAAACATGAATGGATATGGAAGATAGCAAGACTTACTGTGGCTATGATAAGGTTTTATACATTATAAGCTCTGTTGGAGTTATTTCCTTTGCTATTGGAGAAGATACTGATCTAGATTGTTTAGTGACATGTTGATGAACTGATCCTGGATTAAAATATATCAAAATAAGCTATGGAGCTTTTAGAGCACATGGGAAACCTGATAGTGTTCTATGGATGCAGGTTACAAAGTTGCCACTGGATGGGCATGGAAAGTTAAAAGTGACTCCATATATACAAGACTGAAAAAGAGACAAGATCACAACCTTGTGAAGATGTGAAAGACTTCAGTAAAATATTTTGTCTCCCAATACCATCTTCCTTTACAAGAATTGCTTGAAGAAAATGTACACTACACAGGGTGTTGATACATTTCCATATAAAAGCAGCCAGTCAGCTAGGTTGCAAATTCACCAACAGCTCAGCATCAAAAAAGAACACATCAGAATAATCCCAGAACCAAAACAGAATTTTCACACACATACAGAGAAGTCATTCAAAGAGCCAACCCACCTGCCCCCCTCCCCCCCCTCTCTCTCTCTCTCACACACACACACACACACACAAGAGAGAGAGACTCATTTTATCTTTCTAGCCCATGCCAATCCAGTTTGCCTTAAAAAAAACAATGTGATAAAATATTCACTGTGGGATGTGTGAATGCAGGTAAAAGATAAATGCAATTAGCCATTGCTAAACAGAAATTTGCAAGGTTCCCCAAAGGGAAACAAAGGAATCACACTTTGTGGATTCATCATTTTAATAAAAGTTAATCTCCTCACACAGATAAATTTAACTCTATATATCTTGAACCTCACCCTTGCCAACTCTACTATGGTACAAAAATATAGGAACTGAGGCACAGATCCTAAGCTATCTTTTGTATCTACCATATGAAATAACAGATCTTATCAGGAAGAGCTGGCCATGCCTGGGGAGTACCTTGACTGGAGAAGCCAAGCAGACAATCACAAAATAGAGCTTGATTGGTGTTAGCAATGATTGTGATGGTTTTTTTATAAAATAATTGCAATTGTTTTAAATAATATTTTTGCATTGGCACATTGCATACCTCTGCTTTAACTATACATCACTTGGAAACATTCAGGTCCAGTCAGTATTTTAATTGTTAATACGCAAATAATCTACCATTTGTGACCCTTCATTCAATGGCCATTTGAAACTACAATGATGCTGAATGAAAGGATTTATGCCCTGTACCCAAAATTGCAGACCCCCAGAGGTCCAGAGATGAAAATTCAGGTGCTTTGCAATTCACCCGCACTTATGACCTTACGGATGTTGCAACTCTCCCCACTCACTTATCACTGTTTTCATCTCAGCCACACACTCAGCCCACCAGTGCATGCAAAGGTGCTGTGGCATGGGAAGCCTCAGCAGTTTCCCTGGTCTGCCAAATTGCACAATTTGGGAAAGGAGGTTTTCAAAGCCTTGGAGAAAGGCATGAGATGGCCTTAGTTAGACTGTGGCTTGCATAGGCTGGGTGTGTCTGTCAGTAGCTGGAGAAAAATGGCAAAGTTAAGTAGAATGCTTTGCATGTACTAGTGGACCAGGGAGCAGGCCAAGGACTCCCAGGCCACAGTGACTTTGCACCAACTGCAGCAATCCCCCATCTCATCCCCCAAGCCTCTCAGGGTTTCCCTCACCCCCTTGTGGCACTTTATTGTCCTTACCTGGGAATCTGCTGAAGAACCGGTGAGATTGTTTAATGACTGCAATTGGGAGGACTGAGTCACATGATGTCTTTCCTAATGACAGCTTTGATCAGCAACCAAGATTCCAGTCCCAATTTTGATCATAAGTCAAGGACTACCTATAAAGCACAATAATGAAGAATACTACTGTTTCAGGCAATCCACAATCTTTTTTCAAGATACTCCATACTTCCGCTCATTTTCCATGTATCTCTAAAAATTCTGTGACTCTGAGAATGTTGAGGATTCTACACATTGACCTGTTGGAAAGAGATATGTGGATGACATACTTGGTGGATTCAAACACTGAAGAAAAAAAGCAGCAATATGCATATTTTCAGAATTATGTAAGATGTTTTCCTTTATTGGTATATTTTGTATACATTTGAATGTATAAACTAGCACAATTAACTTCTCAAATACCACAGTATAAAAATTTCCTTCTCTCCAAGCCATTCTTGAACATTAATGTGTCATACTGCTAACAATTTTTTGAGGACCACCTTTGAAATACTAATCTAATCCTCCCTTTTCAGTAAGTGGCTCTTCAATAACACTTCCTTTAATTTTTCAAACTCTAGGCATCCCTTACTATAACTGTTCACCTTTAATTAATGGGTTTTTGTAAATATAATTCTTTTTTTTACAAATTTGCCCTCTGTAAACATTTAAGTCATACAATCATAGTTTTTTTTGTCCTTTTATAAATATGGAGTGGTTCATTTTGCTACATCATCATTCTTTAAAACGAAGATTGTAATATTGATTGGGCAAGGATATATTCTTTTGGAAACACTGCACACTCTCAAAATTCTCTTCTAACAATGATGTTCACTATCCACTGTTGACATATTTCTCTGCTTTTCCTTGCATAACCATGCAAGGTTGGGCAATGCTGAATTAGAATACAGTACCCTTTCTCACTGTCAGACTCAAGCTTCTGGCATTCAGGCTGCCAATCATACAGAAGTGGCCATACAGCCATTGGTACTGATATCCCAAATATACATAAATTCATTTTTTTCTGCTGGACAAATTAATCAGACCAAAGTTACTGCATGTAATTTCAGTGAATGCCTTCTTGGCAGTTAAGACTCAGAGTTAAAGTAAATTAATCTTAGGGGAGGGGCAGGATATTTAAGTGTCAGAGGCCAAATTCCTGATATGCTCGGGTTCTGCAGAGTGCCATCTAACAATGTGATGTAAGGGGTGGGATTGAAATTCAGCCCTTTACTTTTTTGTAACTTTATGGTCAGAAATAAGAGCATGAAGCCAAAGGCAAGTAGACTGATTGTATCCCACCAATAAACTGCCCACATGCAAAAACTTTTTTGTTCAATTTTTTGATTCACTACTTTAAATAGCTCCACTATTAAAGAATGTTATCAAAGTTGGCAAGAAAAGCAGCGATGAAATGCCATTTTTATTTCTGGTGCTATTGAGTAGAGATGGGATTGGGAGACATCCCAGTCCAATTTCCATCATTAAGTCTGAAGAACAAAAAGCAGAGTGAAATAAGGCACTGTCAAACTCTGCTGATTTTGTTGCCAAATTCCAGCAATGCAGCCTCAGGGCATTGTAGGGTTGCAAATGAAGTTGATTGCCTCCCTCTTCTTCACCAGATTCTGATGACCCCAGAATATGGAGGGGAAATGAACTGTTTCAGAATGAAATGATGGAGACTCCAGTAAGCAGAGAAAATGTCCAAGTGATTCAGCACTTCGGAGTGTTGTAGAAAGGCAGATAATGTGTCTACAGAAAATGCAAACATTATTTCCATTTCTTCATAAAATAACAGTATGGGAAGAGGGGGAAGGAGAGTAGCTGTTAAGTGACTCACTGCTCCATCTAGTCCAGATGTAGGCAACCTTGACTCTTTTATGACTCATGGACTTCCGTCCAGATGTAGGCAACCTTGACTCTTTTATGACTCATGGACTTTAACTCCCAGAGTTGAAGTCCACGAGTCATAAAAGAGCCAACATTATCTACCCCTGATCTAGTCATACTAGGAAAGAGTTTATTTAACATCTAAATAAAATTAAATAAAGAAAACTAACTATTTTGTATTCTGCTTTTTCTTTAAGACCTTCAGGGCAATACATATTCTCCTTCCTCCTTTTTTCTCTCTCCACAACAACAGTCCTGTGAAGTAAGATTAAGTTAAGGGAGAATGATTGGCCCAGTCAGCCAGTGAGCTTCCATGACTGAGGATGGACTCCAACCTGGATATCCATGATTCCAGTCCAACACACAACTGACATATCCACCCCCCAAAAATATTCAAATTGGTAAGAAAAGCAGTGATTTTATTTGTATTTCTATTTGGATTATGGGTGGGGAAGGGGCTGGGAGCCAAACCCCTTCATTTCCCACTATTATTCTATACTTCTATGTTGGAAGCACCGAAACATTTCTGTGATGATAGAATCGTTTGGTGACAGTGGTGGGATTCAGTCGGTTCACACCACTTTGGCAGAACTGGTAGCTAATTTTTTTTGTTGCCCAGGCCCAGAATGGACTTCTGGAAGTGGCATCAAAGAATTATCATTTTTGATAATTTGAATCCCACAACTATCTGGTGACATCACTGTTTGAATATTTGAATCCCACAACTATCTGGTGACATCACTGTTGTCCAGAGGATGCCCAATTGGGGGCTACTTTTGTGTCCCCATTAAGTTGCCCATCAAACTGGTACCCATTTATCTATTCAGGGTCACCCACTTTCTAACTGCTGGGTCAGCAGGAACTGGAGTGTGTGATGAGAGTTCATCCTGTCCTATGGCAACAACTGGGTTTTGAACATGAACCTGCTGATCATTATCTAAACCTTGTGAGCTACTGCACTCCTTCATTTCCCACCATTAATTTTGAAGAACAAAATATAGACCGAAACATTGCACTGCCCAGAGAGTATAATGGTAGTCCAAATAGTTTAAATTAAAAAAGAACCCCAAACAGCTTATTTTGATTGGGAATTGGACTCTAAAAAATCTCCCAGTTATTTCCTTTGCCATTTGAAATGAACAATTTGTTACCATAGTCATCCAGCATATTTCAGCTTATTTGTTTGCTTATATTTATTAAATTTATATGCCACTAATCTCACTATCATGTAATTCTGGGCTGCTTAGAACATAAAGAAACATCAAATCAAGTTAACAACCAGGCTTTTTACAACAACCGAACTGAGAGACAAATGGCAACAGAAGAACTGTTGTGTGTTTAGTAACTTTCCTATTTGTAGTAGGCAAAAAGCTCCTCCAAAAACACTGTGGTTATAGTCCCTGAGGAACATTCACATGTGGTCATTCCAATAATGCAGGCAGGCACAATACAACCAATGTGAGCACTGCAGAAATTACATAGGCTAACATACTTTAATAAGATAGTTGGAAGATGAAATATAATGAAACTTGGATCTCCGATTTTCTAATATAAAAGCTACAATGCTGGCACATAAATAGGAAGAACATGAATACAATATGCTGTGTATGCATTATGGATCCTACCAGATGCAAAAGCAGATATAATGAATATCTCTTATACTGCAATATAGATTTTTCCCATAGCAAACATTATAAATAAACTCAATATATAACTTCCAGTCTCCCAGGTACCTAACCATCTTCTAAGATTATATATGACTGATCCCATATTCTCCTGAATAATGCTAGATTAAAGAAGCAGTGATAAAGATTGATAATCCATCTTTCACCCTCATTTTAATAAAAGAGGCAGAGGGGGAAAAAATCTGAAATGGATTATTAAAGATATTACTGTCCAGAGGGAGAATGAATTTATATTTTCATTACAATGATTGTCACTCTGTCTATTTATCTACCTGAAAAGCTGGGTGGGAACATCCAAATACAAGAACTTGATCATTTCCCATGTCATTTCTGGGTTGCATATTGTTTTTTTATACAAAATATTTTTTCAATTACAGATGCATCTGTGCAAAACTTCAATGCTATTCTTTTCTTTAAACTGGGATGTGAATATAATAGTATTTTTATTAAAGACTACAATTACAATAGTGAAAACTAAAACAAAGAAAAGAAAAATATAGGTGCAGAAAAGAAAAAAGAGAGAAAACCTTGAACAAGTAAACCAACTTTATATTCCTTCTTTTTACTTTTAACAATCTTGATATTTAATCCCTTCAAATAATGTCCCAGAACTTGATTTCTTTTCACTTTCCTTTGTACATTCTCACAAGATTCTTCAAATCTGTAACAAGCCTCTTTTGTCAATCCCATATAGGAAAATTGTCCACGTCACTACCTTGGTTTGTTATCTCTATATACCTTTTAATTATAAAGATATCAACTGGTTTCTTTGTGTGTCTTTTTCCACTAAACTTTCTCAGGGAGCAGGGTGATTCCCTCAGAGGGAGCAAAGGAAAGTGAACACTTCACCTTAACAGACATGTAGAAAGAATCAATGGACTTTGTTGAAGGTATGGCAAATTGATTGTGGCTCTATTAAAAGCAGAGCCAATAACCATAGCCAAATGGAGAGCTGGTCTTTGTAATAACTCTCTGGATAAGGAGAAGACTTGAGATTGCCCATAAGTGCTTCAGATAGGTGCATCACATGAGGAGTTCATAAGATAGCAGTCTTTAGAGCTTCCGGTGGGAGGCGACGGCGATGGCGGCTAGCTTCTAGCCGTCCAGCTGGGGAAGTGTCAGAGCCGCGGAGCGCAGCGCGCATCAGCTGGCCCGCGGCTCGGAAATCCCTTCCCGGGCAAAGGGAAGGGATAGAGAACGCAAGAGTAGAGGTAGAACCCCTGAACCCCCTCTGGATTTATTTCTAGAGGGGGTGAAAGGAGTGTTCCCTCGGAGCTCTTGCTGATCTCCGCCTCCCAGCTGTTTTTGCTTCCTTGGAAGCAAAAGAAACCGCCGCTTCTATCTCCGTGTTTACAGCATTTTGGTGAGTAATTTTTAAACGGACGGAGCAGTTTAAAGGATTTTTTGTTATATTTTAGGTGTTTATTTTTTTATCTTTTGATTTTTACTATTTTTCCTCCTTTTCTTTGTTATACTAGTGAAAGGACTTAAGATGGCGTTTTGAAAGTGTCGGAGTTTTTTTTTCCTTTCTCTTTTGTTTTACTTTCCCTTTTTAAGGATTGTTTTTTGCTTTTGCTTTTGCTTTTGGCTTAGAATTTTTTCTTTTGAATTGTTTGCTCTTTTACTACTTATTCTTGGGATTTATTCTGGACTTTTAATGATTATAGTTTGTCTCTTTTTAAAAATTCTTTTTTTCTTTTTTTCCTCCTCCCTTTTTGGCTGGAGGGGAAAGGGAAGTGACAATTGTGCTTTTTAAAATGGCTTCAAAGAGGCAGCAGCCTTCCTCAATACCCAAGGTTATTTCTTCTCCTATAACTTCCACTGCACAGCTACAACAACAATCTAAACATGCACCACCGGCTCAGCCACCACCCTCCCCTCCTCTACCTGGACTTTCAGTGCAAGAGGTTAGAGGCATAATGGGAGAGATTGTAGTTCAAATGAGAGAGGAAATGACTCAATTTGTATCACAGATTAAATCAGAAATTAAATCTGATCTCAAAGAAGAGATAACGGGGATAAAGTCTAAATTGCAAGAAAATAATAATGAATTACGACAAGATATACTGGCAGCTGTTTCAGGTTTGGCTACTGTGGTGGTTAAGCTCGATGCAAGGCTTGAGGAAGTGGAAGACAAAGTTGACTCTTTAGATGACAAAATTCAAGACGTGGAAAGGAAGGTGGACTCCTCACAAGAAGATATTTTGATGTTTCAGTACAGACAGATGGAGTATGCTCTGAGGATTAGAGGCCTCAAGGAAGATATGAATCAAGATTTGATGGAGGTGGTTCTTAGTGATCTGGCGCTGGCTTTGGATATGGATAAAGGAGAATTACAGAGAGAAGTAGAAAAAATTTATAGACTCAACTCCTGGATTGCTAAGCAGAAGAATTTGCCCAGAGATGTGGTGATTTACTTTACAAAGAAGTCCCTGCGGAATGAGATTATACAAGCTTTTTACAACAAAAGATTTCAGATTGCCGCCCAAGATGTCATCATTCTAAAGGAAATCCCATCTAAAATCTTAAGAAGTAGGAAAGACTTTGCTTTTTTAACCAATGAGCTTAAAGCTAGATCGATGCCATTCAGATGGGAAATTCCGATGGGTATCGTTTTGAGCCATGCTGGGACACGTTACAGATTGAACACAGTTGACAAAGCTAGAGATTTCTACACTTCGGTCCTGAGTGCAGGCTCAACTTCATCTGGTCGGAAATCTTTGAGTGCTAAGGAACCTGAGCAGCAATCTGAGGCACTAGATTTGGTTTCCGCAGGGATGATAGAAGTGGCAAAGCAACGCCAAACGGAGGCTAAAGAGCAGAGGATGACTCGTGCAGCCTATAAGCGTAAAGAGAAAGAGCAACGTAAAAAAGAGCCCAAAGAGAATTCTCCTGGAAGTGCATCACCGCCGGTGGGAGGAGCAAGACCCAAGAGTTATGCAACACACGCAGCTCTGTCAGAGTTTGATGGTGTCTTCTCCAGGCTGCGTGCCAAGGGAGATGGCAAAGTTTTTGACCTGGAATGTTAATGGATTGAATTCTCCTCAGAAACGGAAAAAAATCTTTTATTATTTGAAGCAACATACCAATGATGTTATTTGTTTACAGGAAACTCATATTCTACTTAAAGATCAGAAATATTTAGTTAATGCTCGTTTGGGATCTCATTTTATATCTCCTGCACCTGGGAAGAAAGGGGGAGTTGTTATATATGTCAAACAAAACCTGCCAGCTTGTCTGGTAGAATCAGATCCCCAGGGGAGATATGTGATGATTGAACTTGGTATTTATGGTAAGAAAGTACTTATAGTTGGACTTTATGCTCCAAATCAACAACAGGAACAATTTTATAAACAGTTACACCAAAAAATAACTTTGCTTGATTATAGATCAGTGGTATTAATGGGTGATTGGAATGGTGTCTTAGATACACAAAGGGATAAGAAAGGTTCCTCTCCTTTTCTTAAACAAGCAAGGCTACCTAAAGCCTTTTTTGATATGAAAGAAGACTGGGAATTAAGGGACTATTGGCGGGAACGTAATCAAGAGGAGAGAGACTTTACTTTTTTTTCTGACAGACACCAATCTTTTTCAAGAATTGACTTTTTCTTGATTACCACGGATTTGTATAATAAAGTAAAGAATGTAAAGATTTTTCCTAGATCACTGACGGATCATAGTCCAGTTTGGATGGAGTTGATTCAAGAGAAAGAGGAAAGAAGATCCTGGAGAGTTAATGAAAATTTGTTTAGACAAGAGAAGAATGTTCAAAAACTAAAGGAGTGTTTAAAGGACTATTTTGCTTTGAATATGTACAAGGGGACTTCAATGTCAATGGTATGGGATGCAGGTAAAGCATTTATGCGCGGTGTTTTGATAAAAATGAATAATTTTTATAAGCGAAATCAGATTCAGAAACGTAGAGAACTTGAAGATGAAATTAAACTAAAAGAAAGGGCTTTGATTCTAAATCCTTCTGATGAAAGTACTAAAGAATCTGTAAAGTTATTAAGGTCACAATTTAATATGTTGATAGCAGATCAAGCTGCAACCAATTTATTATTTATGAAACAAAATACATTTTGTAATGCTAATAAGCCGGGGAGATGGTTGGCTTATCAATTAAGAAAGAAACAGAGACTGAGAATAATAGAGAAAATAAATTATAAGGGTAAACTAGTTTCTCAGAAGGAATTAATTAAAAAATCTTTTTTGGATTATTATCAAAACCTATACAAATCTACTAATGTACAACTGTTAGATATAAATAAATATTTAGCTGAGGCAAGTTTTCCTAAACTGACTGAGGATCAGAAATATGAAATTAATGGTTTAATTACTAAGGAGGAAATTGCCTCAGCAATTCAACAATTGAAATTAGGGAAAGCACCGGGTACGGATGGGTTAACAGCTGTTTATTATAAAGCCTTAATGGAGGAGATGATTCAACCATTAAATGATCTTTTTAATGGTATCTTACAGGGTTTAGAGATTCCTCCTTCATGGCGTAGTGCTTTTATATCATTGATTCCAAAGGAGGATCAAGATCTTACTTTACCAAAAAATTATAGGCCTATATCTCTTTTAAACGTGGATTATAAGATATTTGTAAAAATTTTGGTAAATAGGCTTATGAGGGTGGTGCATCATCTTGTGCATAAAGATCAATCAGGGTTTATAACAGGAAGGTATATGAAAAACAATGTTAGACAAATTATTAATTTATTAGAATACTTAGATAAGAACAACCAAGTTCCTGCAGGGCTCATATTTTTAGATGCTGAAAAAGCATTTGACCAACTGAATTGGCATTTTATGCTAAGAGTAATGGAAGAAATGAATTTTGGTGAAAACATATTACAAGCCCTTAAGGTAATATATCAAAAACAAACAGCACAACTTATTGTTAATGGAGGTTTGTCGGAGGTTTTCACAATAGAGAAAGGTACTAGACAGGGGTGTCCTTTATCGCCATTGTTGTTTGTTTTAACATTGGAAATATTATTGATTAAAATTCGAGAGTCTCAGGAAATTAAAGGAATATATGTTAATAAAAAAGAATATAAGTTGAGAGCTTTTGCGGATGACTTGGTTGTTACTTTGTCGCAACCTGATTATTCTGTAGTAAACTTATTACAGTTGATTCACCATTATGGTTTGGTCTCGGGTTTTAAGATTAATGTAAATAAGACTAAAATTTTACCTAAAAATATGTCGAGTCAGGAGAAGCAGATTTTGGTTAACTCGACGGGTTTTGAGATTGTTAATAAGGTAAAATATTTGGGGGTGATGCTGTCTGTTTCTAATGCAAAATTATTTAAAAACAATTATGAAAGGTTGTGGGTCGGGGTACAGAAAGACTTGAAGAACTGGGAAAAGCTGCAATTATCCCTCATGGGAAGAATTGCAGTGATAAAAATGAATATTCTACCCAAGTTTCTTTTTTTGTTTCAAATGTTACCAATTTTGAAAAATGAGATTAATTTAAATGAGTGGCAGAAGGGTCTCAATAAATTTATTTGGGCAGGGAAAAAACCAAGGGTTAAGTTCAAAATTATGCAAGACTTCCGTGAGAGGGGTGGACTCAAGGTACCAAATTTGAAATTATATTATGATGCGGTGGTTTTAACATTAATTAGTGACTGGGTAAATTTGACAAATTCTGAGATACTTTATCTAGAGGGATGGGATTTACTTTATGGGTGGCATGCCTATTTAATATTTAATAAAAAAATAGATTGGGCTTTTAAATCTCATATTTTAAGAATTTCTTTACTTAGGATTTGGAGAAAATATTATAAAAGTGATTTTAAAGTACCATTATGGGCTATACCTTGGCATGCGATAGAAGGAATAAAAAGAGGGGTTAAAATGGATATGGTGTCTTATAGACAGTTACTTAAATGGGATGGACAAAACTGGCAATTAAAATCACGGGAAGAATTAGCACAAGAAAATTTTACTTATTCTTGGTTCCAATATAGGCAACTACTAGATAGATGGAAGATGGATTGTAAGGTGGGTTTTCTTAGAGAAGATGAAAATCTTATTAAGCAACTGAAGGATCAAAGACAAACCCACATTAAGAGAATTTATGGGGTTTTAGTTGAATTGGACTCAGAAACGGAACTAATTAAAGATTGTATGATTAGATGGGCGCAGAACTTTGGTGAGCCAGTTTCATTGGACACCTGGGAAACTATTTGGGTGAGAAATGTCAAATTTACTCAAGCACAGAATTTAAGGGAGAATTTTTATAAAATGTTTTATAGATGGCACCTTGATCCACAAAAAATGTCTTACATGTACCCTGACGTGCAACCTAAATGCTGGAGATGTGGTTATAAGGAGGCTTCCTATTATCATATTTGGTGGTCATGCAGAGAGATAAAAGCATTTTGGATCAAAATATGGTGGAATATCCAGAGAATTTTTAGAAGGAGGGTAAAATTTACTCCGCAATTATTTTTGTTAGGTATTGTTACAGATTGTGATACAAAGGAGGTTGTATTGATGTTAAACTTGATCACAGCCGCGAGGCTGTTAGTTGGACAATATTGGAAGAAGGAATCTTTGCCTACATTGCAGGAATGGTTTTTTAAAGTAGCTTATCTGGCAGAAATGGCAAAGATTTCGGCTTTCTTAAAGCAACAAACGCAAGAGAAGTTTTTTGCTATCTGGGACAAATGGATAAAATTTATACAATTTAGATTGGGTATACAAAAATATCATATAGCTTTTTCATAAGTTTTATTTTTATATATATTATAGATATCTTTTTTATATATATAAATATAAAGTTTTTAATTTAATTTTTATTTTTTTTTTATTATTTCTTAAGCCTATATTCTGCTCTGGGAAGCTCAGGGGGGGGGAAGGGAGGGTTTTTGGGAGGGGTGTGGGTTGGGGTTTTTTTTTTTTTTATATGTATTGTTTAATTTTTTTTTCTTTTGTATATGTTGTTTTTTGTTCTGTATTGTTCTTGTTTTTTTTGTAAAATTTATAAAACTTTTAATAAAAAAAAAAAAAAAGATAGCAGTCTTTGAGGTTTTATAGCGTTTGAAGAGGAGGTGATAGCCATCATGCCTTTTATGGCAAATTGATGATAGATTGTAGATAGATAGATAGATAGATAGATAGATAGATAGATAGATAGATAGATAGATAGACCTTTATTGTCATTTTTTTACAGTGGGCACACTGGCACACATTAAAAATGAAATTCTGTTGCCTGCTCTCAAAAGTGTACATATACATAATGCCCATACACAAACACACACACACACACACACACACACACACACACACATATATATATATATATATATATATATATATACACACATACATATATACATACTCACACACTGTGTGTATACACACACAAACACACTAAATGCAACATCAGGAAGAGACACAATATATTAATTGGCCTTTTGAAATAAAAAAAAAATCCTTGAAGAAATGGAAGAACCTGGGATTACAGGTAGACATGGATTTCCAACAGTGCAGAGGATAGCTTAAGTTAATTTTCTAAAGGGAATTATTTTGTTGCCATCCCCTACTTCAATCAACATAAATGTAGATGCTTCATCTAAATATTTACCAGTTGTACAACTTCAGAGACAAGTCAGATGCATTATAAAAAACAAAGATATACAGTCCAAGAAACCCAGGTTATTTCAGGTGCAGACTATAAAGCAATGAATTATTTGTATCCAACAAGTGAATTAAACTTAGAAAATTAAATAGCTTAGTGTGTCAGATATGACATAGATGACATACAATAAGACATAAAATTAATGTACACAAAATATTTCTTTTATTTATTCATTTAAAACATATAGCTGTCCATCTTATGTTGAATTCTGAGCTTCTCTCAGCTTTTCAATTTTTCATTCATGAACATTTATTTATTTATTTATTAATTCTTGAATATTAATGCCCATTAAGCAACTTCAGGAGTTACCAGAATAGGTAAGATATATTGTGTACACCAAGCAGAAAAAAATGCATATTCCTGAAATTTCAAACAAGTGGTTTTCAGAACAAGCTATCATGGTAGCCAAAAGAAAATTGAAAATTAAATTCTTAGGTAAGAAAAAAGAAATGTTACAGAATGCAGACTTCCAGCCTCTAACAAGAAAGAATAAGAAAAAATATATATCTCAAGTCAAGAAAATGAACAGATAAAGGAAAATAACACGAAAGAAAGATTAAGAAGAACAAAAAAAATCATCAGGAAACTTACAGCTAAAGTAGGAGTACTCAAGAATAATCATACAAGAGATCTAATAGAGGCAAATGAAGATAGCAAAAAAAAAACCCTGCTGAAATCCTGTATAAACAGAATTATAGCATTTCAGAAACATTTGCATAGAGTGAATACATTCATGAATCTTTTCCAGCAGAAATTGAGGCACAGCAGGCAATAGACCATCTGACAAATAAGAAGGCACCAGGTGCAGATGAAATGCAGGCTAAATTGTTTGTAGCTGCAGGAGAAGAGGCACTTAAAGTGCTAACATCTCTACTTAACAAATATCAAATAAGTGGCTCACAGATTGGAAAAAATAGGTGTATATACCTATACCAGAGAAGGAGATGGAAGAGAATGTGCAAATTACCAAACTATTGTACTGATTCTTCAGGTAAGCAATGTTGTATTTAAGATCTTGAGAAGAATATCATGGAGGGACAAAGAAATGCCTAGGGAACTGGCAATTTTCAGAAAAGGTAGAGGAACAGGAAGCAAACATAGCTAATCCCTGATTGTGTTTCTGAGGAACCTTATAATAAACAAGGAGCGGTTATAAGAACTGAGTTTGGAGAATCTGAAAGATTTAGAATACAAGAAAGAGTCAAAGATGCATTTTGTCATCATATCAGCGCAGATTACATTCTGAACATCATGGCTGCCTGCAGAGAGAAGCAACAGGGGCCAACAAAGACAAGTGATGACTTCCTCACACAAATGCCACAACTTGTTTTCTTACAGCAGGATACAAATACATAATGACAATATTTGATGGCACCATTTTGGCATCATTGAAGTTTGCTGCATGCATGATTACCAAATATATTATAGAAATAGCTGACTGGAAGAGATGACAGCTGGAATCAAAATAGGAGCCCAAAGAGTGACAATGTGAGATATGCAGCATGTTATTAGCCAAATGTAAGCACAACTTGGGTCATTACCAGAATAAACATGGAAAGTGACAAATCTAATATAATGTTACATATAAAGAAAGCAAAGAGTACTGCCAATTTAGTGAATTTTTGATGGTAATAATATTAGGTAGGTAGATCATTTTGTTTTGTTTGGCTCAAAGTGAAAATGGTCTGTCTTCTGGAGTAGTAAAGAAGATATTAGTGAATAATATTTATGTTAGTTATATGTAAGGGTGTAGGTATACATATACATATGTTATATAGAGTATATGTTAAATGTGTATTGTGTGTGTACACTTTGAGAGGAAGCAACTAAATTTCATTTTTAATGTGTGCCATTGTTCCCACAGGAAACAATGGCAATAAAGGTTGTCTTGTCTTGTCTTAATCCTGAGGAATAAGGAAATGACAGTTTCATGGTGGTTAAGGATATTCCTAGGACAATAATAGAAGAGCCACTAGGCATCAACTTGATGGCTCGTTGTTAACAAATATTCCCTGGATATGTTCCGGAATCAAACTTTAAAAAATATTCTGGTTGGCTAATATAATCATTAAACAACTTCAGATTCATGGTCAAGGTTTAACTGGTGAACATACTATATGACATGTGCCACTCACAATCACAAGGATTTCTATAACTGTAAAGGGATATTTTCTGGACTATCTTCTAGAAGAGAAACTATAAAATATACAGGATTATGTATAACTTCAGCGCTGAATATAATTTTGGAACCTTGGAAATTAACATTTATTTGTGCTGAAATTTTAATTCCTTCAACTCCCTAACTTCAAGGGATATGAGTTGGAGCTGGATGAGGCTGTACTTGGAGAATGGTGTGGATCTGTATACAGCAGCTGCAGAAGTGATTCCTCTAATGTCCTGCCTGTGGAACTGCTCATTTTCAAATTTCTGCTTGTTACTGCAAGAAGTAATTGGCCATCAGGATATAACAGGAGCCTTCCCACAATTGGTCTCAAATCAACAGTATTTCCATCTAACATTAGAGGTAGGTGGTGAATCAATCATTTCTAACTCACTCTAGCCAACAGCATTCTTTGGATACAACTGTATATTAGAGATCTAGAAAATCTCTCTTGTACCAGTATTCCATATTCCAGCTTCCCCCAACCTGGCCATACTCCAGATCTACAGTATAGAGCATAGAATTTTTCAGTCAAGATGGTTATTGCTCAGAATTCTGGGAGTTAAAGTCCACAGTATGGAAGACACCCTGATTGGTGAATACCGCTCTATGTCATTATAATTAAATACCTACAGTATAGCTCCTCTGAGATATGTTCATTGACAATATTACTTAGAGTGTAAGAAAACCAAAAACAAAAAGCCAAACCAAGCCTACAGAGAGCTAGGTTGCAAGAGGCAGCTAATTTAAGCATTCAAGTTTCTCACCACGAATACAGCAGAAAGTTGACATTTAGAATAACTAAATTAGTCTGGGCCTTAATTAATTCCCCATTTTTTTTTTTTTTTTTTTGACAGACAGCTCTCCAAATGGTGAGGGGTATAGGAGCCATCTGAAAGCATGAATATTGGGAGGGGAAAGTTATAAAAAACCATGTGACATGCATGCTACTATGGTGACAAGATACCAGTTTCCTGAGCATTACAACACAAGCCATTTTCATGGCTAGGTTTAGCTTCTGTTGTTATCTTCATATAGCCATGACCACTGGGCAAACAAATATTAATCCCGGCATGAAAATGTAAGATGGGGAGAGCAACAGGCATCAACTGTTGAGCTGCTTTGATTTTACCTCTCCTGAGAACATTAAACTTTGGATTTTTTTTTTAGTAGTGGAAACAAAATAGGCACCAGAAGTTTACTCAGGTTCAGAATCAACGCTGTACTCTAAGTTGGAAGGATACTCTCAATTGACAGTTGATTTATGCCAGACCGGCAGACTAGGAATAGATGTGCACCAACTTGTACTACACAGTGTACACCAGATCCTTAAACTGTGAAACCAGGAAGACATATAGCTAACTTCACCACCATTGCCAGTAACCTTAACCTTGGCCTTTGTTTATAAAGCACTTTAATTGCTTGATTCAGTATACTGACAAGGACAGGGAACCTTCAGATGAAGGGCTATTTGCCATCTGTGAAGTGCTTGTGACCACTGTTCCTCCCCAGTTGTTTCTGTATGGGAGAAATGATGGAAGACTCCCCCTTTTTGGAAGGCTTTTCCCAAAATATTTATTGGTTCATCCTGGCCTTCTCTCCATTTTAGCAGCTGCCTTAATCATGGTTTACTTATTTGAAATGGTTGGTTTAATCATTCTTTAAAGATTTGTAATTGCATTTATGATACATTTTATTATGTTTATTTATCATAACTGTAAAGTGCTGTGATTTTTTCAACAAGACAGTAGAACAGTATAAAGATCCTACAAAGAAAATAAGAAAGTTAAGATCAAGGAAGCTAGCATCTCCCTAACTTGCCCGCTCTTAACTTTTTCATTCTTAACATGTAAAGAAGGAAGATTACAGGTCTTTTATGATGACAGATCTTGAGGGGGGGAAGCCCTCATAATTTCCTCTGGGTGCATGGTTTTTTCTCTCTCACATGATTATCCTCAGAAGGTTGAGCCAGGAAGGGATGGATTAATTTCAATGGAGCGGGATGATCCCAAGCAGACAGTTTCATGATAACACTCAATATATGTTGCATATTTTCCACATTCTAAACATCAACAGGACCAGTCTTACACAGTGGAATTGAGGAAGGCCATTAGCATTTCCTTTTAAAGATGATGAGCTGAAATTAACAAGGCAGAGCAAAGCCCAAGCACACTCAGTATGAATACCCTGGAAGAAATGAAACATAAATCCATGTCTCTGAGGTTGAGTCCATCCTTGTTGTAATTCACTTAGAACCTTGAATTCATGAAAGGAAAATTGTTCCCTAGTTTTCTGTGTAGGTTGCAGGAGTATATACATACATGTGCACGTAAGGGTACAAGCCATGCAAGTATATATACTGTATGTTTATGCATGTGTAAGTAAGCAATTCTCTATATGAGGTCATTATCTCTGCATATTAATATGTAATGTTTAAACAGATGATTAAGGAATACTCACAAGGCAGATAAGTATATGTTTGGTATACAACTGCCATATTGCAAAATAGTTTGCATCTCTGATGTCATGAATAGTGAATGTTTGATTAGAAAAGAGGAAGAACCAGTAGACTGGTGTCTGGGTAAAAGAACTATTTAGAATGGGTAAAGTACAGTCTTCCACACACAAGAAGGAAAATATTTTGCAGAGCATTAAAGCTAATTGTTTCATCTTTTTGCTGACTCATCAGTGAGGCAAACTGATATGGCAATGAAATACTTAAAGAAAAGCTGAATATTAATAAGTAAAGGAGTTTCCTTTTCTCCAGGCATTATGGAAATACTTCTGCTTCATCTAATACACACCTCAGAAAGCATTGCATTAAAATAAGTAATATACGGGATTGCAGTATAAATTTTTACACTAGGAATGTAACAACCTTTATGAAGAAATAAGCTGTTAAAAAACAATATTAGGATAAACCCTTAGAGTTAGTAGTCAAACTTGACTGAGTTCATTTCATCCCACAGGCAACTTATAGGGTTTTGTAGAGTCATCTAACCATCATTGCTTCAGAAAAACAGCAATTAAGTCACTTCAGAACTCACTGACTGATGATATAAAAACCCTGAAATGGGAAAATGATGCTGAAAATCAAAATAATTGAGACTATCAGATCTGGGCTGCAAAATCTAGATGATTGTACTGCTGTCAACTAATAGTCATCTGGATTTTTACAGCCCAAATCTGGTAGCTCTAAATTAGTAAACTTGAGTGACGTCAACTTAACCTCATGGTACACAACTTACTATGTCATGCAGAATTGGGATGGTGGCCAGCTGGGGTTTGGGGAAACTGGAATTTGGAACTCACATCAAGTTTACCACTCTGAATGAGCATGGCATCGTAAGCTGATGAATTTTGTTCAACACTCTGTATGAGAGAGTAAGATGGTGAACATTTTGAATATCTAATCTGGGTTAGTTACTGACACCAGAGGTTTAAACTTCTGAGCTTTTGGATTCATGCTAGAGCTCATCATCGGGGAATGTCTATCACACCAGAATGTGTGGTTCTGGTAGAGAGAGGTTCCCTGAAGATGGGCTCCAGCATGAGTCCAAAAGCTCAAAAGACTAAACCTCTGATCTCAGTAACTAACCCAGATTGGATCCTGCAACATTATCCCGGGACATGTATATTTGCTTTTATTCATGAACATTTTGACTTAGTATGGTATGTAAACAGCCAGTAATGGCTTTGGTTTAAACGGAATAACCAGATTACATATATATCTAACTGTATTATTTCTTCATCGTTTTTTCCTATTTGACTTTTAACCAATGAAGCTGCTTCTGTAGTGGATTTAGCTAAAGATGGAAGAAGGAGCTTCTTCAAATCATTATTTCCTGTAGTACTTAACTGAATAC
Organism: Crotalus tigris; assembly: GCF_016545835.1. Classification (NCBI taxonomy): domain Eukaryota; kingdom Metazoa; phylum Chordata; class Lepidosauria; order Squamata; family Viperidae; genus Crotalus; species Crotalus tigris. Next base: position 179,692 of record NW_024096506.1, read on the forward strand.
TAAGTAAGCCTCTAAACTGCTTATAAACCAGTCTTTCTAAGTCTTGGGATAGCCTATACTGTGTTCTGGAATAATAATTCTGCACAAAAGGAATAGAGAAAGCTTTTTAATGAAGAGAAAAATAATGTATTAGCTAGGTTATTGCAGGAGCTGCCCTAGAAGACAGATGACAAGGTTTAAAATATTACAGTATTAATAGATTCAAGTACAGCAAATCATAACATTTCATCAGGCATACTCCATTAGTACCATTATATTGTTGCATATATACCTTCCCTAAAAAGTTGGGCTTTAAAAAAAAAATAAAAATAGATTATCATTTCCCATTTTGAAGCCCCCTTGCAAATATACTGAATTTGTGGCAGTTGTTTTCTTGAAAGTGACTTGTTCATCTGGAGATATTGGTGGAGAGCCTTCGTCTGTTACAATTTATTTCTACAACTGGTTTTGCTATTGTTTTATATTTCAAACTATGGAGGGGAAAGAGGAAGAGATATAACTGTGGCTCTGCCTTCTCATTTATCTCTTCCCCATGTCAAAAGGGAAGGACTACAAGGAATATGTCACCAGGTTTATCTGAATATGCTAGTGGTATAAAACCTTATGGTCATCTCTCAGTCATATCTTGACATTTTGATGCCTGAAATGTGCTACAGTTTCTTGGTTATGTATGAAATGCACCCTTTATGTTTTGCACAGTTGGTCTCTGCCAAAAATGTATCTCTCAGAAGATGGGAAGAGATGACATTGTGTTTAAAGAGCAACAATATGCTAGGGAGCCAAAACAACAGTGTGATATATTAGTTAAGGTGTTGGATTGCTACCAAAGAAACCATATTCAGGTCTTCTCTCAGTTACAGAGGTTTACTGAGTAATTTGTGATTAATCACTTTCTTTTAGTCCAACAAAGTCCATGGGATTGTTGTGGGGGAATATGGAAGCAAGGACCCCTATGTCTGCTCTGGAGTCACTCATACAAAAAGAAGTCTGATTCTCACATAAGGTCATTGTTTATTTTTATATAGGATTTTAATGTATATTTGTGGTAACTATAGTGTTTTATAACTACAAGATGCTTTAGAAGTCAAACATTGCAACCTGGAGAGAATTTACAACATTTCAGAAAGTGGTCTCTAAATATATATAAAAATAAATCTCCCCAATTGCAAGATCAAAGCATAATTATTTGATACCAGGGCAGAATTGGGCTCAAAAGAGATCTAGGCTCCAAAGGACTATCAATGAGATCAACTGTATTGACCATTGACCATAATGAATTCTTCATTTATTCATTCATTCATTCATTCATTCATTCTTTCATTCATTCATTCATTCACAAAGAAGTTGACTCTTTGTAGAGCCCATAGCAAGGAGGTCCCACAAACCAAGTCACAGTGGCACAAAAAAATTGTCATCACCATTGACAGATAGACATCTTCTACAGGTTCCACATACAGAGCAAGAGTACTGACTCTATGGCCCGCCAGATGTTCTGCCTTTATCTTCTGGCAACCTATCCAGAATAAACAACATTCAGGGATGTTAGGAAGTGTACTGTAGTTCAGTGAGAAGGTCCTCCCCTTCCTCATCCCATTTGTTAGCAAGCTGAAAACCCCTGTAACCTCCAACACTACATTTGTTCTTTATCAGGAATTCTTCAGGGTAACACCTTGTGCAGCCTTTCAGATATGTTCTAACTATGATTCCTGAAAATACAATCAAAGTAGACATTGGAAAATACTAGGCTCAGAATATCTGGGAGGGTACTAGATAGTGAAAGTCTCCTGTGAAACTCAGAAAGCCTTAAAAGTAATTTCTGCCTCCACCCCCACCCCCCACTATAAAATCCCATCATTTGTTAAATGAAATAAGAATAACCTCATTTCCAAATATGTTCTTTGCCATGTCTGGCTGCTCCCATAAATAAAAGCAATGGGGGGGGGGAGAGCACAGCATCCTGATCATAATATGATTGGGTCTGGTATTTAAAGCTTTCTGGAAACGTTCTGCATAGCGATCCCTGACAGCAGAAGCTGCATATACATTTAGCAGATGTGCAATATTGTTATAATTATATTGCCATTGCATAACAAATGACAAACATTCATTCTCATGTTTACCGCAAGCCTACGCTCCACATGTTTCTTTTATGTAGCCAATACACAATGGCAATCTATGCAAGGAATTTTGTGAAGGGAAAACAGAGGCTCATCTGCTCTTTGTAACTTAGCAAGGCAGGTTCAACAAGCCATTATCTTTTCTCTCTCTTTGTTGGCATTCCATAATTTACTTCCTGTCTGAATTATTTGAAAGCTCAGAGATTTTGGAGAGCTCTATGAAGGCACTCTAATTTTTTTCTCCTCTTCTTGCAAAAAATATTTATTAAATAAACATGCCGAACAAAATAATTCTTTTGGGGGTGGCTGTTAGGGCCTAAATGACTTCTAATTCCTACATTGTGCTGGTCATATCCATATGTCATGGCAGCATCATATGAAACAATAAACCTCAAGAGGGATCAGAAAGATCTCAGAAGCTATATAACCTCCCTCCTCTGTCATTTCTAAGGAAACTAACCCAGATTTGACTGCCAAACATTTTTTCCCCTGTTTAAATGGGGAACTGTTTAAGGTCTTATGAGTGGTCTTCCACCAGATCATCCTGCAAACCATTTTGAAAGGATTAATGGTGTCCAACCAGCTTCATTTTGTGGTAACAGTTTGTGTTCCACTGAGGCTGGGTAGAAGAAGGGCTCTCCCCCTCAACCTTTTTGTTTCCTTCTCATTGATTGCAATGGGAGGACATTTACTACATGTCCCTTAGAGCTTCTTAGATGTTCAACCCAATTATTCCTTTTCCCAGTCTCAAATAATGTCATTAACACACTCCCCAACCAAAAAATAGACTCTGTGTCTTACACAAGCAATGGTAGTCTCAACTATATCCTAGCCTCACAAACATCAATTACAAATCATTCCATGTCCCTTAGGACATGTCCAAATTACCTTATTGGGGCAATTACCCTCAGTTTAAGAACTGTTGCATTAGACTCTTCATTGACGGGCATAGAGAGAACTAGTGGATCCAAGCACATCTCTGGCATACCAGAATTTCTCTCACAATCCCTATGGAATCCTGATATTGGGATATATTTGCCAACCAAAATTTTCATAGGAAGATCTGATGGGTACATTGTCGTACCAGTGTATGATGCTACATACAATGAATAGGACACTTCAGGTTACTTTTAGCTAGACACAATTCATATTGTTGTAACTTCATTTCAATAACTTAGTGTGTGTTTAATTTTTGCCAGCTACCCTGAGACCCTTATCAACATTCAGTGATAACACTCAGCATCTTTCTATCTCTCTGTCTTGTTCTTGTGCTCCTGGAACATCTGGGAGGTTATATAATTGATGAAGTGAAGATGAAGAGCTCTGAACTTAGAACGGGACATTCAACATCAGTGTCCCTTCTCCTGTTTTACTACCATCATCCATCATTGGTACTTTGTTGGCTTTGTGTTCTTCACCTCCAAAAGCCTTCTAAAATTTAGTAGTAAACATGGATGGCTACTAGATCCCAATCCTGAGAAAGAAGGGAAGATTCAATTGCCCATGAAAAACATGGGAAATGTCCATGTTCCTAGAGGAAACCATCCTGACAAAGAGACCAGATTGTTTTGCTTCAGTTTCTGTGTGAATCCTTCCAAAACCAAGGAAATGTGGCTCAGTATTAGGGTTATTGTGCTTATGATTATATGTTTCAAAACAATTTATTATTTATTTTACATAATATTATTGTTCAATTTTACGTTTATAGATTGCAACCCACCACTCAATGAGATTTCTAGACTGTGAGTGGGCTACAAATATTTTAAATAAAATATACAGTACATGATCACAAACATGCTAAAATAGAAGTCTCTGCATTTGAAAAAAGGGGGAAAATAAAAATCTCTTGGCCTATCATCAAAAAGATAATAAGATTGGCACCATAGGTACCTTTCAAAGGTGGCCTTGGGCAGGAGGTTTTATATATATATATATATATATATATATATATATATATATATATATATATATATATATATATAATGAGGTTTTCGCGGGTATTTGTATGTAGGTCTTTGGTTGTTCGGGTTTTCTCCCGCGTAAAATTGGAAGTGTCTTGGCAACGTTTCGACGAAGTCTCATTCGTCATCTTCAGGCTGGTGTTTTCAGCTTCGTGCTTTCACTCACCTCCTGAGCCAGACTGCCATGCTACTGTACAGAGGATGGCCAGGGTAGACCTGGTCCCCCTCTGCCATTTTGGAGCCAGGGGGAATGACGGCAAAAGGCTCCATTGCCACTGTGTGCCATTGGAGGGGCTTTCTTCATGCTCCACCCCACAGATCATGTGCCTAGTGGCAACCACTACCTCCTCCTCCACCAAGTCTCCTGTGGCTTGCACTGTGACCGCCGCCTCCATCCGCCAGCCCTCCATCACCACCAATGACAAGAACGGAGAACAGGGAGGGGAACGCTCTGCACAGTGTTGCAGAGCAGAGAAGAGCACTTGCTTGCCACCCTGCATCGCCCTGCATCTCCCTTCTCTGTTCTCAAAATGGCAGCCCCATTTCCTGCCACTTCTCCTCCTGGCATTGCTATAGAGCTTGGCGCATCATCACCCAGCTCCTCCCTCTTCCTGAAAGCAAAAAATTTCTTCACTAACATCAGTCAGACCTTCCAACCTCACGAGATTATTAATTTTTTTTTTTTTTTTGCGAGAAACTGGAAGGTCTGACTGAACTTTTTTTAGTCTCATGAACTCCATTTCCCTGCAGCAGGAGAGAAACGCGCCAGAGCTAGAAATCAGGTTAGAGCCGAGGTGGCGCAGCAGTTAGAGTGCAGTACTGCAGGCCACTTTAGCTGACTGTGTTCAGCAGGTCAGTGGTTCAAATCTCACCGGCTCAAGGTTGACTCAGCCTTCCATCCTTCCGAGGTAGGTAAAATGAGGACCCAGATTGCTGGGGGCAATGTAAATATATATATACATTGCTTACTGGTGTACACTGCTTAGAGAGTGCTTGCACTTAAAGCGGTATATAAGTCTCATAAATAAATAAATAAATAAATAGTAAAGAAATTTTTTGCTTTCAGGAAAAGGAAGGAGCTGGGCAGGATCCTAATTAGGACTTATTTTTGGAGTAGGGCTTATATTAGGCCCACCCCCACAAATCAGGGTAGGTCTTTTTTGGGGGGTGGGGTTTATTTTCAGGAAAACATTGTAGGTAAAAAGGAAGGTCTCCTACTGCTTTCTGTAAATTGATTAATTGTCACTTGATTGACTGATTGGATGCTGTCAAGATAACATTTATCTTAGTAACTACATAACTAATCTTGATCAAATAAACCAACTTTATATATTACTTTATTTTACTTTTAACAGTCTTGATTTTTAATCCCTTCAAATAATCTCCTAGGACTTGATTCTTGACTTTTTTGTGCGTTCTTCAAAGTCTAACAAGTCTCTTTTGTAAATCCAATATAGCAAAGTTGTCAAGATCACTTTTTTTGGCTTGTTCTCAGTATATCCCATTTAATTATTAAGGCATCAGCTGATTTCTTTTAATATCCAATCTAGCATGTTTTTCCACATCATTTTTGTAGTCTACCATTTTAAAATCCATTTTCAGATCAGTGTTTTGTCAGGTAAAGCTTGTTTTTCTTATGTGACATCTTTTAAACATGGTATAGAGGTAAATATTCTGAAATTAATTTCTGAGTTCATTGTTCAAGAATAGCATTCAATATGTTCAATGTTGAAATATTTTGATTCATTCTGTGTCACATTTGTCTGTCTTTAATTGTAATCTTTAGTTCCTTCTTGTTCCCTTTATAGTGCCCAACTTTCAAAGTCTTGTCTAATCATATTTTTAATAAAGAAAATTCAAAACAAAAGCATTTTCCCACAGGAAAGATTGTAATGATTAATTCCAAAATCTTATTTTAAGTCAATGGATCCATTTTAAATCCTTAATCCATTTGTAACTTCTACAACCCCAAGTTCAAAATATTATTTCCACTTTGCTTCACAGCCCAACTTTTATCACCATTGAGTGTCATAGGGAAAACATTGCCTGTGTCTGGGTTTTAAGCCTAGGTTTTAAGTACAGACATCACACTTTATATCACCTTACTCTATTTGACTCTATACATCAAAATACAAAACCATTTAATAACAGATATGGCCAATCTTAAACCTTCCCTGGCTGACACCTTTATAGGCCCTCTTGGCATAAATGGACCTTTTCAGCAATGCAATATTTAACAGGTGGTGTTGGAAACATGTAATAATATTTACCAGAGCTTTCCCTAATCTACTGCTTCTATTCTGCCTACCATTCCAAGTGTCTTGCTTCCTAGGAATTCTGGAAGTTATAATCTCATAGCATGTGCAGAGTGATAGGTTGAAGGCAAGCTATGATCTGAAAGAATATGTCTATGGATATTTTCAATCATCCAGGTCATGGTTGTCCCAAAGATACTTTTTCAGAGGCAACGGGACTTTCTTCATTTTTCTTTGAAGACGTTTCGGTTCTCATCCAAGAACCGTGGACAAAAAAAAAAAAAAAAAACCTGTGGACAAAAAAGGAAAGAAGAAAACAATGGTCTAATGCAGAGGTCCCCAACCTTTTGGGCACCAGGGACCAGTTCCATGGAGAATGGTTTTTCTGTGGACCGGAGAGTGCATGGTTTTGTGTGCTGCCTGCATCCCACAGATGGGGCTTTGCTTGTTTGTGCGGACTAGTTGTTGGTATGCCGCAGCCTGGTACCAGTCCACAGACCGGAGGTTGGGGACCCCTGGTTTAATTTACACTGGAAAACCTTTTTTTCAAAGTCAGCATAAAAGAAAAACAAGGAAGTCCAGTTGCTTCCTGAAAAAGCACCTTTGGGACGATCTAAAAAAATACTTCACTTTTTCTGAGAATAGAACAGATGCTTTTAGATTTTATTTATTTCAGTTATATTAAAAAAAATGGAGCTGTAGTCTAGGCATTTAACAATTCAGTAGTGTGCTGACATCAGTCACCATGTGTTCTATGAAACAAAACTAATTTATCTTTTTCAGTTGCTTATGATTATGCTGCCAAAACATATTTTACTTTGTATTTTGGAAGTTCCATGGAACTTAGGCAAATACATCTAATGATTTAAATATGCACAGTATAGCATTTTTATTTCCAAGAGAAGTATTAATATTTATAGAGTGTTTTAATTTTTAGGCATCCCTGTTACAATCCTAACTTAAATCTGAAATATGCATAAGGTTATCCAAATAATGAATCTGCTACTTGCCAATTGCATTTCAAAATATTAGCATTGTCACATTAAGGAAATTATTTTATCAGCTGGGGTGTATGTTTATATATGCATCTGTGCATACATATGTATATACAGAAACACATCTCCTTTACTTATTATGTATCATTGCTCACTCAATTACATTTATCTTTTCTTTCAAAAACTGAGGTAGCATTTTCAATTTTTCTTTTTTTACTTCCTAGCATTGTCCTTTGTCCATTGTCCAGAATCTTTTTTTTTTTTTGATCAACTGAGTGTTGATCCATTTGGTTGTGACATGAATTGTCCAATCAGCTTGTTGCCCAAGCCTGACATTGTGGACTGAGAGAGACTGTCTGGCCCAAAGGCAGAACTAGATTTTCAATAGCTATTTGTAAATCTGTAAACAAGTTGCAATTTTGATTAGCTGAACATTGAAAATAAAAGAAGGTAATGGTAATATTATATACTGCATAACTATAGAAGCCTATCCCAATCTGGTACCATCCAAATATTTGGATCTGTAATTCTCAACATCACCAGCACACTAGAGAGGAAGGAAAAAGTCTAAAACAATAATGTGTGCTGTTTTTATTTATTTAAAAGTTCAGCCTCAGATTGCGATAATCTGTGCTAGAAAGTATCATGATTCATAACATTGTATAGCTTTCTCTTTTGTGACTTATACATCATTTCACACCTTAATTTATTTAGTTACATGTATTTATTTATAACACGGGTGTCAAACTCGTCACATCACGTGACGTGTCGTGACGTATCACAACTCTTTTTGCATTGCCGGCAATGAGGTGGGCGTGGCTTCGGTATGATGAAACTGACCCGCGGGCCAGCAGTTTGACACCCCTGATTTATAATATAGGTAGTCCTGGTTTAATGTCTGCCCTGTTTAGCAACCATTCAAAGTTATAATGGTACTGAAAAAGTAACTTTACAACTGGTTTTCATTCTTATGACTATCACAGGGTCATGTGGGCGTTTATGATGATTGCATATGTCAGATATATCCTGAGGTCACATGGTCTACTTTTCATATGACCGATTCAGGCATGCAATTGTGTAATTTAGGGGGAGGTGTTATAATTCCTAATTAGTTAAAAGGTATCTACTGTAGTTCCCTTATATCCATATGGTTATGGGTATGTTAATGATTAGGTCAATCAAGACTTAGTGTGATGTGTAGACCCAGCCATTTGAGAAAAGGATATAGTCAGTGTTGAATTCACACACTAAGCCATGATTTATTTGATTAATAATTGAATTCCAGGCTAAGTTATAAAATTTACATAATAAACTAGATATTTGATTACGCTTTTCCACATACTGGTGATTATCTATATATCATTATGTGGGATAGTAGCAACATTCATAGGGAACTACCTTGTCAAATGTGACAATATTTATTCAATCCAAATATGGAAAGAAACTCTGCTGAAGGGTTTGGCCCCTTAAGCAGTACATGAGATCTAGATCAGATGATAGGCCTTTTAAAGATAGTCCCTGAGCTTTGAAGTGGAGGTATGTTTGACCATGATTATTCTAGGATTTTAAAGACCATATTCTTCAAAAGTGTTTTTGACTTTGGATGTTTAGGGATGACATTTTTGTTTTGTTTTGCTTTGTAATTCATTAGTGTCCGGTGTTTCTTGCTTTGTTCATGTAGCCCAGACTTGATAATATTTATTTAGGATGGTTTAAGACACAGATAGTCCTCACTTAATAGCCACAATTGAGACTGGCAACCCCATCATAAAATGATATGCAAGAATAGTTAAGCAAGAAACAATGTGATTGCAACTTATGATTTTACAACTGGTTTTTCCATTGACCCTGCTTTTCTGGAAACCAGCTGTGAAATATGCAAAAAAAAAAAAAAATGGTATGAGCTAGAAATCATTTTGGGCCAGTCCTGCTTGAAATCTTACTATAGTTTCTAACTGACTTGAAAAACTCATGTTAAGGCAAGCATTGTTAAGGCAAGGGAATTAAAAGGAAACATTTAGGAAAATGGTAAACACATTTCTCTGTTTTTTATTTGGTGTTCAGCTGAGGTAAACTCCTTACATCTATTTTCTAATTATCTCTTAAAGACATGAAAGACAGCTTTGCTAATGAAATCTAAGAATAGGAAGGCAATTTGATCAATACACAACAGTTAGATTCTAAGCATAAGCAAACAGCAACTAGCATGTACAGTATATATAAGAATTGCTTCACACATGTACAGCTACTGTAAATATCTCCTCAAAAGTAATCCCCACTGAGTGTATGCAATGAAGCCTATATAATATCAATGCATCTATTTAATGTATTTCCTTCCTTGCTTCTCTTGAAAGATATTATCAGTTCCAAAGAAAATATGAACTTACAAAAAAGATGAAATAACCAGATTGTGTGTGCCATAAGAAAATTATCTCACAAAGAAAACTCCACTCTTTTATAACACATGCCAAGGGATGCCACATTGATTTTCTTCAGGGATTTGTGTTCAGATCCTCAAAGTACAAAATAAGCAGAGAAGAGATGTCAATCCCATGGATCAAGCGTGCCTTGTAATGCCTAGGATAGAGCTTTATTCATAATTCTAGTCACAGAAAAATGGAACTACCATTTTGTAAATCCAACTTTTGCATTAACTTTCTCTGCAAAATCTGAGACCTAAACTACCCCAAAAGGAAGTTTTTAAGACTTATATCTTTGGGTGAAAGTGCCAACTTGTAAAGCAGAAGGTGGCTAGGAGTGACCAGCTCTTGAGCACATCCCTTGAGAGACTGATAAGATTTCTTGTTTCAACAGCATCTTAGTGAGCTTGACGGAAAGACGATGAGAGATATCATTGTTGGAAGGAATAGAATGGCAAGCTCTGTTTCCCTTGGTGAGAGATGGGGAATAAACATTTAGAGGAGATCCAGATCAATTCTAAGGAAAGGCTGCTTTAAAGGAGAACATGTTAACTGCTAGGAACCCTTACTGCCTTTGAGTCATGGCAATATTTTGTATGTTTTTTTTTAAAAAAAGACTTAGGGATTGTTCTTTTTTCTCTTTAGGGTTTTAATGTTGAATTAGCTTCAGTTATGTATTTTCTTTTTATTGTTAATGGCTTAATACTGCTATCAATATGTATTGATGTACCTAACTATTTAGTAATACTTGTTTATTTTTTATTGATTAAATGTTTTTGACATGCATTGTTGTTTATAATTATAGCTCATGGATAAAATAATTTTAGCCCAATGTTGATTAAATATATATATACAAATAAATAGAGGATAGTGCTGAAGCTTTCTTTGTCCAACAGGTTCAGCAGTGGAAGATAGGCAATGCAACATGAAATATACATACATGTACATGGTAGTTGGGGCTACCACAATTACATACACTGCTCCATCATCACCATCACCATCACCATTACCAACATCATCATATCATCTTATCATCAAGTTTTAACTGACAAAACACATGTATTTAAGAACAGATGGAAATAAGGTAGGAGAATTTGGAATGACCAGCATCAGTAAAGCCATACAAATGAAAGTCAGGAGTAGCAAAATCACGGGGAAACAAATAAACAGGCAGGGAATTGTGCAAGGAAACAAAAGTCAAGTGCTAGAACTTTTATTTTACATAGGTTCCACAATGGAACTTTTTCTTTCTTAAGTGGATGGAATTGAGAAGGGTTCTGCCAATTTTCCTTTCTAGCCCTACATACGTATGCATGTTTGTGTGTGTCTGTGTCTGTGTATCTATGCATGTATTTCATGCTGCACTGATACAGTAGATCAGTGGACTGCTGAGTGTATACCGTAAATGCCGGCGTATAAGACGACTTCCGCGAGCGCTGAAATCGGCGTCAAAGACGGGGGTCGTCTTATACGCCGAGTCGTCTTATACGCCGGAAATACTGGTAGTTTCTGGTGTATAAGACGACGTTCTAGGAATGCGGCCTGGCTATAAAGACGGGGGTCGTCTTATACGCCGGGTCGCCTAATACGGCGGCATATACGGTATATATTTTTAATTTTCTCATGAGTAAAACACTCATCACACAAACAAACTCTTTATAAGAGTCATTGCTCACATGAGAGGAAACAAAAAAAAACACCTATGTAACAGTCTAGTCTCTAGTGGATAGAAAGAACAAGTCGAAGGGTGCTGAGGATGGGGAGGGGTCAACAAGGAGGAGCCCATCCATTAGCTTTCTGATGACTGGAAACTGCCAAGACTGGATCAATAGTCAGTCCCATACAGATTGATCACACACTGTGGTCCTCAAAGACCAGCCCATACACAGGAAAGCAATTGACCCTTGCTATGTCTGCAGGGCAAGCTGTCAATCAGGGAGGCAGTCGGTACAATCCAGACAGAAGTTCATGCCATCACCATAGTGAAAGAAGAAGAAGGGATTTAAATCCAGAAATGGCTGTCTTAAGCCTTCTTTATTTCTAGCTGATTTTTGCAGAGAAGTCCAACAGCTTAAGACTGTAGTGCACAATAGTCCTTAGTGTTTCTGGGGAGAATTGATTCTTGCTATATCATTACTGTCATGTGTAGTTAGCTACTAAGTCCTGGATGACTCCTATTTGGGTTTGCTTATTTGGTTGTTTGGTATTCTTCACAATGGTTAAAGCATTTCTGTACTGATTTTTATCAAATCAGATCCCAGGGTAGCTGCTTATAGCGAAGGTAATTCCTTAAAGGTGAGTGGAATACAGTAGCTTCTTCAGAGGTTATAAATCCATGTTAAGTAAATACATGAGTTGGAGCTGCATAGTTCCTTCTCACATACACTATTAAGGAGAATGCCTGCAAGGAAGATGTCTTTACAAGTGAGATTTGTTTTGTTTGTTAGATCTATATGCTTTCTTTCCTTTAAAAGCTCAAGGATATGTACATAAAGATCTCTTCTACTATTTTTCCTCAGAGCAACAACTCAGAGAGAATAACTGGTCCAAAGTTACCCAGTGAATTGTCATGGCTGAGGGCAGAGGAGAACCTGGAGCTCCTTAGTTTTCTCTAAATGACTGGGAGCCCTGCACCATCCCAGACCTCAGTGATATGCACAATCCCCATGTGTGAAGCTCTACATGTGAAGCAACCTCCTTCCAAGCATTAAGGCTCAGTGCACAACAACTGAAGAAGTGCCAAATGTTTTATTCAACAGACAGAAGAGCTACATTGTTTGTGACTCACAGGCTTGCTTAATACAGCACTCAACAAAGGCCTCTAAAGTAAACCTTAGAGGAAAATCGAGATACAATTGAGGTCTGTCAGTTGAAACACCTACTGTATGTAAATACAAATCGAAACTAGGCCATATCATTGAAGCCTGGGCTTTAGGATGGGAATTGGAAGCTTGAATTATGCAGGCGCCAGTCTGTCTTCACCTACAATGTGAATTTTCTCTTGTGTCTACCATGCAATGTTCCCAAAGACAGACGGCGATGAATGAAATGTGATACCTAGTGGGGTATGACTGTGATTAGTCTTTACGTTAGCTACTAGGAGCGCTTATTACCAATGTAATAAACAAGTAATTTGTTTGTTGTGTGTGAATAAAATGACTTCAAGTCTGCTAGGATTGGTGAACACGTTGGCTGATTTTTTTCCCCGTATAAAACAGCATACAGAGCATTATGCTGCATGGGATATTTGAGTCTTGGGAAAAGTTGAGAGCATGAGAAAGAAATCCCAAGCAATTCTACCTTGGTTGTGTTGAGTATAAGTTGAAGTAAATAGGATCTTTAATAGATTTTCCAGATTCCGTTAGAATGCTCTAAGTTATCACACTAAATATTTGCTTAGAATTGGAATGTTCTTGCATTAAGTACATACCAAGACATCTAGCAACTCCTGTTCCTAAACTTGCCTACTCAAATGGCTAACAAAAAAATAATACAGGCCTCAAATATTGTTCAAAGCATCACTGATATAATCCTTGGTGATAAATTATTGTGTTTCCCTGAAAATAAGACTGGGTCTTATATTAATGTTTGCTCCAAACAATGCATTAAGGCTTATTTTCCAATTAGGTTTTATTTTGGAGAAAATACAGTACTAAATGCATCCATTTGGCTGACGATCTTAAACTGGGGCTTATTTTGGGGTGGGGTTTATATTACGACCATCCTGAAAAATCATGCTAGGGCTTATTTTTCTGGTTGGGTCTTATTTTGGGGGAAACACAGCAGCTACAATAAAAAAACTTTGTAGAGTGGCAAAGAAGAGGCAGTAACATTGTTCTTTTGTATCTTTCACCTAATTCATAACACCTCTGTCCTATCTACCTTGTTCACATGAGATGAAGGGCATTTGAAGAAGGCCTCTATCTCCAGTTAAGAAAGACAGAAATAGATCTACTCTATGGTATTTTGGATTGGTTTGCTCTGGTTTGCTCTGGTTTTGGTGCTGTTGAAAGTAAAATCTTCATCAGGATCCAGTCCAAGCCGGGAATAAACAAAATGGCAATTGCTTTAGAAAGAAGCTTGTAGTTTATTGAAAAACAGAGCCAGACAGAGGGCTCTGGGAAAGCTGACCACATGTAGCTGGGAGTGGTAGGTTTTTATACCTTCTTGGGCTTTTGAGGTTGTTTCCTGTTCCTGTGGCATGATTTTTGACCTCAGCTTCAGGGTGTCCCTTTTTAGTATTGGTGGGTTAATTCTATTATGTCCTAAAGGTCATGTTTTTAGAGTTTGGGTGGGGTATGTAGATTTTAGGGGTCTTTGTCTTTCTAATCTTATCAGCTTCTAGCTTCCTACCTCCAACCTTCTTGAAAGGATTATCTATAGAGCTGGCCTCTGCCTGGATTTCTGGCTGAGGGGGGAAGAGTTTCTGGCTTTTTAAGAGCTTCTATATTATTCCTTGGGAAAATATAATATTCTGTCCTTTTTAATATCCTCAAAGTATTTCTTTCTCTGGGAGGGGGGGTGCTGTCTTCCCACAGTCTTGGCAACTGTCTGGAAAAGTCCTTGTAGTTTTCTTGGTAAGATTTTGGAAGCAGTTTATCCTTTCCTGATTCCTGGGGTTGGGATAGAGTGATTTACCCAGCTAGCTTTGTGCCTCAGATGAGACTAGAATTCATGGTCTCCCAGCTCCTAGCCTGATACCTTAACTAATACACCAAACTGGCTTCCAATTCTATGTTGATTTTGTGTATATTTCCTTATTTCCTATCACCTTTTTAATTTGTCCTTCATAGTAGTGAATTCCTTTATATAGTATAGTAGCCCAATATTTTTGATATGGCTAGCTAGAAAATTCCGTTTCTGAATTCTCTTAGCAACATGAGGACATGGCAAAAAATAACTCTGGTTAAATTTATCTAAGAATTTCAAAACAACTGTATTTATGAGATTGCTTTTTTCAGTTCAACAATTCTTAACTGGATAAAATGGGAAGTGACAAATACTTAAAATAAAAATACAATTTTAACTTCAGAATTAATGGAAACTTTCCAATAATAGAACTGAATTATCAATAAATATCAGGACATACGTGATGATTGCATAATATTTTATCACTTCATACTCATTCTTGACAAGTGCAATGGAACACAGGATTAATAATAAAATATAATCAGGTTACTGGCAATTTATCATAGTCACAGCTATATAACACGGCAGCTAAATAAAATTTGAGGAACTATGAATTCAGAAATTTCATTTTCACTTCAGTTATTACATTAGGCAAATCTCTATTAGCCATCTACTATATGTAGCATAGTTATGATACTGCTGGCTTATTTTATTGCTCTTAAAGACATCAAAATAAAGGGAAAAAAATCAGAATTTGTTACCTTACATTACAAAATGTTTTGCTTTTCTATTTAATGGAATTAGAGAAGGTTCTGCTTATCCACAGACTTTATGAAAATACATGACTGTATTCATAGATTAATAAGCAAAGGCTCCTTCTATATTGGTATCTTTTATGTAATTTTATGTATCATCATACTTTATGAATTCTGAAATAGCACATGTACCTTTCTTTGGTTTTATTTATGAGTCCTAGTCAGGCTGCTTTATAGATTCAACTTTGGCAATTAATTTTTATTTACTAGTTGCTTAAGCTAAACTGTTTTAAGTGGTTACTGTATATACTGCTTATGGAGATACCTTTTGTATTAGCGTAAAATTACAATAAACTGACTGACTGACTGACTGATCCAAGCATATAAGCACCACATAAAGTGGAAGCTCTTACTGCCAACTTTAATTACAAAGGCTAATTGCCACCGAAGGCATCTGATTACAAAACAAAAGACAATTGTACAGTTTGATCTGCCCTAGTTCACTACCACCTTCACAAAATCAGGAGTCTAATTCATCTTCATACTACCTTTTCTAAATTATGTTTCAAATTTGTGTGAGCATTTGCATTTCAATTTAACCATGGTTTAGGGGTATTTGTCAAAAAAACTTATCTCCATGTTTGGGCAAGAGAGAGATTGAGAATGGCCTCAGAAATTTAAGAAAGTTTTAACACTGGTGGATAGATGTATAAATTCCCATCTCCACAAAATCTCATTTGGTATGGATCAGGTCAGCTCCTATTAGAATCTGCAAAGTCTGAATGCCTCCAGCGTCCTTCCAGCAACATACCCCATTGTAGCTGACAGTGCTCTCAAGGAGACAGTTATTGGCTTTCTCTGCCCTCGATAATTTCCTTTGCTTCACCTTCAGTTTTGCTGTGACAAAGAAGTAGGCACCAGAAAATTAGCTTTTTGATAGCCCCTGACATCTTCTAGTGACGGGATGAAGACAAATGGTGTTGCAGTATATGATTTATTTGCAGAATTATCATAAGCACTAATATTTGTTACATCACATTAACACTGCTCTTTTAAAAAGCACAGTCAACTGGTATTTTAAGGTTTATAGGAGAAAAGGAGTGAAACCCTGAATATCATTATATACCTTCAAAGATCATTTTCCTTTGTGTTTTAAAAATGTGGCTGCAATGATGCTTCTGCATTCGCAAAAGACCCAGTTATAAGTAAAATTGTATGACTTAAGGCGAAAAAGGCTGAGTGTGTGTGTGTTTATCATTATTTCAGTGATGACCAAATGGGCAAAGGAATTTTGGAAGAACAAGGAAGTGAAGAATGTATCTTAAAAAATGTCTCTTTTTTTCCCTCAATTAAACAGTTGTTAACAGTTGTTAAATTATTTACTGTATTTGCGGGTTGTAATCTTTCCCATGTTCTGCTTAATCTTCAGATCCATACATCCACACTGACAATTATGCCTAAGGTAATTTGTTTGATTTCAATAAGTAATATCATGTGAACGTGTCATTTTATTATGACATCATTGAGATGGATAGACAAAATTACAAATTTAAATCAAATTACAATAAAATAATAATACAATATAATGATATAACATAACATAACATAAAACATAACACAATATAAAATAGCATAACGTAACCTAACAACAACGTAACACAACATGACACGACACAACACAACACAACGTAACGTAACGTAACGTAACATAACATAACATAACATAATATAACATATACTAGGGCTGGTAATTGTGAGACTACCCAAGGATAAGATGGTATTTTAAAAAAATATCCACCACCAAGGGAATCAAGTGGATACCAAACAGAACTGGAATAATGTGAAAATGTTGATGAAGATTTATTTCCACCTTTGGGTTTATTTATCTGTAACATTGTCTGGCAAAATATCTGACCACAGTGCAAAGATTAAGGATTACTAACTTTCAAATTTGCTATGACTTCACTCAAAGAGAAAAATGTACATGTTATATTGTATTTTTCATGTTGAGGTTATATAATGCTAGTTTTGAAATTAAATCAAGGAAATTGAATAGTAGAAAATAGAACTCCAGATCTTCAGGTCTTTAAATACCTTGGCCACCAAAAGATGCTAAAAGTCTTAATAAGTGCAAGTCTCTAGGGGAAAAAAAAATTGGCCAATTACTGGCACCAAAAGGCATAGACTGACCTTGCCTGCATGTTCCACAGGGAAACATTTGCGAAAAAGAGGCTCCTTATAGATCTTTTAGAATGCAAAAATCTCATCAGATTATGGAGAGGAGGCCCAGAGTTAAGACTCTAGCAGAGAGATCATAAGAAGTTAATGGAGATACTGAAAAAGGAATGTAATATACACTGCCTGAGTCCACATTTCAAAGAAATTAAACTTTAGACCTGATCTTCATGAGAGATAGAGAGCAAAAGGCTGAAGAGTTTAGAGGCATCAATAACCATTTTGACTCATATTTTCCCTAAAATTAATTGTCCACATTCTCTAACGCTTAGCTGGCTTGGAGTACAACATGGGTGAAAATGGATTAAATAAGACAAATGTGTAAGGGATCTATGTATGCATGCATTCAAGTTCTGAGATATTTTTTTTATTATTGCTGGAAATAGCTTGGAGTAGTCTTTGCAGCTTTCTTGGCAAGATTTTTGGTTGGCTTCTGCCTCCTTTCTAGGGCTGAAAGAGAGTGACTGGCCCAAAGTCACCCAACTGGTTTTATGTCTAAAGTAAGACTGAACTCATGGTCCCCTTGTTTGTAGATCGGTGCCTCAAGCACTATACCACATTGGATGGTGGAAGAGGTGTAGGTTGTGCTGTTTTACCAACTGTATCACATTACATTGTGTTTCCCCCCCCCCCAAAAAAAAAAACTGCCACCTTCATGTGGACCAATGGCTTGGACAAATAAAAAGTATTAGTATCAGGAGAAGTAATTAGAACAGAGAAAGAATGTTATGTCAAGGTTCTTTTATATGAGGAGTTAAAAACATTGCTATTTTTCCAGGATTCTTCAATAGGGATAATATTAGCAATGTGTCTAATAATTGGGCATTGAAAGAAATGCCAGTATTAATTATCACTCAACAATACTCTGCAAGTGCATTGTCCCAGGAAGTTTTTCAGGTTGAGATAGTTAAAGTTATTTTATTCATTTGCCTACTCATCAAATTGTGCCTACTTATTCAGGGGTCATTTGGCTCCAATCCCCAGCAAAAATGAAATGGCTAGAAATGAAGGAGGTCCTATAACTTACCTTAACTATACAAACTGTGTAAAAATGAAAGAGGAGACAAGTGGTAATTAAAACTAGACTTTTGAGTCAAATTCCAGAGCTTCATTACATTAAATAGTATGGGTCAAACTGCCCACAGAGTTAGAACCAACTTGAGCTAATACCACTTTCTTAATTTCTTTCTCATTATTATATCAGTGTAATACCAGATGATGGGAAAATAAGTATGTCTATGCTAAATGTTTATTATCTCTCTCTCTGTGTTCCCAAATAAATGTGTATATAATCAGTGGCAAATATGTTTAATGCTATAATTAAAATTTTAGGAAATTTTACATGCTCAGAAAATATGTTTTTTCACTGTTGGCAGCACTTCATTTATAATTTGCTTCATTATGAGGCATGTAGAATGAGTTGTGAAGCAGAGAGGGTAGTGCTGAGAGCAATGTAAGAGCAATGTATGTTGGAGGTTTCACAAACAACGGTGTAGTTATACAATAAAGATAAAAGTAAAAGTTTCCATTGTCCAGTCATGTCTGACTCTAGGAGGTGGTGCTAATCTCCATTTCTTAGCCAAGGGAGCCAGTGTTGTCTAAAGACATTTCTGTGGTCACGTGGTCAGCATGATTATATGCCAAGACTCAAAGAATGCTGTTAGACTCCTACTGAAGTGGTACCTATTTACCTACTTGCATTTGCATGCTTTCAAACTGTTAGGTGGGCAGGAACTTGTGTCTCGAACCCGGACTGTTAGCTTTCCAGCTGGCAAGCTCAGTGTCTTTAACCACTGATGGTTATCTAAAAGAACAGCCCCGCCATAAATCCAAAGTCTAAGAATCTCTAGCTGTACCCCTGGAGGGGCAATCTAAATATCTAAATAATTATTTATTACAAAAAATATATACTATTTTCATTCCTCCTGACAAAGCAATTGAGTACTGTATGCAACTATGCTTAAAGTCCACCAGATGGCAGAATGCAAGCTAAATCAAAGGAATAACATTACTGTACATTTCTGGTTAACTTAGTCTACTGCAGGGAAACTTGCTTAAGTCTTGTATCAACAATCTGTGTTCTCATTTCTCCTTCTGTGATAAACTGAGCTAATGCTGCAGACACTAACTTGCACAGAGACTGGCTTTAATCTTTTCTCTTTCTGTTCCAGATCATTATTATTATGAATGGTATTTTTGTCTCTTGCCTGACAAAAGAAATAGTAGAGTCAAGCGCTGATGTTCAAAAGGATACAACTGTGGAGAAGATCATCTATTGGTGTAAAACATGAGAAAAGTATCAAGAATAACTTTGCCATTTTCAGTCATTTATGTACATAGTTGCCACAGGTGTTTGAAAAAGCTTATAGGATAAATTTTGCTTTTTTCAATTTGATGAAAGAAAAATCTTCATCAGGATCCAGTCCAAGCCAGAAATAAACAAAATGGTGGCTGTTTGAAAAGAAGGTCTTTTATTGAGTTGCCAGAAACATCAGTAACAGCAGCATGTTTCTTGGGTGGCTGACCACATGGAGTTGGGAGTGGTGAGTTTTTATACCTTCTTGGGTTTTTGTGTTTGGAGTTGTTCCTGTTCCTGTAGCAGGAACTTTGACCTGAGGTTCAGTGTGCCCTTTTAGTATTCTAATGGTGGTGGGCTAATCCTATTATGTCCTAAAGGTCATGTCCTGCTTCCCTGGGGATGGCTGATGGCTATGTCCTGTGTTGGATTTTTTGAGTGAGGGGTTGCTGGTTCTAATTCTATCACTCTGCTATTGTTAGCTATCAGTTTTGCTGCAAGGGATTTCAAAATATTTTGTGTTGAATGGGTTTTTGCCTGGTAGTTATTTCTCATGAATGGGGCCTGAGTCTTTCTGAATGGGATTATCAAATCTGCATTTCTACAGAGCTGGCCTGCTTAGTTTCTGCTTGGGGCTATTAAAAAAACTGGGCCTGCTTTTCTGCTTTTAAGATCCTTTGGAGAAATACAATATTCCGCCTATTTAATAGTCCCCAAAATATTTTTTTTCTCTTGGGGGGACTGACTTCCCACAAATTCTATGTGCATTCATAACCATTTTCATGACCGTTCTGCAATTGAGAGTGAAATTCCTGATTCTTATTTAATATTTTAGTTTCATGAGATAGCAGAAGTATATGCTGGAAGAGGGGAGAGGGAGTTGAAAAACTCAAGATGGTGGATTGACCAAACACACAATCCTACTTTCCTTTTTATAGGTGTGATAGGTAAAGTAGGTTGTCTAAGAGAGTAATTGACCTAAGGTGCAATTATATGCATTATTCATAAATATGCATATTACATAAACTTATTCCCAAATAAGTGTGCATAGAATTGCACCTGTGGTAAGTGTTATGAATGTGGAAAGTCATTGAAATCCCAAAGTCTCCAACAACTGATATTCATCCAACAAAACCTGGATCAGGCACCGAGTTGAACAACTTTGCTGATGGAAATGGATTTATTGTGAAATCCAAGTTGTGATGGATATGTGTGATTCTGCCCTGAAGAAGACTAACAAATATATTGTAACTTGCTGCAATTGGTCCTGCTTATCTTCCCAAGCCAAGTTTCATGACATATTTTGCAGATAGTGCCAGAGGATATCTCAGATACCTTGCTTCACTATTAAATTGAAGGGACTTTGTGAGACATGTTGCTTTGCAAGGCATTTTCAGAAGTGATTTGCTTGATTATGTGGGGTACAACTTCTTTTGGAAGATCTGCAGAGACCTACTTCAAAAATTCTGTTCTCCACAGTTCCTGAATGTTTCCTCTACAAAACTGAAATTGCTGCAGATGTCCTCTTACGGCCTCTTTTCACATTTCACAATATGACTGTTCCTGTAGTATTAAAATAAAGACCTTAAAGCATCTTATTTTCTGCAATGTCCTAAATAAATCTTCTCCAGACTCTCAATATTTACGGATAACTGCAACTCTTTGCTTTTTTTTTCCTGACCTGGTGTGTCCAGAAGGTAGCTTTGTAGGAGCAGTACTGTTTTTCTCCTAACTCTGCCACTAATAAAAAAAACTGATGGATTAGGACTATTTTATTAAAATTCCAACATCTCGGCTTCTCCAAGAAGGAGTTCCTAATGATGGGCTATGCCTGTGCA
The DNA here is from genome assembly GCF_016545835.1 of Crotalus tigris. Taxonomy (NCBI): domain Eukaryota; kingdom Metazoa; phylum Chordata; class Lepidosauria; order Squamata; family Viperidae; genus Crotalus; species Crotalus tigris. The sequence continues at coordinate 201,193 of NW_024096506.1, forward strand.
TTTAATGCATTTTTAAAAATGTATTAGATCAGGAAGTTCAACAGGACCTGTCTGCTTTACCCAAGAATGTTTTCTTGAGTAGACAGACCCTCCCCCTCTTCCTCACAAACCATAAAGATATTTATACCATATAGTGCATTAGCTCCTTATAACACTCTGCCTACACCAGTTCTGGAGGGCTGACATAAAAAAGTCCCATACAAGCTGAGACTCTGCCCCTGTGGACAAAAGGCCACTGAAATTATAGCTCATGTCCTGCTGTATTGTACCGTCTCTGAGGACTTACAGACTCATTTTATAACACCTTACATCAGGGGTGTCAAACTCAATTTCATTGAGGGCCGCATCAGCATTGTGGTTGCCCTCAGGGGGCCGGGTGGGTGTGGCCAGGGTTGGTGCAACCTATTGGATGGGTGTGGATTGAGTGGGTGTGGCCTATTGGGTGGGCGTGGCCAGATCTACATCATTCATATCAAGGGTGCCTGTGGGGGCCTGGGCAGGAGTGGGATAGATCTGAGGGTCTCTGGCAGAAGGGGGTGGGACCAGGGCAAGTGCCAAGGCATAGTCCATTGGAGGAGCCTCACTGTTCCTCTCCGGCCATGCAGGGGGGGGGGCTTATGGAGCTAAGGCTGAATGCGTTTCCACATAGATGGCCACCACAAAATTGTACATTGGCTCCCAGCTGGCCTGGGCCAGGGCCAAGGCAGAGGGGGCCATTCCCTCACTGTTTCCAGGATGACTTCACAGGCCACATGAAACCACTTTGCAGGCCGCATCTGGCCCCTGGGCCTTGTGTTTGACATGTCTGCCTTACATGCTAAAATGCCCCGGGAAAACCTGATCCCTTTTATGTACAACTACTATTATTGGACCGTCATGATACAGTTTCTTTGAATGAAGCTGTGTTTTGCTGTGTCTGTAAAATTAGGCCAATCCTGATTACCCGTTGATGATTTCACTGTCAATTATAATACATTATTATGTTCTGTCCTGTTCTGATCTGTTCTTTTCTATTTGATCCCAACATTTAACTTTTATTCTGATCTCTCTGTCCATAATAAAGATTGATTGAGTGAGCTCTGCTTAAGCCTAGAGTAGGACTCCCTTCCAGGCCTCTCCCTCAGGCCTCCCATCTGAATGAATGACAACTAGAGAGGGGAGAGGCTTTATGGGCACCCCTGTTCTCTCCTGACCGTGAGCCTACCGTAGGTCCAGATGAAAACACTTATGGGCTTAAAAAAGGTTACCAACTTCTTGATCTGGGCCAAAAGTCTGGCAAGAAATGGCAACAATTCTTCCTCCCCAGGGTCTTCCTGTTGCAATGCTAAGTTCCCAAGAAAGTACAATGGAGAAGGCCAACAGCTAAAACCTTCATCTCTGAGGTTTTAATTTATTGATTTGGATTTACAATAGGTCATTTTCAGTTTTACTTGGTAGCTGAGGGAACACAGGTAGTCCTTGCTTAGTGACTGCCTCGTTTAGTGACCATTCACAGTTATAGTGGTGATGAAAATCTTCACATATATGACAGTGAGGAAAAAGATTCTGAAAAAAAAAATACTATGAAGCAAAGGAAAGCTGACCTAAGATCATAAGCACAGCCACAGTTTCACTTAGCAACCACTTCTCTCAATAAGTGAGTTGCTGATTGCTAAACAATGACTAGCTGTAACGTGTATTTCTATCGATTTATTGGAATGCTCACAGATGACATATCAATATGTTCAGTAGTAATACAGCAGACCTGTCAAACTCACGACATCATGTGACGTCGCACAACCTATCGGGACGGTTTTGCCATTGCCGGCAATGGGGTGAGTGCAGCTTCCAGGTGACGCATCCGGCCTACAGGCCGGCAGTTTGACACCCCTGTAATAGAGAAAAAAAGAAGTAATCAAATGACAGTCTGTCATCCTCAGGTAAAATACCTTTGTGCTTACTATAAGAAGATCCTCGCAATTCTTACAATCAAATTGCAAATATTTGTTCAGTTTAGCATTTACAAGATGAATAATTTGCTGATTACAAAACATCAATAAATGGAAAAGGGACTCTTTTTTTAGACCTAATGAGTTTCCAGACATTATCCACATGCAACCTTAGTAACAGCAGGAAGATAGTATTTAGTCCCCTCCCCCCTTTGGCCTCCCATAGTTTCACAATGAAATCTAGAAACCTTCTAGCCACTAGAGCAGGGGTAGGCAACCTTGGCTCTTTTATGACTCGTGGATTTCAACTCCCAGAATTCCTGAGCCAGCCACACTGAGGGGACAGGGAGAGGTTTCTATGCTGAGTTATGTTGGCTCAGGAATTCTGGGAGTTGAAGTCCACAAGTCATTAAAGAGCCAAGGTTGCCTAGTGCTGCACTAGAGTATAAAAGGAGAGCAAACCCCACTCCCTACTAGTGTGATGATGTTGCCTAGTTTGGTTGAAGAAACATCTGCAGGAAAACAATCGAGCTCTGAGAGCACCAAGGACCCCATAGTTCAACCCTGAACTACAATTTTTTTTTTCTATCGAAGTCTAGAATGTTTACAAAATATTATTTCTCTCTATTTTAATCATATAGCCATATTCATAAAAGAAATATCACATAGGAAAAATGTTCATTAAAATTAGCTGGCCAAGAAGGAACAGAACTTTCTAGATCCTTCCAGTGCAAGAAAAGGAGAGAATGGCAGAGAAAATAAATCACACACCACACACACACACACAAACACAAACACACTCATACACACACACAAAATAAAACTAGGTCACAAAAGCAATAACCCTCTTTGTTATGTCCCGAGCCTTGCAAACGGCTCGGGCGTTTGCAGGCAGTCCCGGGCAGGTGCAAAGCTGCCCGGGACCAGACAGGCTGTCGCCAGCGCCGTGCGCATGCGCGGGTGCTGGCGCGGGAAAAGTAACCCATTTACCCGGGAGTTGCCTATATAAGAGGCTGCGAGGCGTTTGGGCGAGGCTGAAGCCATCTTCCTGTAAGCTGAACGCTGAATAAAAGAAACTGAGAACTCCAGCTGCTTCTCGTGTCTGTTTTCCCGCCACGGACTCAACACTGGCGACGAAGGTGGGATGCCTTGCACTACCTGGAAAGGAAGAAGTGTAAGCTTACCCAAGGAGTCCTGAGCGGCGAAAGAGGAACGGCGTCGACTCGGCAGCTGCCCGCCAATCCGGTGCGCATTCGGGGGTAGGCTGGCTGATAGACCCGTCTCCTGAAGATCCGAAGATGGCGAAAATCGGAAGGCTTTCGGAATTCGACGTCTCACATCCAGAGCGGTGGGAGTCCTACGTATCCAGAATGGAGAACTACTTCAAGGCAAACCAAGTGAGGGAAGATAGCTTGAAGGCGGCCACCCTGCTTTGCGTTTGCGGCCAAGACGCCTTCGAAATCGCAGAAAACCTTGCAGCACCTGTCCCAGTAGAGTCTGTAAGCTACGCAGACCTGAAGAAGCTGCTGAAGGAGCATTTCCATCCCAAGGTGTCCGTTATCTCATGGCGCCACACCTTCGAACAAAGGGATCAACGGTCCGGTGAGTCAGCCAAGGAATACATCGCCGCGTTACGGAAGGCCGCCAAGCCCTGCGAGTTCAAGGACCTCGAGGAACGACTGAGGGACCGATTCGTGTGCGGGTTAAGGCATCGCGAGCTACAACAGAGACTTTTCGCAAAGGAAGAATTATCCTTCCAAGACGCCTTAAGGGAAGTCACCGCAGAAGAAGCAGCAGGCGGCGCCGTCAAAAACATGCGGCCGATCAGAAACAATGCAGAGGGTGCGTCCGTGCACCAGGAAGACGTCCGACGAAACTCCGAGGAGGATCCGGACGAGGAAGTCGACCGTCTACACCCCGCGAAGGAAGAGAACCAGAAGGGAAGCTCTTCGGCTCCGCTCAAGTGCATCGGCTGTGGAGGTCGCCACAGGAGAACCGACTGCAAGTTCCGCTCCGCTACCTGCCGGGCATGCGGTAAACAAGGGCACATTGCAGCTGTGTGCCTGGGCCGACGAAAGGCACAACCCCAAGAAGAACGCCTGAAGGGTACCAGATTCCCCAGCCAGAATAGGGTAGGTTTTTGCGCTTCGCGAAGAAGCATCTGTAGAACAGGCACACACAAGCCCATGAAGAAAAAGCTGTCACTCAACGTGAAGCTACAAGGGGTTCCATTATCTATGGAACTAGACACAGGGTCTGCCCTGTCCATCATTTCATTGCATACATTTAGGAAGATTTGTTCCAGAAGTGGGTCTAAGGCCAAGTTAAGGCCTTCTGATATTGTATTAACAGATTTTCAGAACTCAAGAGTGTGTGTTAAGGGGGAGGCCACCCTTAACGTGCAATACAAGAGTTTTGAAGGTCCACTAGACTTATTAGTAGTAGGGGGTGAACGAACGAGTCTCATAGGACTCGATTGGTTTGAGGCCCTGGGGATACACGTCACAGGACTCAATAGCTTACAAACACTCGACCTACAGGAAGTCTGCACAGAATTTGCAGATGTTTTCAGCCCCCAGCTGGGCACATTCAAAGGACCACCTGTGTCCTTAAAGCTAGACCCCACTGTCACTCCCATTAGGATTAAAGCAAGAAGGGTCCCTTTTGCTTTAAAAAGTAAGATTGACACTGAACTAGACAAACTAATCCAACAGGGAATCCTAGAACCTGTTGATTCCAGCCCGTGGGAGACCCCCATTGTCACGCCTCTAAAGGCAAATGGGGACATTCGCATTTGTGCTGATTACAAATGCACACTCAATAAGGCATTGCAGCAACATGCCTATCCTGTTCCTGTGGTCAGTCACATCCTGGCCTCTCTCAAGGGGGGGCGTGTTTTTGCAAAGCTTGACCTAGCTCAAGCATATCAACAGCTGCCTGTTGATGATGATGCTGCCATAGCTCAGACCATTGTGACCCACAGGGGAGCCTTTAAAGTAAAAAGGCTACAGTTTGGAGTGAATGTCGCTCCTGGGATTTTCCAAAGCGTAATGGAAAACACACTACGAGGTATACCAGGGGTCTGCCCCTACTTTGACGATGTCTTGATTGCAGGAGACTCCACACACATTCTAGCTGAAAGGCTTAGGGCTGTCCTGTTAAGATTCAGGAAATCAGGCCTCAAGCTCAGAAAAGACAAATGCCAGATTGGGGTGCCTTCTACTGAATTTCTGGGATTCAAAATTGATGCTGCTGGGATTCATCCTGCTGAATCCAAACTAACTGCTATTTTAGATGCACCCAGGCCAAAGTCTAAGGCCGAACTTCAGGCCTTCTAGGCCTCCTGAATTTCTACAATTCTTTTCTTCCACATAAAGCTAGTGTAGCTGAGCCTCTTCACAGGCTACTAGACAAACAGGCTGTGTGGCTGTGGTCACAAGCGCATGAGGCTTGCTTTAAAGAAGTCAAGGCCTTGCTCACTTCTAACAGTGTTCTTGCACATTTCAACGAGTCTCTCCCTGTGTGCATCGCTTGTGATGCGTCCCCCTACGGGGTTGGAGCTGTCCTGAGTCACCTCAGGTCTGATGGAACTCAGGTTCCTATTGCATACTACTCCAGAACACTGTCTTCTGCCGAGCGCAACTACGCTCAGATAGACAGGGAGGCTCTGGCTGTTGTTGCTGGAATTAAAAAATTCCACGATTTTCTATATGGCAGGCATTTCACGGTCTTCACTGACCATAAGCCTCTGCTGGGACTGTTTACCACACGTAAGCAGACTCCCCACATCATTTCCCCTAGAATGCTTAGGTGGTCTATTTTCTTGTCTGCATATGATTTTTCATTACTCCACAAGCCTGGGAAAGAAATGGGCCATGCTGATGGCCTCAGTAGATTGCCTCTGCCAGTAGTAGAAGCTGACCCCGCGCCAGCTGTCAACATTCTATCAATCCAAGCCTTGCCCGAGCTCCCTCTTAGTGCCAGGGATGTTACCGCTGAAACAGGTACAGATCACACACTTTCACGTGTCCGCTCCTGGGTCCTGTCCGGGTGGCCTGAGCACTGCCCTAGTCCTGAGTTTCAGAGTTTCTGGTCCAAAAGAAACGAACTGTCCCTTTCTCAGGGTTGTCTGCTTTGGGGAAACAGAGTTGTCATTCCCACCTCAATGAGGACTAGGGTCTTAGAATCCCTCCACGAGGGTCATCCTGGCATTGTTCGTATGAAGGCTCTTGCACGCAGCCACTTGTGGTGGCCTGCTTTAGATAAAGATATTGAGGCTAAGGTACACGCATGCCACCTGTGCCAACGATCTCGCCCAGAGATGCCCCAAGCTCCTGTGCATAGATGGGAGGAAACACAGTCCCCATGGTCTAGGGTGCACATTGACTACGCTGGGCCCTTTCAGGGCCAGTTCTTCTTGGTCCTTGTTGACAGCCATTCAAAATGGCTTGAGGTTGTGCCTGTCTCATCCACCACCACTGCAAAGACTATTCAGGTACTGAGGGGGATTTTTGCTGCACACGGGCTGCCAGATGTCATTGTGTCCGACAACGGCCCTCAATTCACCTCCTCCGAATTCCAAGCTTTCTTACAGGCAAACCTGATTCGTCATGCCACGTCTGCGCCTTTTCACCCGTCCACCAACGGTATGGCTGAACGCATGGTGCGCATCGCAAAGGACGCCTTGAAGAGACTCACCTACGGGGACTGGCATCACAGGTTGGCTGACTTTCTCCTTTCTTATCGCACCACACCGTCCACTTCTACAGGGAGAAGTCCAGCTGAACTTCGTTGGGGGCGCCAACTTACTACTAGACTTGACCGGTTGCATCCGGACAGACTGCCTTCATCTACCTCACATCCTAGGGCACCTAGACAACTACTTGTGGGTGCCCCGGTTTGGGCTCGCAATTACGGGCCTGGTCATACATGGGTCCCCGCTTCTGTGTCCAGGATCACAGGTCCTCTCTCCTACGAGGTTGCCCTGGACAACGGTCGTGTCCTGCGTCGGCACATCGACCAACTTCGCTCTAGGCGAGACTTTTCTGCTGAGACTCCTGGGTCTTTTCCAGGGGGGGAGGGGGACCCTTTGGAGCAAAGGGAAGGGCAAGAGCTACTGCCCATCTCCACTGAGGGAGCCACAAACGGCTCGTCCCAAGGTTCTGCAATTGCTCCGAAAAGAAAGTCATGGAGCTTACCCACACAACAGGCACTCACGCCTACTCCAGCCAGGGAGTCACCCCGGGGGCATACTCACTTTCCACACACATCACACAGCACTCCAGCAACGGAGGATACCCGGGGGCATCCCAACAAATCATTCCCCGCAAGAGAGCTGGCACACAATTCCCAAGGTTGGCCTGACCTTACCCCAAATCCTACAGGGGGTCAAACATACACAGAGCTAGTCGAGGAACCAAGTCCCGACTACAACAACCCTAGCACAAATCAGGGAACACCTGAGTTTTGGGAAAGTACAGAAACCCACACGAGCCCGAACACAGAATGGGGTTCAGGGAATGGACAGCCTCCTGACAGGTCTTGGACTGACCTAGGAGGTTCTACAGAGACGCCCAGCAGCGGCTATCACTTCAAGGGGCCTGAGGGTCTACAGCTAGGTAGGTCAACCAGGTCACAAAGTAACAGAAGCCCTGGCCTGACGAGCCCGGTGGGCAAGCAAGCAGGCCAGGCATCGGGGCACAGTCCTTGGAAGACACCAGGGCACAATAGAGAGAACAGGCTCACGCCTCCCTCCAGTCAGGGGACTTATGCCAGTAACCCAGAGCTAAGAAGGTCACAGAGAGCAAAGAAATCTCCTAAGTATCTAGAAGATTACATAACATTGCTGGCAAGGCAAAAGCCAGTAATCAGTGGGAGCACTGGGGAGCAAAATGTCATATAAAATAAATGTTGTATGTTGGTAGTAGTTTTAGCCCGGGGGAAAGGGGTGTTATGTCCCGAGCCTTGCAAACGGCTCGGGCGTTTGCAGGCAGTCCCGGGCAGGTGCAAAGCTGCCCGGGACCAGACAGGCTGTCGCCAGCGCCGTGCGCATGCGCGGGTGCTGGCGCGGGAAAAGTAACCCATTTACCTGGGAGTTGCCTATATAAGAGGCTGTGAGGCGTTTGGGCGAGGCTGAAGCCATCTTCCTGTAAGCTGAACGCTGAATAAATGAAACTGAGAACTCCAGCTGCTTCTCGTGTCTGTTTTCCCGCCACGGACTCAACACTCTTCATGTGTCTGAGTCATCTATATTTATATCGCTGAATAGCCAAGAAGCGCCTAAATTGCTACGGAGCCTCTGTAAATGTCCTTTAATGACTAAATGATATTTGAGAACATGGAAGCAACAAAATAAACTATTCAAGGTTAATTTTGCAGGAAAGCACAAATTTCCTTTCTGAATCATTCCCTCTCACCAAATAACATACACTAAAGAACTATTGAATGTTGAGTGAAATTCTAAATATTGGGGTGCCTCATTCTAGTATTTTTATCAGGGAAAGTAGGGTACACCTTAATCGGTCATGGAATTCAGCCAGTTCGCACCAGTTCGGCAGAACCGGTAGCTAATTTTTTGTTGCCCAGGTCCAGAATGGACTTCTGGAAGCAGCATCCCCACAGAGAACCGGTTGTTCACATATTAGAATCCCACCACTGACCTTAATTCAGCCTTATAAATTTCACGGGATGAATCAGCTAGTGCTGATATTCTTTCTCTTTTTACTCAAAAAGGATCAATTAATAACAATTAACCCTTGCCAAGGCAAAGTAGAGGCACTGAAGATTGGAGCTGGAATGAGAATGCGATTGTCCAGTCAGAAATAGTTCAGAACAGTTTTCTTAGGAAAATTCTTGACCTCCCACTGTGCATTTGAACCTGGAGGCTAAGCTGCCCTCAATCTCTGTTAAAGTTTATCTGCCACTGTTAAAATGCTTTCAGAAGCTTAACAGCTTCTCAGAAGACCATCTACTTAATCTTTTTTTTTTTTTTTTCCAGTATTGCCGGTGAGCAAACCAGGAGACAAACAGACTGGCCCACATTCCAAAAATGCCCTCTTTGCCTTTGCTGGAAGAATTTAAATCCTGGGAAAGAAAGAAAAAAAAATATTGATTTGCTCTTTGACTGGATAATAGCCAAGATGCCGATTTAGGGCAAGGTTTAAAATTTTGCTTCTGGCTGTGCAAACTTGGGAAATGATGTTACAGAAGAGCTTCAGAGTTCTGGCAAAGTGAGTATTGCACATCTCCACTCTTGGCTAAAGCAGCGTGAATTTTTCAAGCTTCTATGGGAGCTTAGAAAAAGGTCTTGCTGATTTAAGGGATCCACTCGTTAAACTTAACAAAACCTATTAGGCATCTTTTCCAGACTTGAATCGTAGCCTAAAAAAAGTCTGCTTTAACAAGTTGGTGTTGTGCTTCTGCTCACACAGTGGACAAAGTACTTCTTCCAAATCGTTTTCAAAACATAAAAATGTTCTAGCTGTCATTATGATGCCCTCACTTTAAGAAAAACAAATTAATTTCACAGTGCCTTTCCGAATTACTGAATCATGTCTTTGATATATCTTGAAGCCAGTTTTTATAAAGTCCCCATGAACAAATTTAGGGTTACTAAAAGACATGTCCTCCCTTTTGATCTCATGTTTTCTGGCAAGTATAGTCTTAAAATCAAACATTGCCCAGCTTTTGTTATTATTTTGGAGGTGAGGGACTGTTTTCACCAGAGTAATCTTTGAAACATTCATATATCATGACATAAATAAATTGCTGGTTTCTTCTTCTTTTTCCTTATCCCTCAACAACCTTGACAGGCTATGTTTATGTTATTTAATTTATTCCCTGATTCCAGCAGTTGACTTCAATCCAGCCCCTTCAGCTCTGTAATTGCTGCAATCTGCAGATTACGTGACTCATCTTTCTGTAAGTAAAAAAAAAAAAGGGCATTGTCATGGCTTCTATATTATTGCTAGCATATGTTCTTGAAAAATAAAGATTTTTCTGCAAAAATACTGGGAAATGTAAGTACTTTTTTGTACTTATAAACATTTACTTGTACTTGTAAAAATTTAGTTATAATTTTTGTCACGGACGCCAAGAAAGTTAAAAAGTGTGACCTCCTTTTGCCCCTTTTGTCATCCTTTCTACTTGTCCGTGTTACCCTTTGCCTATTCAAATATCTGGTAACCCTAAATAAGTAGCTGTCTCCTATGGTCAGGGCTAAATGTATGCTATCTCTCCTTAGAAACAATAAAAAAAAAAGATTTGGAAGTCAAAATACATAAACTTGGAAGCTGAATGGTTATTGATTGGCAGATGCAATATATCACCCATCAAAAGGCCATTTTGATGTTACTATCTTCTAAAAAGAAGTCTGGACCTACTAGAAATTCTACATTTTTAGAATTGCCTGAGATCTAGTTTTAGGATTAGCTATATATTATTTATAGAATTTGCTAGTGCTATAACTTCAGGCAGGCAGTTAAGGTACTTAAATTTTAGCTGCATTTGATGGCTTTTTCCCCTTCTTTTATTCTTTTTTTTCTCTCTGCTATATTTTAGGCCTGTCACAAAAGGCTTTTTTTAGGTTTAAAATATAGCAGATTCAAAAAAAAAATTAATTCATAAAATGCAAGTAAAATTATAAGTATTGCAGAGGCCTGCCTGAAGTTACAGCACTAATAAGTTCTATGCTTAATGTGTTGGAGAGAAAAATGGAGAGAACACTTGCAAGGGATATGTTTATGATAAATTGAGCAAGCAGAAGATGTACTTTGCTGGGATGCTGGCTATAGATGGGAAGATAAAGAAATGTTAAGGCAGACAAATGAATGAGGTGCTAATGGATGTGGACTGAATATACAAGTGAACAAACAGTGTAAAAGCAATACCTGGAGATTACTTGTGGAGACAATAAAGGAGACTCAAACAGCAAAACAAATCTCTGCAGGACAGAAGAATGGATTGAGATGAGGACTGAAAAGTTGTGATGTGCTGGAGTTGATGGGATTCTCTTAGTCCCTTGAAATAGACCAGATCAGGGGCCAGCATTAGAAATATTGGAACTCTTTTATTGATAAAGGTCCTACTTTTCCTTTCTCTCCTTTTGATATTAAAGAGAGTTGAGGTGGGATCACTTTAACACCTTCTTCATTTCCTGGCTTTAAGTCACGTTTTGGCATTAGCTTCTCTTCTTCAAGGTCATATTTATAGTTCTCTACAGATCCTCAGAAAGAAAGGTGGGAAGTTTAAAAGACAACAGGCGGGATATAAAGCAGTGGATGGTTTAAAAGGATATAATAGCACTGGATGCTTTAGTTTGATTTTCTCTTATCTCCTGCCTTTAATTTTAATTTCTTTTGGTCAGTACTTGTACTCCTTTTCTACATAAGAGATATAATATTGAACATTAAAATATAGTATTAGGAAACATAATATTGCCTCTTACGCTGAAAGAGAATACTCTGAAGCATAGCTGCTGTATGCATTGTAAGCTTGCAATTATTCTTCCAACATCTTCCAATATATCCAATATAATTGCAATATATATGACAGTATAGAAAGTCACCACATCACCCTCTCCCTTCATCTTCAGGGTTTCCTAATTTTGGAAACACATAGCTTTAAAGGGGAAAAAAAAAATATCCAGATTTCCCCCAGTGAAGGATATTGCAGATGCTCATTTCCATGAGAAAAATTTCCATGGATGGAGAAAAATTCTCTCATTGATCAGGGGGAATGGCCAGGGTAGGGCCAGTGGAGGAAGAAAGATGGCTGTAAATGGGCTGAGGCGGGAGGCTCGAAGCGAAGGAGGCATGGCCAAGGGTGGGGGCCTAAAGGTCCTAGACCAGGGGTAGGCAACCTTGGCTCTTTTATGACTCGTGGACTTTAAATCCCAGAATTCCTGAGCCAGCATGGCTGGCTCAGGAATTCTGAGAGTTGAAGTCCACGAGTGATAAAAGTCCACGAGTCATAAAATTCTGGGAGTTGAAGTCCACGAGTCATAAAAGAGCCAAGATTGCCTACCCCTGTCCTAGACCCAAGAAGGAAGTCCACTTTTTGGGAAGCCCCTTGTTGTGAATGATATTGAAACTTTCAGGTTCCCCTTTGTGCACCATCTAGGGGTGTTGTTACAATATGGATAACTATAAAAGTATTTTTAAATAAATATTTTTTTTTAATCATCCTTGGTTTGGGATAGCAGTGGCCTGTTGTTGCTATGGTCCTATTGTGGCACTATTCTTCAGTAGTCATGGAAGTAAAGGAATAAGCAGTGAAGGATAGCAGAACAACAAACCACCCACACATGTCTGGGGGGGGGGAGAGGGAAAGAGAGAAATAGAAGCACAGAAAAAGAAGACTTTCTTTCCCCTACTCTGTTTTATTTATTCTGAAACAGAATACAGAAGATGGAAAGCCTTATGAACACCTATAAAAGGAGCCTTATGAACAGCTATAAGTTGGCACTGATACGTTGTGTAACCTTTTGATAAGTGGTTTTTTTAGATCTTCTGGCTGGACTACTTTATAAAGTTTAAAAATAAAGAGATGGAAGAACGTCGTCTTGGAAGATCTTGAGGGAAAATTTAGATTTGTACTTTGAATGAAGATGCAGAATGCAAGCCTCTTGTTAGCAATAAGATCAGCTTGAGTGGTGAAGCTGGAGGGAAGTGTGGGGTGGTCTAAAGAAGTAAACAGGCTTTTTGAAAAGCAGGGTTGATGGAAATGTATGAGCTAGGCAGCAAGTCACTAGAAAAAGACAGACACACATCCCACACAAGATGGCTAAGACACAATTTTGAAAACGACTGTTGCTCCTGGATGAGATTCACATTAGCCAAGCTAAGCCATACTTTCTCTCTCCCCCTCTTCTCTTGAAAACATAATGTGTAATGGGATAACAATAGCTCTCCAATATTGAAGAGGATGGGATTGTTGTAATTAATAACATGGATATCATTTAGGGAAAACACTTTGTTTGGCTGTACTTTTAAAGAGTACACTTCACAGGCCATGAGAAGAGTCAGTATGAGGAGAAAGAAAATGAATTTCCCTATTTACTGAACATTAGTGCTTTGAAAATAGAACTGGAAACAACAGCCTAGTCAAGCCAGGAAGAGAACGGAACAAGAGTGTATTTAAACCTCTATTGCATGTACTAGAAAAATCCTTTCACAAGAATGGAATTCAAGAGGGGCACAAGTATTGCCATGATCCCTATGTCAGCCTCCGACTGTGACACTATTAGATAGCTGCCAAACGGCATGGTAGAAAGGAGTTGAATTAAGCCTTTGAAGACATGGTCTATCAGGTCACCACATCACGTGATGTGTCATGACGTATCACGACTTTTTCCCCATTGCCAGAGCTGTGGTGGGCATGGTTTTGGCATGACGCATATGGCCCCTAGGCTGACAGTTTGACACCCCTGGTCTAGCAACTCAGAACTCATTTCATTGAGAGTGGAACGGCCTATCTATAATGGAATCAGTGTGCCCTGGACTTGGTCTTCCCAACGACCAGAGCTTTATCCCCTCTTTTAATGTATGTTTATAGTTTGTATGCACTGGAGACAAATTCCTTGTGTATACAATCACACTTGGGCAATAAAGAATTCTATTCTATTCTATTCTTTAGTGACTGACAATAGGATCAAAGGCTCTCAATCCAAATAACTATTTAACTAAGATCTGTATTTGCCCACCAGAAAGCTTTCCTTTGGATGACACCCAATCTTCGCTGCAGTGGAAGAAGATGTAACAATATCCTAGTTCAAGATCAAATAGGCCTCTATCAACTAGGACAATTGCACAGGTCTTATTGTGCTGCTTTGTCTCAACAGACTGGCATTCAAGCTTCCTAAACTGAAGGTTACATCTAGCTGGAAAAAAAGGATACCAGTCTGAAGAAAAGCAAGATATCTTCAATAAACCCTTCCAGGATCCCCTATGTAAGAATTCAAATTGCATCAGGGAACAAAGATGATATTAAAACAACACAAGGATGACCTTTCCAAACAAGATTGTGCAGACATTCCCCATAATTCTTCCCATTTATACTGCTGATCATCGGTCTTAGTAAAGCAGTGATAGATGTCCCCACAGAGTATCTCCATAAGATAATGTTGTCAGAACCATTAATTTTTCCTAGATCATTCTTTTTTGTTAGTCAGAGTAATAGGGATAAGCATGCCAATCTTCCTATAAACCTATTTAAATAATGAAAGGGAGCCTAGAAAATCTTTAAAGGGTCATCAGCTGTTTGGTAGATAAAACCATTAATCCAACCCAGTCACCCCAATCACCACCAGAACTACCCAGAATTTCTTTCTTGTGAAACCCACCTTTTATCCCCTATTTTTTCTCAGCTAGGTTCTGTAAGATCTACCTATTTAAGCATGTTCCCAGCTAAGTGGGAGCACCTAGCCAAAAGTGACAAATGTAAAAGCATGCAAAAAAAAAAAAAATGAAAACTCTGTGCAAAATTGATTCTAGTTTGTATTAGAATATCACTGGGAAATTCTGATGTGGGTTGGGTTTGGGTTAGGAATTTGAAAAAAATATACCAGAAGATGACAAGGCTAAGTACTTCCATGATGTTGCCAAGAAAACAACATGGAAACATTCGTGAGAATTAAAATCAACTTGAAGAAAATATTATCTTTTATGTATGCTTATGGGTTGAGAGTAAATTGCAGTGGTGCTGCTAAGCCCAAAATATATAATAATAGTCTGCAGCCTTGTAGATCCTCCAACATTTTCCAGCTCTGAATTCCCGGAGGACCCCCAAACTTTTTCTAAACAGGCTATGTCCATGTATTAAACTGATAGCTAGATGAATTTCCATTAGACAAATGCTACTGTAACTTCAAATTGCTTTCTCAAGGCTAATTACAACCTTCTGAAACTAGGGAGGGTTCCTTCTGAAAGATATGCTATGGCCTATCCCTTATAGGACAAAAGCAGTGTGTTAATTGGAATAGAGAAACTATTGTACAGTATTAGACTTCGAAAAACACCAACATAAATTGTACATTGTTTATATCCAATGACAAAGACATTTCAATACCTATCTAAGTAAGCTGTTTTAATGTAGTTCACCTATTCATAGATGGTAGCATTTTAATTTCTTACAGGCATAAGATTTATATGTGTAGTTGTTTAACATTGCTAATTCTGATAGTGAAGACTAAATTGTAACAAAATCAGCATTATAATTTTTGGTTAAATATACATTTGCATTAATGGCCTTCAATAGGTCTTTGAGAGACTAACTCTCAAACTTTAGTTTTTAAATACTAAATAAGAAAAAAAAATATAATGCAGGAAATATCTGAAAAATACGTCTTGAAGCTTAACACCTCAAAAACCAAGTTCATGGTCGTCAGCAAACAACCCGTTAATTTACCACCAATAAATTCAGAAGGAATACCATTAGAAAAAGTTGAAAGGATCACACACCTCGATTCCAATCTACATGAAAGCTGGGACATGACCGTTGAAGTAAAGACAAGGATAGAAAAAGCCTGAACAGCATTCTTCAAAATGAAAAAGGTCTTCTGCAGTCACGACATAAGCCTAAGACTGAAAATCAGGCTTGTCAGATGCTATATTTTTTCTGTCCTGCTCTATGGAGTAGAGAGTTGGTCTCTGACAGAAGGCCACCTGAAGAGACTAGAAACATTTGAAATGTGGATTTACAGATGGCTGTTACATATAACCTGGGTTGACAAGATCAGAAATGAGGAGGTGATAAGCCGCCTGGGAAAGCCAAGGGAAATCATGAAAACAATTAAAAAATGAAAATTAGAATATTTCAGGCATGTGATGTGACACCCAGAAAAATACGGCATACTCCAAATTTTGGACAAAATTCAGCAGCACTTTTTTATGCGGCTGCTGATAAAAACAGGATCGCCAACATGATCGCCAACGTCTGATAACGGATATGGCACAACAACAAGAAGAAGATCCTGATGAGATAAAAAGATCCAGGGAGAGGATTAGAAAGTGTTTTAGATCATGGTCTGTGGGACTGGGGATAGATGACATTACTTGCATTATAGCTAATTTTACTTTAGTCTTGGCATTTATTTATGAGACTTATATACCGCTTTAAGTGCAAGCACTCTCTAAGCGGTGTACACCAGTAAGCAATGTATATATATATATATATATATATATATATATATATATATATATATATATATTTACATTGCCCCCAACAATCTGGGTTCTCATTTTACCTACCCCGGAAGGATGGAAGGCTGAGTCAACCTTAAGCCGGTGAGATTTGAACCGCTGACCTGATGATGATCATTTTTGATCAGATCCCTTAAGTACTCACTATACGTATTTATGTGTGCTCATGTATACATATAGTTTTTTAGTGATGAAAGAGTTGTGGCATTTTCAAAAACTGTAAAGGTACAAGTTAATACATTTTATTGAAGAAATCAAACGAGAATTAATTTACATTAAGTGTATATTTATTATCTGATTTAAATAGATATATGTTACATATAAAAGGTAAAATTGCTTCTAGCAGTGTTAGAATCCCAGTGAATATATTGGTTCTTGTAGGTGAAGCTGCATCTGTGTTACTTTGGTTCCCCTACTCACCCACTGCTCCTATGTACCTGTATTAGGCAAATTAGGATGGCATTACATCTATCAGTATGCTACTTTCTACCCATTTTATCCTGTAGAGCAAAACTCTCTTGAGGGCTTCTGACATGTAAAGCCTGATCTACCGCTATTGCAAAATGAGACAATAATGAGGCAGAGGAACCCTGAGGTTATTCAGGCCTGCATATTCTTTCCATCAACTTTAGTTATTGGTGAGGCCACAGATTACATTGCTTTTGCTCTTCCCACACAATGAGTAGTATGTAATTTTATACTAGTTTTATGTGCAAGTTCTCTCTCTGCGAGGGCATAAAATTTTGCAACGAGGACAGAAGCAACTGGAAAAAAGGTTGTCTTCAGGTGCCTTTCTTTGCCACTTAGTCTTCTGGAGAAGCTAACCTATGGGAAACCCACCAATAGACTTGCAGTCATTCCCATTGGTTTGCCAGAGGTGCTTTGACCCACCCAGAAGCTGTTTATCTATAGCAGGGGTAGTCAACCTTGGCTCTTTTATGACTCGTGGACTTCAACTCCCAGAATTCCTGAGCCAGCTAAGCTGGCTCAGGAATTCTGGGAATTGAAGTCCACGAGTCATAAAAGAGCCAAGGTTGACTACCCCTGATCTATAGCTTTCTCTGGCATTTGCATTTGTTGGACATGAAATTGGCTCCTGTGAATTGGGGGGGGAGAGGAGGAAGCATTGCAATTCCTCTATCTGCTGACCACACAATGCCACAAAATCAAATCATTATGCCACCTGCTGCTGGGTAATTTTGCAGGAGAGCATCAAGCCAATCTTAAGAAATCATTTGGACAGCAGATGCACACTACTACCCTAACCTAATTCAGTATTACTTATCTCGCCAACACTCATTACGTAGCAGTGAGAGCACCCGTCCTATTGGGTCATTTGGCAGCTGGTCAAAGAAAACAACATTATTTGACCATGAGGTTGTTGTGTCTTATCTTTATTAGGTGTTTTGCTGTTGCTTTTAAGGGTTTAGTTTCACTTTGTTTTTGGCCATATTCACTGGTTGTTGTTGTTTTTGTCAGTATCAATGAGCCAAATATGCGCAAGCTAAAACCATTTCTAATTTTTCCAATAGCAGTTTATGGTCTTGGAATTCCAATCTCTGTTTATTCACTTGTTATTGCTAGGTTTGCATTTTTGCCCTCAACAAATATTGCGTCAATGTGACTCCAGTGGAAAATGTAGTGTCAGTCAATACATGTAATTATCATTTTAACAACTTTTCCTCCTCCTTGCATTCAGGCACCATGAATCAGCTATACATACAGCCTTTTCAATTGAGGTCTTTTTGTGTGCAAAGGATAATGTACTTTTTTACCTTCCAGAAGAGCTGGATTGTTCGCTGGACAGTTTTATGTTGCATGTAAATAAAACAACAGCTTCAGCAATTAACTCTCAGAATGACTTTGTGCAAACATAGATGTCAGCTGGTTAGATCAAAGCATTAGACTTTATTTTATTTCCTCAAGTTAAAAAAAAATCTTCAGTTTACATCCTTGCTTATTAAGGTGCTTTTTATAACTTTATCTTTCTTGCATATGATCGTCATCGTCTAGACTTAGTGGCATGTAGGAGACTAAATGAGCTTGTTGTTCTGATGTTTAAATAACATCATCCTGAAGACCTATAAAAGTTATACCTTTACTTGCTTATCCTAGCTCTACTCAGCTTTAATTATTTATATGAACAGACAGTAATGTTAGAAAGCTTCCACAGATTCTACATTTTGGAAATATCCTGCAATTGAAAGAACATACTCCATTCCAGTTTGGCATTATTGAACAGACATGTCCCAAGCAGGAGATCTGACTCAGTTGTCTTACTTTAATCTTCCCACTCCTTCCTGTTAACCTTATATAATTTATTGATGATAAACATATAGAAGTTATCAATGAAATAAGTTTAATCCTCCTGGCTGAATGACCAGTGCTCTCCATGTTGACTTTGATTTAGTAATAGCTCCAAGGGCATTCCAGCAATTTATTTGAACCCATCCATCCACCTTATTTGTCACCTTCTCTTTCTTCTAATTTCAATAGCTTTGCCAATCATAAGCATTTTCCCCCTAATTTTTCATCTGTTGTGTGTTTCTGCTTGTTGACTATCAAGTCAAGGATCTGTCAGTTTCTATTGGGCCTATTACTGATTGGTTGATTCTTCTTGCAGTTCATACTACACTTTGTAATAGTCTCCAAATATATAATTTGAAGTTGGTTTCTTTTTCTCAATGTTTCTCTGTGAACTTTTATAGCAGTACATCCCAATGCACTGGAAAATACTTGCTTTAACTTTCTGATATTTAGTATATTGAAAGTCCTTCTCTTTCATGATCTTGTCTAACTGAGAGAAGCCTTTTTCCATTGCACTGGCTCAAAATGGTCCAAGGCCACCCGAATTGCTTTATCAAGGTGAATAAGGTGGCCTCTCCACTTCAGTGAAGTGAAGCATGTTGCCTCCATCACCAAATTGCTTTGTCAAATAGAATCTATGTCACTTCACACAAGTCCACAGCTATTTCTCCAGCATATTGTCCATCTTTATTCTTGAACTTTGATAGAAAACAAAGCTATCAATCACTTTCACTTCTTTGCCTTCAACTCTAATGTGTAAGTATTCATATGAGCAGAAATGTGCTATACATTTAAAAATAACTAAATGAACTCTATGCTCACTGAGCATGCAGGTTGGCATTATCTTCTTAATATCCATTTTTTTTTTGCTCAGATTTTTCAATTTTGCTTTCGCAATGAGGCCTTCCAAATTTTCTCTTTCAGATTGTATACCCACTGAACCATTTAAAGATGTAGGAAATGCAGCAAGTGTTAAAGCGATAGCACATCTATGCCAACAAATGGAGAACAAACTTTGGTAGCCTAAAGCTAGGGAAGTAACAGCAGGCCAGTTCAGAAGTGTCTAATAATTTGCAGCAATTTGGGCCCTTCTTCCTCACAGTCTGAATCTTTCTGTACCAGACTCCCCAGAGGCAGTGACAAATGATTATAATTTGGCTGGTATGGCATTTCAGTAATTTCAGTCTTACCTACCTCACTGGATGTTCACCATTTCATTGAATGGTTCCATTTTTCCATCATTCCCATTATGTGTGGGAGTTCCTTTGGGTTCAGTCAACTGAGAGTTAAAGATTTTATTTCTTCTTTATATACTACCTTCTACCAGAGTCCCTGACTTTATCTTCCCTTTCAATTATCACAGCTGCATTGACAACTGCTCATCTATCTGCCCCTACTCTTAATAATAACATGTATGAATCTTTTTTTCCCAACAGTCTAGTCAAGGTTTCTTACTGGAGGTGCTTTCATCATCTTCTTTTAAACACGAGTAAAGCAGAGATTATTGTATTCCCTCTTGATCATCCCCTCTCGTCTCAATCTCAATTTCAATTTCATCTCATCATCTCCTCCCCTTTCCCCTCCTTTCCCCTTCTTTCCCCTCCTTTCCCTCCCCTCCCCTCCCCTCCTCTCCTCTCCTCTCATATTTCATATTTCACCAACAATTTACAAGGAGGGCAAGCAAATGATCCAAATTTATGATATAGAATTTTCAAATTCAGCCTAGTTCTTATGAGGGTTCTGCCTTGTTTTTCAGTTTTCCTAATGCTGACCTATCTATCTGAAGATACTAGACCCAGTCACAGAGAATATTTACCAGAATAGCTACAATTATTCCTAACAAAAGCAATTTTAACTTTTGTTGTCTTGAAATATCTGCTATTATATTTTTTCAGATGTTTGAATAATTATTTTTAAAATGTTATTTATGTTTTTGGCAAATAGATTCCTATTTTAATAGTAACATTAACCCTTATTAATTGGTATAAGTATTGCTTTTTTTCCTCAGTTAAGTTATGTATCAACATTTTTTTATCCTTATTGATCTGATAAACTAATACTAAACTCTCCTGCTATATGTATTCCATTATTAATTCTAAAAAGTCCTTTGGCTCAGTAATAGTTGAGTATAACAATGTTAGACATTTCAAGAGACACATCTATATTGAAAGTTCTATACATATTACCGTATATTCCGGCATATAAGACGACTTTTGAGAGCGTCGAAACAGCCTCCAAACTCGGGGATCGTCTTATACGCCCAGTCGTCTTATACGCCAGAAATAAGGTAGTTTCTGGTGTATAAGACGACTTTCTAGGCATGCGACTCGGTGTCAATCATCTTATATGCCGGAAATAACGTAGTTTCCGGCGTATAAAATGACTTTCTAGGCATGCAACTCAATGTCGATCATCTTATACGCCGGAAATACTGGTAGTTTCTGGCATATAAGATGACTTTCTAGGCATGCGACTCAGTGTCGATCGTCTTGCAACTCGGCATCGATCGTCTTGCGACCCGGCATCGAACTCGGGGGTTGTCTTATACACAGGGTCACCCTATACGCTGGAATATATGATACTCTGTTTAAATTCTCTCACATCTACAAACATTATTTTCAGTAGCACTATTGCCTTATTATATTTTATAACTTACTCTAATTCCCCTGTTTGCTTAATATTCTCAATATATTAATCTAATTCTCTATTATGCATTCTTTGAATTTACTTTACTACTTTTCAAAAATATATCTGGGTTCTTTGGTGGGGAGTACCAGATTTCCCTTAATCTTCTCTGGTGCAGTGTCTCTTGCATAGATATATTCAATTTACATATGGAAGAAACAACATCCCCCAAATTATACACATTATGCCATTTTTCCCTTTGATGTCCATTCATACCATACAAATTTTCACAAAGAGTAATCATACCTAAAATTTGGAAAGTTCAGTTATTTGATGGATTGATTGATTGATCATGTGCCATCAAATCAGCCTTGCCTCTTACAGATCATAGAGATAGGTTTTCTCTATAAAACTCAGTCTCCAATCCAGTCTTTCGAATCTTCCAACAGCATACCAATTGGCACTGTAAGTCAGTGCAGAAATTTATGTGATTGAGTTTCCAAGTAGCAATCAGATGTTTTATAAGAAAAGGGACAAAAAGAGGAAGCAAACCCTTTAGCACAAACACTACTTCAGCTTCAGTAACAAAGATACCAGTGCTGATCAAAGGTGTCCTACAGCCAATTTCTGAGGCAGTTGAATATATAGGACCTGCATTGACTCATTCTCAAGGGTAGAGGAACATGGCTTCATTAACATTACACATGTTTACTTCTAGCAGCAACTTCTCTCCAAGAATATTGCAACTTAAAAAGAATCTTACAAATTGAAACACTTCAATAAACATTTCATACAAATCTTAAGTAGAATGACACAACAGAAAATGAAATACTCAGAAATGCAACACTCAGAATTGCAAATGTCTATAACACCCTGTGGATATATGTATGCAGGACTTTTTTTCTCACAGAACACCCAGAACGGAGTTCCGGCACCTTTTTTGGATGGAACCTTGTAGGGTAGGCAAGGCGGGTTGTATGATGTCTGTGAGTTCTGGCACCTTTTTTTTTTTTTACAAAAAAAGCACTGTATGTATGTATATGTAGGCAGGTGTGTGTGTGTGTGTGTGTGTGTGTGTGTGTGTGTGTGTGTGCATATTCTCCAAGAAATTCTAAAATGTCAGGGAGAATTCTAAAAAGAAATTTCATGGCTCCAAAGTGATATCAGTGGAGGTTCCATGAATAGATTTCCCAGTGTGATCATCCATCAAGTAAATCAAGATAGTTTCCATGCCAACCCCACCTGGTTTTTTTTTTGTCTTTTAAAAGAGTTAAAGTTGCCCAGAAACTCTTCAATAGTGTACCACATTTGAGTCATTTATTTCTCCCCACCTTCACAAATAAGCATCATTTGCACTAGAGAAAATAATCCAATTCCTTTGATTTGTGGCCAAAACAATATAAACCTAGTAGGGTATCTTGACATCTCATAGGAGAAGTGGAGCAGCTTTAAAAAGTGTGAAGAGGGGACCACCTTTGATTCTGATTTTTAATGAAATGCAACAATTTTCTCCTGATGTGCCGTGCAGAAGAGGAAGAATTAATTTTTCCTTATCCTTGGTCATGATTAATAAAATGTGGGGCCAGAGTGGATGTTAGAGACAATAAGGACATTGTGGGGAGAAAGGGTTGTTCCCAATGGACTTGATATTACTAGCCAACTCAGATAGATGGAGGTGAAGAATTGTGAGCAACAATACAAAACTCCTGTTAGACATGGATATTGCCTGAGGTTGCTTGCTCTGCCTTATCCTCTTCTTTGTCTTTATGTATCTTATACAACTAGACCCTAATATTCAATACTGCATGCACATTCAGCCTATAGTATGAGACCCTGGATTCATCATTATCTACTGTTTTCATTGGTACAATGCTAATTTCCAGCCCCTTCAGACTGGAAACCATACCCTTTGCCCACTTGCTCCAAGCCAGGGCACATCCAAAACTCTGGCAATATCTTTTCTCTGCCATGTCTGCATCTTGCCCTCATTTTGCCAAAGCCTATAACTGAGTCCATCCTAAATCATCTTAGCTGCATCCATGTCAAAATAGCATTTCTCCCCTTATTTTGATATCATTCAAGGGCAGTCTCAAGCTGAACAAAAAGGGGTAATATATCATTCATTAACTTGAAGGGAAATTTGGTGAGGACCCAGACAATAAGGTCAGGATGGGGATCAGCAATGAATGCAACAAATTTTAGTATATATATATATATATATATATATATATATATATATATATATATATATATATATATATTTATGCAGTGTAATGATGGGTGAGAGCACTTCAGTGCAGCAGTGGGGAAAAAACATTAACAAGCTGAAATATAATTCTTTTCTTAAGAACATGCACAAGGGATAAAGCACAATTTTATATTATTTTTCCATAATTTAGTTTAAAAATTAGTAGAAATAGTACAAATAAATATTTGAGTATATTTCCAATATCTAAAAGTTGGGCAAGGTGGACATTTATCCCTGACTAGCAGTGATAATGGCACTCCAAAATAAAGGAAACGAAGAAAGAAAGAAATAGGCAAAAATAATATAAAGAAATGTATTTTAGGATATATCCTGCTGTGTTCATAACACAAGGTGCAAAAACAAAAGCCTGTACAATATAGCTGGCCATGACCTTCACTATATACAGCTCCATAGATTCAAAATACCATAGAAGTGCATATTGACCTCAAGATTCTGGTAATTGTCTGATTGATTCAGCATGATTTAACCTAAAGTAATTTAAAAACTGCTCTGATTCAACACAGTCTGATTTATAAGAGAGACTTTGTTAATATAACATATATACATATACATATCTATCTAGGCACATTATATATATGTGTGTGTGTGTGTGTGTGTGTGTAGGTCTTTGGTTGTTCGGGTTTTCTCCCGCGTAAAATTGGAAGTGTCTTCAGGCTGGTGTTTTCAGCTTCGTGCTTCGAGCAGCAATGTGTGGTCTTAGCTGTTTCTTCCTTTTAACTGCCAGTGGGGGTATGAACTGATTGGGTGTGGGCTTGGCTGTGTTCTGATTGGGTGGAGGTGTGTTCTGATTGGTTAGGGGCTTGGCTGTGCTCTGATTGGCTGGGGGGTTGGCTGTGCTCTGATTGGCTGGGGGGTTGGCTGTGCTCTGATTGGCTGGGGGAGTGTTCTGTTTGGTTGTGCTCAGGTTAGTCTGAGTTGCAGAGGGGTTTAAGATTTTGGGCTGCCTTGCTATTTTTTGGCTTCGCGTTCGTGGTCGTGCCTCCTCTTCATGGAGGGTGTCAGTTTGCTTCATGTATGGATTGGAGGGGTTTAAAGTGGCTAATGATGCAGCTGTGGTCTGGCTTCTGGTTTGTGGTCGTGCCTCATCATCGGTGTGGCTTTGGGTTTGCTTTTTGCGTGGATGTGTGGTGGTGACATCCTGTGTGGTTTTTGTGAGTGTGGGTCTGGTATCATTTTTTGTGTTAGGGAGTCGTTTGTCAATAAGGGCGGGTTTCCAAATGGCTGGTAGGCGGGAGGTATCATCTCGCTTGTTCATGCTGTGTGGGCGTTTTTCTATCTCGATGGCTTCTCTGATTATTCTGTTATTAAAATGTTCACTTATATATATATATATATATATTGTTGTTAATTGTGAAGTCGTGTCCGACCCATCGCAACCCTATGGACAACGTTCCTCCAGGTCTTCCTGTCCTCTACCATCTTCTGGAGTCCATTTAAGTTCACACCTACTGCTTCAGTGACTCCATCCAGCCATCTCATTCTCTGTCGTACCCTTCTTCTATTGCCCTCAATCTTTCCCAGCACTGGGCCCTTCTCCAGTGAGTCCTTCCTTCTCATTAGGTGGCCAAAGTATTTGTGTTTCAACTTTAGGATCTGGCCTTCTAAAGAGCAGTCGGGGTTGATCTCTTCTAGGACTGACCGGTTTGAATGCCTTGCAGTCCAAGGGACTCGCAGGAGTCTTCTCCAGCACCATAGTTCAAAGGCCTCAATTCTTTTGCGCTCAGCCTTTCTTATGGTCCAACTTTCACAGCCATACATTGCAACTGGGAAAACCATGGCCTGGACTATACGCACTTTTGTTGGCAGGGTGATGTCTCTGCTTTTTAGTATGCTGTCTAGATTTGCCATAGCTTTCCTCCCCAGGAGCAAACGTCTTTTAATTTCTTGGCTGCAGTCCCCATCTGAGGTGATCTTGGAGCCCAGAAAAATAAAATCTGTCACTACCTCCATTTCTTCCCCATCTATTTGCCAGGAATTGAGAGGGCCGGATGCCATGATTTTGGTTTTCTTAATGTTGAGTTTCAAGCCAACTTTTGCACTCTCCTTCTTCACCCGCATCAAGAGGCTCTTTAGTTCCTCTTCACTTTCTGCCATTAGAGTGGTATCATCTGCATATCTTAAGTTGGCCTCGCCAGGTCCCTTCCACCACTGGAGACAATCTGCCCCAATTGGCACTGCAGGAGGTAACCACGCCAGCTGCTCTGACAAAGTCTGGCCCTAAGGCACTGAGCCCCATGCCAACAATCGTCAATCGGGCCCACGGGGACGCTCCGGTTCAGGCCCACAGTGACAGACCATCCCTGGACTCAAGCGGCGGGCCATGGAATGCCCCGCCCTTCAGTGTGCTGCCAAACCACCTTCTGCACTGCCTGCGTCCTCAGGCCAGAACTGCTGCAACGGCCTGCTGACCGGTCAGCTCTGCCTGTTGATGATACTGGTGCTGGAGCCTCCTTTGCCAACAGGTAGGTCCATTGGGCTGGCATGGCTGGGACTGCGTGGCACCACACGGCATTTCTGGTGACCAGCTGAGTGACAGCCTCCATCTGGGGCTTGCTTCCTGTGATTTTCGAGCCCACGGGGGCTCGACACTGTTTATGATGAATTAATTGGTACTTTTTCCTTCTTCGGTTGTCAGCAGCTAATGTGGCTGGTCTTTCCCCTGCTGGTTTAGAGGTCTTTCCTTGGATTGAACAGAAAGACCACTCTCTCCATAATCGACAAGACACCCTTTCTCTTTCTCACCTCTTTGGGGTGATTTTAGCTCCCCCAGCAGGGTGAAATCAGTCATGGAAGGAAGGGCCCTGCCTTCCTGCATCCCATTTTGCCACAATGCAAACCAGAAGTCTTCTCCCACAATTTTAATATGACTTGCTCAAAGTATTTTTTTTTTACAATTTGCCTATTTTTCTTCTTTCCTTTCCTTGATTTTTAGTTTTACAAAAAGAATATCTCCACTAAAAAACAAGTCAAATTAAAAGAATAAAAATATAAAAACGTTATTAACTTGAAATTAAAATAGCATCCCAATAAGAATGTGTAATTTCAATATTGATGGATTGATCGATGGATTGTAAAAAGCCTCCAGAAGAGCTCTCTTTTGACCAAATTCCAGAAAGCCAGAAGAATCAGGAAAACTCAACTTCTGCAGAAGACTATTCCCCAATATAGAGACAGTGAGGAAAAGGCATTTCCTCCTAGCTTTACCCCCCCCTCTTCCCACTTTGTGGAAGTGGAAGGTGATGTTTAAAAAAGAGCCGAGGTGGCGCAGCAATACTGCAGGCCACTTTAGCTGACTGTGTTCAGCAGGTCAGTGGTTCAAATCTCATCGGCTCAAGGTTGACTCAGCCTTCCATCCTTCCAGGGTAGGTAAAAGGAGGACCCAGATTGTTGGGGGCAATGTAAATATATATATACATTGCTTACTGGTGTACACCGCTTAGAGAGTGCTTGCACTTAAAGCGGTATATAAGTTTCATAAATAAATAAATAAATAAAAAGTTTCCTGCGAGAAGTTTGTATTTGACAGGTCAATTTAGTTGAAGAAGAGGTTCCTGCCAAACCCATATAGGGATTTACAGTTAAGAACAACATTTTAAACTGTATCCAGAAATTTACGGACAATCAGTGCAGGGCCTGAATAGTGATGTAATATGTTTCTGGGACCTAACAGAATAATAGAATTGGAAGGGATCTTGGAGGTTTTCTAGTCCAACCTCCTGCCAGTTAGCATGCTGGTCACTAGATTGTGTACCCAAGAGTAATCTTAGTGCCCCTAAAGGCAAACCATGTGTGCAGTACATTGCAGTAGCCCAACCAAACACTGAGAAAAGCACGAATTATTATCTTCTATCACCAGATAGGACTATACCTCTAGAGCAGCTAGAGCTGGGCATAGATCCTCCTGGTCATAGCCTCAATCTGCTCTACAAGCACTAGTCATGACTTCAGGAGGACCCTGAAGTCATAGACCTGCTCCTCTCTCCAATGCAGTGCCGCCACCAAGAAACAATACTACAGGGGCTGATAGAAATGCAATGAACAGACAGCAGTTTTATCTTATCAGAGTCTTCATCCTGCTTCTCCCATCCAGACCTTAACAAACTCCATAAACTGAGAAAAGACTTCAAGCATATCAACAGGCTCTGACTCAATGAAGCATCAGTTGGCTCATCCCAATGAAACAGATTTACAAATCAAAGCCGCAAATTGACATATGACCTTGCCCACTTGATGGCTTAAAGCACTTGTGGAGAAATGAAGAAGGAATGCCCAAGGTGACATTAAAAATGGGTTGGTAGGGAACATGAATATATATACGTATTTTTGTATGCCGATGATGCTGTATTTTTACCATAGGACCCAAATGCTTTGCAATGAATATTAGATTATACGAGGCAGACTATGGATCTGAAAATTAATAAATCAAAGACCAAAGTAGTTATGTTTGACAGGAAAAATGGAGTGAATTATTGCAAGCTGGACTACGTGGCAAATAACCTGAGCCAGTAGATAAATATGTATGCCATGGCACAATGCTTATTAAAGTTAGGGAAACGGATGGAGAAAGGTTAAGATGTGCAAATACTAGTAACCATGCTGTGAGATTATGCGGCTTGTGCAGTGAATATTTATGAAAAGAGGCAAATAGGTATGTGTGTAAGAATGTGTTTATGCCCAATTTGTTATAAGAAGTGAGCATCAAGTATATCAGGAGAGAAAAAAACTGCAATGCAAACGGAGTTTTTATGAAGTACACATAAGGGGGAAGGGAGAAACATAAGGGAGTGAAGTTTGCCTGTGTGAAAGCACAGAGCATATTAGCTAGGTTGGTAGTGGAATGTTTGCAAGAAAAAAAGCTAGTCTTGATGAATCCCCAAATCCCAAGACATAGGATTAAAAACAAATGGTAGAATTTGAGACTTGGGGAGCTATGGCAAATAGAAGACGACACTGCAAAAGCAGAGACAACCAGTCTTATTTGGGGAAGAAATACATGCAAGGTGAAGTAGCAGGTAGCCCAACTCTTATCTCCTCTTAATATCATCATCCCACCCACCTACCAAGATGATGAAGTAGTGAGAGTTTGTGTTTTCAATTGCTGGAAAAAGGGCTCTCTTAATTGGTTGCCTTGCTTTAAGGCATGCCCAGTAGCTAGCTGCAAGATAAGCTTTCAATGCAGGCAGTGAAGGAGGCAAAGGAGAAGAACAGCAACAGGAGGACATTCAAGGAGAAAGTAGGAATGCTCACAGCTGCAATTCCTTTAATTTTCAGACATACTGACAAAGGTTAATTGCCATTTCTTACATGATTACTTTCCGCCTTTTACCTGCCTCTAATATAAGCTGTCAGTCTTTTAAACACTTGTAGTTTTCAAGCATGAAAAACAGTATTCCCAACTTTCTCTCTCTCTCTCTCTTCTCTGAATTAATGAACCAAAATGCTTATCAGCAGATTAGACTATTATTGTCATGCACACATGGTGAACTCCCCCCACTGCCCCAAAAGATATAAAATATATATTAGGCTAATTTGACATAAGCCTAAATATGTAGCCATCAAGGTCCAAAAGCCTAACAAGGTTAATTCTTCCATTGAATTATTTCTTGCAACAGGTTATGCTTTAAAAGTGGCTTGCATGGATTTTATTATGGTGCTAATATCTCTTCGTGTATTTATAGAAACTTTTCTTCTAGTACTTTGCCGTGTGCATATAATAGAAGACATATCGGGGCTGTAATTAAGACCTGGAATTTTTTTTTTAAAAAAAAAACATCTTTAAAAAAGGCAGTGGCAATCCACTTTCACACTGTAGCCAGGATAGTTTGTTCAGCATATTGGCAAAGTCACCCAGAGTCAAGCTTAACCTGAAGAAGACTTTATCTGTATAATGGATTGTGGTAATGTGCTCTCCATGAAGTTAACCATCAAACTTACTAGAAAAATTTAAGAATGCAACTACTGGAATATTACTCTCTTATCCAGTTTTTTATTTGTTTGTTTTGACAATTCATTGGAAAAGAAAGAGGAAACAAGGAGTCAAATGACTGTAAAACAATCATGAAATATTCTAAATGCTGAAGTCATAGCTTCTGACATATGAGATTGATCATTATCTTGGACTGTGCCATTCCAGTATGTCCTAGAGTAACTTCTATTCAGTAAATTAATTATGCACCTAAATTATTCTCAGTTTTTCTCCTTAATTCCTTTTCATCTTCATCTTATGTCCTAGCTTCAGAATAACAACATTATTTGGGGTGGGGGGATATCTGGTTTATATAAATGTAAGGCCACATTTGGAATACTGCAACCAGTTTTGGTTACCACAATGTAAAAAAGATGTTGAGACTCTAGAAAGAGTACAGAGAAGAGCAACAAAGATGATTAGGGGACTGGAGGCTAAAGCATATAAGGAACAGTTGCTGGAATTGGGTATGTCTAGTTTAACGAAGAGAAGGACAAGGGGGGACATGATAGCAGTGTTCCAATATCTCAGGGGCTGCCACAAAGAAGAGGGAGTCAAACTATTTTCCAAGATGCCTGAAGGCAGGACAAGAAACAATGGGTGGAAATTAATCAAGGAGTGAAGCAACTTAGAACTAAGGAGAAACTTCCTGACAGTTAGACCAATTAATCAGTGGAACAACTTGCCTCCAGAAATTCTGATTGCTCCAACATTGGAAGTTTTTAAAAAGAGATTGGACAACCATTTGTCCAATATGGTATAGGGTTTCCTGCCTAGGGGGAGAGGGTTGGACTAGAAGACTTCCAAGATCCCTTCCAACTCTGTCATTCTATTCTATTCTATTCTATTCTATTCTATTCTATTCTATTCTATTCTATTCTATTCTATTCTATTCTATTCTATTCTATTCTACTCTACTCTACTCTACTCTACTCTACCCTATTGTCTGCCAACCTCAATGGGCATCATAAATATTTTTAAAGGCTAAAGGCAACTCCATATCTGGGCAGGGCAGGGCATAAAATTCCATGGTTAATTATTTGTTGCATTTTCCTGTTTTTTCCTCCAAGAATATCTTATATATATCCTATTCCTCTTTTTTATGTCATTTAGATTACCTTTTTGGTTTTAGGCTATTTGCATATATATCTTTCCCAACCATCCACAGCTTTCTGGGTATTTTTTTTCTTGATCCCATTTAATGTTTTTTCAGCCACTCTGCAGTTATTAAGATGTAACCAATAGTTGTTTACAAACACATGTATCACACACATCACTGAGATACATACCTGTGGGAGCTGATATTGGCTCATCTATTTCCTGAAAGAACCCATGTTAGCAAGCTAATCCCTTGAGCAGAATTGCTGGCATTATCCCAGCATAGAGAAATACCAATAACAAGATTACAAGGAATACAATCTGTTAAAAACAGATCATGCCAAACCAACCTATCCAGCAAAATGAGTTTCAATGAGGAGAAAAGCAAAGTTTTACATTTATGCAGGAAAAATCAAAGGTACAAGTACAGATTGGGCAAGACCTGGTTTAAAAACAGTAACTGTGAAAGGGACCTTGGAGTCCACCAGGACGATCACTTAACCATGAGCCAGCAGTGTGCAGCAGCAGCCAAAAAAGGTAATATAATCCTGGGTTGTATAAACAGAGGCACAGAATCAAGATCATGCAAGGTATTAATACCATTTTATAAAACTCTAGTAAGACCACACCTGGAATACTGCAGCCAATTTTGGTCACCATATCACAAAAAAGATGTTGAGAGTTTGGAAAAAATTCAGGTAAGAGCAAGTAAGATGATCAAAGGCCTGGAGACTAAAGCATATGAAGAACAGCTGCAAGACTTGGGTTTGGCTACTCCAAAGAAAAGAAGAAATAAGGGAGACATGATAGCAGTATTCCAGTATTTGAGGGGCTGCCACAAAGAAAATGGGGTCACATTATTCACCAAAGCACCAGAGGGCAGGACAAGAAACAATGGTTGGAAACTGATCAAAGAGAGAAGCAATCTCGAATTAAGAAGAAACTTCCTGACAGTGAGGACAATTCACCAGTGGAATAGCTTGCCCCCAGAAATCGTGGGTGCTCCATCACTGGAGATTTTTAAAAAGAGGCTACTAGACAGTCACTTGTCTAGGATGGTATAGGTTCTCCTGCTTGAGCAGGGGACTGGATTAGAAGTTTTCCAAGGTCCCTTCCAGCTCTATTCTATTCTATTCAAATATTTGTGTAAGATGTCAAATAATGCTGTCTCTTACTAAGATAATGCCTTTGTGTTTTGCTTGCAGAGAATTCTTTATCTGGGTAGGCTAGACAGACCTCTTGTCTGATCCTGGAGACCATTTTGATGTACTTATAACCTAGACAAGAGACATCATTCAAAGACATACAAGCATAAAAACAAAAATTCATGAATGCATCTAATTCATCTTTCTGGTTTAAAAACAAAACAGGTTTAAATCAGGTTGTCAAGATGATAACCTCAGCTAAAATTGCCAGTAAGTGTATATTAAAATTCTTGTCATTCAGTATCAGCTATCAGCTCATAATTGCACACCAAACAATACAATCTTGAATTCAAAAACAGCCCAATCTCATGGAACAAAAACTTCACTATACCTTGCCATTGTTTCCAATCAGAGTTATTATCTTCCACCCTTCAGTATTTTCTTCCTCACCTCTTCCACCCTCAGCCTCTTGGTCTGTCTTTATAAGCAAGCATAGAAGGACTAAAAAGAATATGGAAATAATAAATCATGCTAGGGTTAGCGGCCTGTTTCAAAACTACTGCTACTATTGAAACATTTGGTGACCAGAACTTTAAAATATATATTTTCTAGGTGGGCGCTCCTTCAAACTGAAATTGATTAAGATCTTCAGTGGATGACCTGGTGCCCCCAAAGGTCCATTGTTGTAGAGAGTAAAGACATGACCTTGACAGAAATATGCAAAAACCACTACTTAGGTAGAGTAGACCGGAAACATTATTTAAATCATGGGAAACAAGATAATATTCAGAAGCAGCTCATGCAAACCCCTCCCTGATTCACTGAAGTGTAAGAAAGAGGGGTGGTACAACACAATCAGACTTGCAAGATTCTGTAATTAAATAAATAAAGTGTAGTTCTGGTTTTCTTGTGAAGCTGATTATCACATGCTGAGCTTAAGGTAGGAATGGCAGAGCAGGCTTCTGGGTCAGGATC
Organism: Crotalus tigris; assembly: GCF_016545835.1. Lineage (NCBI taxonomy): Eukaryota > Metazoa > Chordata > Lepidosauria > Squamata > Viperidae > Crotalus > Crotalus tigris. Next base: position 233,703 of record NW_024096506.1, read on the forward strand.
ATGGTTGGGGGGTTGGCAGCACAGAATCTGAACTTGGGAACTTTGTCATGAATCTCTTCCTTGTCTGAATTGGTTTACATTGTCAACAGGATGGGCTTCTGGCAAGAGATGGATTGTACCTTACAAGGATTAGGAAGAATGTGCTTGACAGACATGTGGCTCAGCTCATCCAAAGAGCTTTAAACTAAACTGGAGAGGGAAGGAGACCATTTTTTATGACCAAACCAAAAGCATAAATGCCAAGACAACAATGTGCCTGGTGTGCCTGGCTGATAACTTAATCATTTCAAAGATTGAGGACACAACTAAAGGGTCAGATATACTAGACTTAATTCTTACTAATAGGGATAAAATAGTCAAGAGAGTGGAAGTTGTAGGAACTTTGGAGGAGAGTGAGCATATCATACAAGAATTCACCATAATGCAGGCACAGCTAACCAAACAAAGACAGACCAGTGTTCTAGACTTTAAGAGAGATTACTTCAACAAACTAAGAGAATGGGAAGGATTTCATGGATGGAAACCCTAAAGGGAAAAACAATTCAGAATGCTTAATAAACTCTGAAAAATGAGATAATAAAAGCCCAAACAAAACAATACTGCAGAGAAAGAAAAACAAGAGACATCAGATGAGACCAGCATGGTTGCACAAAAAGCCTCTTGACAAATGGAGGGATAGAAAATAACAAATTTGAAAAATAGAAAGAGGGGTATACAATTAGAACAGAATATCAGCTAATAACACAAAACTGCAAGGACAGAGTCAGGCAGGTTAAGGCCCAAAATGAACTAAGACTTGCAATATGTAGCGTATTTTCCGGTGTATAAGACGACTTTCTAAACCCTGAAAATCTTCTCAAAAGTCGGGGGTCGTCTTATATGCAGGAATATACGGGTAGCTGTTCTCTGAATTTAAAACCAATCTGCCCCCTAGTGGCCAGCCCTTTTTTTTTTTTTTACAGAAATAAGCACTAACAGGACAAAGCTTTCTAGCAGCAAAGGAATGGAGCTCCTATTGTGCTCATCTATAAACAGAAATTCAATATTGTACTGTATTTTCTGGCATATAGATGACTTTCTAAACCCTGAAAATCTTCTCAAAAGTTGGGGGTCATCTTATACACCCAGTCGCCTTATACGCTGGAATATACGGTACATTAGAGCAAAACATTGTGCAAAAGTTGTTTTAAAATTCTTTAATCCTTTCTTCATTGGCTAGAGACCCATACCCTCTATGACAGAGGTCCCCATTTGGGCACCATGGATCAGTTCTGTGGAGACAAGTTTTTCCACAGACACAGAGAGTGCGTGGTTTTGTGTGCTGCCTGTATCTTGTGAATGAGGCTTTGTTTGTTTGTGCAGCCTGGTTGCTGGCATGCCGTGGCCTGGTACTGGTCCATGGACTGGGGGTTGGGGACCCTTGCTCTATGATACCAAAGGTTGTGACCTGTGAGTGCTATAGGCTATGGCTCTTTACATTGTCTGTGTAGAGCTATTGCTTCTGTCCATTCACAAGACTGTTAAAACAATCCGTTTTGTGTTGAAAAGAACTCATGGAAATGATTGTGAAACCACAAAACCACATTTTAGTACATTTATTTATTTATTTATTTATGAGACTTATATACCGTTTTAAATGCAAGCACTCTCTAAGCGGTGTACACCAGTAAGCAATGTATATATATTTTACATTGCCCCCAACAATCTGGGTCCTCATTTTACCTACCTCAGAAGGATGGAAGGCTGAGTCAACCTTGAGCCGGTGAGATTTGAACCGCTGACCTGCTGAACATAGTCAGCTAAAGTGGCCTGCAGTATCATATTTGTGCAGTCTACCTCATTTGCGATAGTAACATTTATTCTGGATTTATTTTTAATGAAATGTATTATATAAAACAATTTAGTAAGCATGTTTAACTGCATTCTCAGGAGTACCCATTATATTCCTTACAAATTAGGTCTCATTTTATCTTTAATTTTAAATTATGTACACGCTATCCATTATAGCTCTGACAATTATATTTGCGATTTTTTTTCTTATTCTATCCTATTATGGTTTCCATCCTAAGCAGTAAATGAAAACAAAAACGGGGAATGAATATGAGCTTTAATTTCTTTATGTTTGAAGGCCCAAGTTTTATTAATTCAGTTGTTCTCTTTGTTTTTAACATTAATTGAATTGAACCTATAACAGATTTTTTTTTTTTTTTTAAGTATCAAATCAGACCAATACATTGAGTTAGGAGCTAATAGAAAAATTATCACCTTAGCAACAATGTATGATCACAAAGAATTCATACCCTCCCCACAGGTAGTCATATAATACAAGAAATCGCATCCCAAATTAGATACATAGCATAAGGTATTTGAATACAGACAATAGTGTCTGATCATGTTGTTACATAAGGTACTCCCCCATCACCAAATGGTTAGCAATACAAACTCCTTGAATCAGATAAAATTGGGGAGGATATCATTTTAATATTTTTTTTTATTCACATAAGGGAAAAAATTAAATTCGAAGTAAGAGTGTCTTCTTTTTATTTTCAGTGGCAACTAGCTAAAGCAAACAGTGGCTTATTTGAACTTTAGGATCCACTATAGGTTTTATTTATTTTTCAAAATAGCACACATTGTTTTTCAGAGAAAAATGTGATTTTTTAAAAATACCTACTTTGCCTGTTAAGATGTCAGATTTGTGATAGTTCAACACTTTGACTTTCATTTATCATTTGAAAAACATTTGGCAAGTATTGCTAGCAAAACACTGCCCCAAACTATTATATTCTTTTCTTTATTGAGGTTGGCTATTTGATGAAAAAGACTGTCCATATTGTTTCATAACTGGTATGTGCAGGTAGTCCTCGCTTACCAACCACAATTGGGATTGGCAGCTCCATCACTAAGTGACAAGGTTGTAAAGTGAAACATCATGCAACATGAATGAGTTATGGCATCAATTCTAGTTGTGGGCATTAAGCTAATTGTCCTCAGTGGTTGAGTATAACGTCTATGACTTGTGACTTCCTAACAGATTCCCCATTGACTTTGCTTATCAGAAATGGGCTGTGAAAATCACGCACACAAAAATCACCTGACTGCAGGATGCTGTGATCATTGTAAATGCTTTCTGGTTGCCAAGAACTCATATCAAGATCGTGGGAATTCTGTGACCATGGGGATGCTATAATACAAGTTCAAGGACTGGTTATAAATCTACTTTTTTGATGTCATCAAAAAATTTTGCGGTTGCTGAGCGAGCAGTCAGTAAAAGAGGACTACCTATATAATTGCATCTATGCCTCTCCGTTGTTAATTCACATGCTGTTATGGCAGTCATAATTAGAGATGCAGCCCTTTGTACCAATGCAAATAAAATGGAAGGAAATACAATTTTATCAGTGAAAAGACCATGGTAATCCTGTTTTTCCACATTTTACCCAAAATTACTAGGTTTGGGAGGGTGGATTTGAGACAATGACAGCAACCCCACGTTATCTCCCATGGTGTTCCACGTAGAATTACAGCTGCTTTCAAAACACTCCCACCATACCAATTAGTCAATGGTTACTCACAGCAGAAAATTAACTCAAGCTTTAAAATGCCAAAATGTCATTCTGTTTTTTAAATAGAACTATCTAATTAGATTAAAGCACATAACTTGTACCACTCATTTCTAAAAGCTCAGGCCACAGCACTGAGTACAGATTACAAAGACATAATTTAAACGATCCTCATTAACAACAGCTAAATTGGAGTATACAGGATCGCTATTTTGATTCAGACTCAACAAGTATTTTGGCAATTTTATATTTGTTTTTTTTTTAAATTCAGTTGCATTTACTTTATTCTTATAACTGTAGCTTTAAGAATAAAAGCTTCTTATTTACTCATTTCACTTTTTTCTTTTCATCTCGGTACTGTGTATAATGCCCTGATTCAGGGGTAGTCAACCTTGGCTCTTTTATGACTCGTGGACTTCAACTCCCAGAATTCCTGAGCCAGCATGGCTGGCTCAGGAATTCTGGGAGTTGAAGTCCACGAGTCATAAAAGAGCCAAGGTTGACTACCCCTGCCTGATTATTCACGGCCACATTAGATTTTAGAAAAGTCTACCTCCATACTGTATTTGTCTTTCTTTGTATTCCTCTGCCCTTGACATTCCTCCCTGCTTTTCACTGTTATTGTATTACACCTTTAATATTTCTGGAGGCTTCCCTCCCTGATTAAGAGGTATACAGGATAAAAGATTCAGTCTCTCAGATGCAGCTCAATTAAGAGCGACCTTTACCTGGCTACAAACATGCATTGTTTTGAATGTCTGCCTATTTACACTTCTCAGGGCTTATTAAGTATCTATAACTCAATAAGTATTCTAGCACTGTCCTTAATTGCTGCTAATAGCTCAGTCTCCTCAAAGAAAAAAGGCTTTGCTTTATACATTCCCATGCATAATCCCAGAGAATAAAAGATTCTTCAGTTTGAAACTGAACTAGCAACAAGCAGTAAACAATGGTGAAACAGTTTTTAACTCGGCTTTTATTTACTTTACATTTTTATCTGCTCCAACTTCACTTCAGTCAACCCAATGAGGGTGGATGTGTTAAAATGTGAAATTGCTCTTCCATGACAACCAGGAAGCAAGTACAATTGTCCAGATGCATGACGCCTACTGTGGTAATTGTAGATCCTAAACACCAAAGCAGCTTCTTCACTTATACAACAAAGAGACTAAAATTTACTTTTTCAATTGATCACACTGCAATGAATTTGTTTCATACTTCCTGAAGATAGAGTCTTCAAATAGGTCAACATCTCCAAAGGAATAAATCCAGTTTAGAGAATAATTCCCCAAATAAAAATGTTCCTCATGTTTCAAGCAACATTATATACAATTGATTTCATTTTTTTAAAAACTTAAATATGTTTAATTTTCACAGTGTTGCATCATTTCCCAGACTTTGTTTAATGTAGGGATTTTAAAAATCTAGTTATATCTCAACTGCAAAAAGAAAAAAGTGGTCTCAAAATTATCCTAAAACATGTTTGACTCACTGTGTTCAGACACAATGCCCTGAGAACCACAAGCAGAAATAAAATTATGGAGTGAAGAACTTCTTTCGGTTCAGATTCTACCCTTTTCCCTACCATTAGAGCAGACTGGTTATTTTGGATTGAAATACAGCCAACAAACAGATCTTCTCAGGACCTAATCAGAGGTCCCCAAATGCTTCAGCTCATCAACCCCATCATCAAATATCAGATTGTTTGTTGACCCCCCCCAAAACATTTATTATATGAAAATAATTTAATAAATACTACTTTAATTGACACTATGATGAAATTCAACTCCTTGCATAATCCTATTGAGAAGCTGTGGTAATGCAGTGGTTAGACTGCAATATGATAGGCTAACTCTGATACTGCCAGCAATTCGATTCTTATCAGCTCATCATTCTGAGGTCAGTAGAATGAGGACCCAGTTTGCTGGAGGAGGGCAATATGCTGACTCTGTAAACCACTTAGAGAGGGCTATAGAGCACTATGAAGCAGTATATAAGTCTAAATGCTATTGGTATTGCTATCATTGGGGGGTCAATATTGACCACTTTGGGAGACCCTGATCTAGCCCAAAGGAGTAATTTCTGGAATTACGAATATAGAAATATAAGCCTGGGGCCCCAGTGGGGGAACAGCACAATGGAGGAGGTTGATCAAGTAAAAACAGATCCACCTCTCCCCATTGTGTCCTTGATTTTAATCTATGGTTTTAATTTATTCAGGTTTTAATGTAGATGTATTTTATATGTCTGTAATCCGCCCAGAGTTACCTTATAGTAAGATGAGCAGCCAATAAATTTTATAAATAAATACGCAGAATATATGTAAAATCCAAAGTATCACTATATCTATTAAGATGCAGGCACTGACTTAGATTGCATTATCCAAAGCTATTGTCATGGATTTCCAATTCTACACTATAAATGGCAACCTGAAGCCGAAAGCTGTTGGCCTACCTTTGAAAACCCTCTTCAGTACTGAATTCAGCTCTCTAGCAAGAGTCATATATTTCTTCCCTGGCAGCTTGCTGCACTGGAGATTAAATGCCAGAATGATTTAAAAAAAGGAAAAGTGCTAGAGTAAGAAGATGGGATATCAGAAAAACTGTCACACTCACATTTAGCCTTAACCAAATCTGGATCAGTCACTTCAGCCTGAAGGAATGTGATTTTAATATTTTGCAACCTGTGCCCGCACGCAGCAGTGTTCCTGTGTATGCTGCCCTGAATGTCTTAAGGCTGATTGAGTGTGCCAATTTCTGCTGCCAAAGTATCCAGTTAATATAAAATAAACAAAGCTACATGGATAGTTGCAAGACTGCAATCTTATGTCTGCTTTTTGGAATAAAAGGAGACTTATTGAAATAAATTAGATCCACCAAATACAGCAGGAGAGGTCTGGAGGTGGGGACCAATTAATGCAATAATCTTAATTCAATGTATTTCCACTGCAGCCGGTTGCATTTATTTCTGTATGGTCTTCTGGAAAATTAAAATGTTTGTATGTATCTGATTTCAGGGCTTTTTGAAATTGTAAATCAGCAGGAAGCCTACAGATTGCATTCTCTCCTGTTTCAAAATGATGTAGTGAAATAAATTCAGTGCTGAGGGAAACAGCATTTAGTTTTTATTCAGTGATTTAAATTAAGGATCCTGTCTGAAAAAGGTAAGAGATATTTGTTTTGTTTTTTTTTTTAAAAAAATAGCACTCCTTTTCATTAAGAAATCTTACTCCAAGTGCTCTATGTTCATTCCTTTTACACATGGGGGGGGGGGGTGCAGTTAACTTTGTTATGAGCAAGTTTTAAAATAAATATAATTTCAAAGGTTGCATTCCACCCAACATATTTCATTCATCAGAAAGTAAGAAAAGAAATGTTGGATAAGCTTATTTGAAGCAAAATCAGATATTTTAAAATTCACCAGATTTTAAAATCTACCTGAAATCAACACTCAGAATGCACTGAAGAGCTGAAAATGCACTCAGTATACAGTGATGCTTCTAAATATTTAACTTCACAATCCTTTCTGACTGACAGTTTATAGAGATATGCTAATTCATACATTCTCTTCATAGTTGTACAGGCAAATGTATATGCACATTCATCTTTTACCACAAATTATAGTTTATTGAAATTAGCTCCCTTAAAGTCCAAGACTCTAGTTGGACTATGTTCTATTGCTTGTGCTTGCATAATGTTGAATTCCAATATTGCATGATCATTCCCCACCAAAGGTTCCTGTAGCTTCAACACCTTCTATCATTTCATCTATGTTAGTGAGAATTAAGTCTAATATGGCTGATCCCCTAGTTCCCTTCTCTACGTTTCTTCTCAAATAAGAAATGAATATCAAAAGTCAAAACTCACTTAAGACCTACTTAGAAGCTCAAGTGGTACCATGATTTGCCATCATAAATATTGATTCAGCATGGTTATATGCAGTGCTTTTTTTGTAAAAAAAAAAAAAAATGCCGGAACTCACACATGTCACACAACCTGCCTTGCCTACCCTACAGGGTTCCATCCAAAAAAGGTGCCAGAACTCCGTTCTGGGAGTTCTATGACAAAAAAAAAGCCCTTGTTACATGAAATGTGTTAGTTTCTCAATGGGTAGAGTTTCGTAAAGGTCCTTTGAGCATGAAGCACAAAATATGTGCTAAATGTTGAATACATGAAAGGAAATTATCCTTGCTGCTGTGTTTTGCAAATCTTTATATATGTCCTTATGCAACAGAAATAAGTGATGCTGGAGACTCAGATCTTAAGTTAATGGAAACGTTGAGCCAATGACCAACTGGTCATTATATGGCAGCCATATAAGTGTTTTTTTAAAAAATAAAATATAATGTATGTTTTACTTATTAACGTTCTTTTTCTTGTGGTGCTTTTAAATTGGGTCTTTATGAAGTTTGTCTGATTATCTACACAAACCAAATTGAGACATTCTACTGTGATAAATCTCTTGTGAGATAACATGCATATTTCTAAAAATGGGGAAAAAAGATTTCAGCTTTAAATGCATTTAAAAGGAGATGCTAGAGTAGACTTCCTATAATGTTTATACTCCCAGTGTTTTCAGATTACAAGCTCCCAAGTAGTCCCAACCAGAAGGACTACTGTCATGCGCTTGCTAAAAAAGCTCAGAGTCACCAGACAGTTGGTGGACACCAAATTGTGCTTGAAGATGGTCCCAAAATAAATGTGTCTCTGAGATCCTGGGCAAAAATGATATGTGACTATGATTACATCTGCTGGCATTTTTATTTACTTCAAACAAATTGTGGGGATAACAACTGAGATGTCTTTAAATCTTTCCTCCTATGATTGTTTTCCTGAACAATTGGAAATCCATTCCACTGAGTTAAACAAGAATACTTTCTGAATAGACATGGTAAGGATTGCATGGTAAATCCATCCCAAAGGATTGGGGAGTTGTAGTCCAACATACCTGGAGGGCATCAGGCTGATATGGGGGGGGGAAGAGTTACTCATCTTTTCCTCCTGTGCTGCTGCTCCAGTTAGAGTTTCCTTTAACTGCTTTAATACAGTATAAAGAGAAGGAACATAAGAGCTTGGGGAGTCTAATTACAGATCTCCTGAATCACATCCAGTTTGACCTTCAGCTTACTGCTATACAGGTTTACCCAGAAATAAGTCCCGTTATGTTCAGTGGGGATTAAGCTAATAGGGTCATTACAGTCCATGTCTTGCTGCTGCAATTTGGGAAGGAGCAAAATACATATTAGAAGAAATTTAATATCTTCTAAAACAAGTTTTGATTCTTTTTTTTCTTTAATGACCTTTAGTGGGTACTGACTTGCAACAGGGCCCTGAGAAGCTTTCATGATGTAAAAATATGGTAATTTCTTCTCTGCTATCCAAACCTTAGATAACAAACCCAATACCAAGGAGTGGGAACAGGTCTCAGTGTTGTACTGTTCCCATTTAAATGAGATAGCGCTGACATATTAATTAATTTGTATCTCAGAATTCTGAACACAATGATCCAGAAATAGACACCAAGAATGAGGCTGCAAAGATTGAAATGTGCTGCTGGAATGAACTCTTAAACCTCCCACTAGAATGGGTGTATTAATAGGACAGCAGGTAGAAAAAAAATTATATACCAGAGGAGGAGGAAGAAAAAGTAGTTGGAGAGGAATGAAGCTATGAATATCTTTAGCACGTCAGATCAATCCATCGCCTGCCTCAACCTTGACACTCTGCACTACACACTTAATAGGCACGACACATTTTTTTTCATTACGTATTAGGGTTGCAAATCAAGTCTGAAAAGATGCTTACTTTTTTTTCTTTTTGCCCTGTTCTAGGACAGTTACAAATATTTGTGGCTCAGTCAGCAAGTTTCATTTAGCCAAAAAATAAATATTTGGAGAAACTGCTCCGGGTATCTCTTTTACTTATAGGGAAATGCTTAATCACCTTAGTCTGAGTCCTCCATTCTGTTTTTCATTTGGTGGCCCAGGCAATCATCTGTCTTCCAGATATTTTAAATTGTTATTCCTACAACCCTTTGCAACTGATGATGCGTAGAGTTTGAGTCCAAATATCTGGATGCAGCAAATTATCTCTGCCTGAACTGTAGACTAGATCCTACAAACTCAATTGAAGCGACTAAGGGAGTTTATGACTTACTCCAACCTTGGGAATTTTTTAAAAGTCAAATTTAGGAACTATTGTGACAGATTTTGAGTTACATGTATTTTATTGTGTCAAAGGGGATGTAAATTAATCCTAATCTCTAATCCAACCCCAGATATTCCCCATCCAGTCCACAAGCACTTTAGGGAGGGCTTGCCACTTTTATCATAGTCTTTTCTTGAAGTCCTACAATCTTTTCTCCTTTTTTCTCACCCTTGCCCTCAGAAAAAGAACCCCATTTCTGCCTCAACTCCAAATATTAAAATCCCTTCTATTGTTATTGCTTATCTATGTGGAAGCATACGGCTACATTACTGAGTGTGACAGAGAGTAGAGTGTTTATATATAAGTGGCTTATGGACAGTTGAGTGAATGAACAGAATGTATATTTCTATACGGGAGAAAGAAAATGAGCGAGCCATGTTTGGAATCATAGACATGCTATTGTGGCCCCCTAAAATCCATAACTAGACACAATTTGTCCCTGAAGCCAACATTGGACTTCCTATCTCTATACACAGACAAGAGGCCACTGCACTAGGGTTCATACTTATTTACCTGTGGAAACAAGGCAAACTCCCCCCTCACATTTCAGGAAATAGTAGACCTAGGTCCTAATTCATTCAGTGAGACTGAGCAGTAGATATCCTGTGCTTATCTGGCTAGCCAAAGTAGCAGAATGGATGAAGCAAATACTATTTCCTAAATGGAACAAATACTAAATGAATTGTCCTCAGCTATAAAAGCCCTACTGTAATTGATTGAATGAACGTACATCAACTGTCTCAGGAATCATATGTGAGGTCCTTGCAAAACTGAAATCACTTCCCCTGCATGTGTTTCTTTTCTGTTAGATATCCGATTTCTTAAAATACTGTAGTATGGTTCTTAAAGCAGAGTTGACAAAGAGCAGTGAACCAATCAAGAACACAATAATTGGAAGAACTAGTTCAGTCTTAGAACAAGTGAATGGCTCAAAGTCACCCCAGAGAGCTCTGTGATCAAGTGGAGACTTTGACATGGGATTTCAGGATTCTAATCCAAAGACTTAAGCAGCCCGCCAACCTGCTGCCCCCTAAGGTACTTTTAAATATTGGAACCTACTTTTTTTTTTAGTAAAAATACAAAAATATAAAGCAAGATTAGAAGGCTACATAGGGTTTTCTTTATTTAAATAAACCAATTAATTTCAGAAATGTTAAAGCAGAAGACATGGCTGCTCTCTTTTCATTACTTTTGAAAGAACCTGTATAGCTGTTATAATACCTTTTCAAAGAAATTACAGGCTTTGGTATACATTAGCTGCACACTGGAGAGCCATTGTGAGGAAGCTGCTCCACTCTGCTTTAGAGTGATATTTTCAAGGCTGCTTCTGGTAACATTAATTTAGGCAGAAACTCCACTGCAGGCCTTCAGGTAGAACTTGCTGTGTCATGCAACTGGATACTGCAGTAGTTTCCATGCTATTTCTTTAAATCTGCCTCTCCATTTTTCCAGCCATGATGATGTCAGGTAATGGAAATAATTTATAGAACCATATAATCATGAACCTTGGAGGTCTTCTAGTCCAACTTCCTGCCCAAGATAGGAGCACTTGCACCCCAGTTTAATGGCTGTCCAATCTTTTCTAGAAGAGATCAAGCTTTAAAAAAAATGCTGAGAGACTGAGGATCGTGTTTTGATTAACACACAGCCTTTAACGCTTATTCCAAGGATAGGAAGCTTTTCTGAACTGGGGGTATAGTTGGCATTTTTAAAGCGTGTGATGATCTTATATCCAGAGAGTACTTGCCATTGCAATCATGGCCAATCCTAAAGCAAGCATTGAGCGGGATGCTGGTGATCATTCCCAATGGGAGTTTGGAAGGGTTCAGATAGCTAGCTGTAGACATGATGCTAAGGGCTGGTTTAGGGAGTCTGGGGAATTCCAAAGGAGATATTTAGGGCTCCTTGAGATCTGTGGGAATTGTGTTGCCAACTCTTGGTTTATTTTAATGAGTGTCTCTCTCCCTCCCTCCCTCCCTCCCTCCCTCCCTCCCTCCCTCTCTCTCTCTCTCTCTCCCTCCCTCCCTCCCTCCCTCTCTCCCTCCCCCCCCTCTCTCTCCCCACACTGTGTTGGACCATGGTGATTTTTAAGACATTCTGTTCACTGAGTTGCATTGCATTCCTGGATAAACCACAGTACTTGTGGTTTGCCCTCCTGATAAAAAACAAAAGTTTGTGTGTGAATTTATATTTGCTCGTGACCTATGAATTATTTATAGTATTTGTTTTTGCTGCTTAATAAAGTACGACAGAGATAATTCACAACTTCTGCAGGTCTGCCTGTTGATATCACCATGATTGGCATTTGAAATTGGCACCCGTTTTTAAACCTGTTTCTAAATCTGAACCTGTGAGCTGATGCACTCTTGACGAATATTGACTAACCTGACTCTCCTGTCATACCGTTCAGAACAACCACAATTCACACAGGTTTAGTTTCCATCACATATCCAACTTTTTTGAAAGGGGCAAGAAAGATAATTTTTCAAAGCTGCAACTGGATAAATTAACACAGAGAAAATTCTTAGCACACATTCCTATATTCCATTTGTTCCAAACAGTGAAATGTTTATGAAACATAAAACTGACCCATTGGGGGAGATTATTTTGTACTCAAACACCATTTTCAGTGAGGGTATTTTCACCAGTCAGAGCAGTTTTGCTTTGCATTGCCAGGTGCTATAAAACTAAATTGCAGACTACGTTGAGTATGCTTTAGGTTGCATTTTAAGCTGTATCATATTTTCTAAGTGTGCCTTTCTCATTTTTGTGGAGTTACAAGCTTTCTAATGACAACTATTAGAGGGCCAAACTGCACAGCAGGAAATATGAAACACACTGAAATTATGGATCATTTTCAATTACCAAGGCAGGCTTGAGGGAGAAAGAGAAGATGAAGTGGGCATGCAGCAAAATTAATCCAATGTGTCTAGCTATGTGAAAAATGTTGGCAAACAAAAATATTTTGATAATGTCATGATTAATTTGCAAAGCTACATGATTAACACTCCAAGGATCATTTTTAATGCAGAAGTGATGTTGAACCAAGCTCATGGGAGCAAGTAGCTTGAATAAATGCGATTTTTTTCCGTCATTCCCTCTTCCATTCTGAAAACACGTATACACTGTCAAAATAACACATTTACTTTCAAATATTTTAAAGAAAATATTGCCTGTGTTTTGGGAAATTGCTTTCTTTGCTATGCTTTGCTTTAGGCTGTAGTAAAACAACTACATAAACCAGGAACTTGCAAAATCATTAATATCCATTTACTTTTAATCCATACAACTTCCTATATTCTTTCTCTCATCTTTCATGGATCTCTATGGATCGATTATTTTTGAAATAGGCTGAAATACAGTATTCACCTTCAACCTCATGGTGGTTTTTTTTTCTTTCCAAAATTTAAAATATATATATTAAGTGCCAGCATCACTCGTTATGGTCTATATTTATTTATTTACTATCCCACCTTTATTATTTATTTTTATACGCAACTCAAGGCAGTGAACTTACCTAATACTCATTCCTCCTCTATTCTCCATAACAGCAATCCTGTGAGGTGACTTGGTGGAGAGAGAGTGAAAGTCACCCAGTCAGCTTTCATGCCTAAGATAAAACTAGAAGTCACATTCTCCCTGTTTCTAGCTTGCTGCCTTAACCACTAGACCAAACTGTTAACTTCAAATGTGTGGTGGAATGTCCAACATATTTTGGGTACATAGTAGAGGAAACAGGAGCATTGCAAAAGAGACACTTTAGCCCTAAAGAGTAGGGGAAGCACATGAATGAGCAGTTATATAAAAACCAGTTTAGTCCTGAGAAACGGAGGAGGTAAGAAAGAAACTCAAGGTGACCTTATCTTGATTCCCTTGTTCTTTTGTGAAAGGAAGAGAAAATCTGTCAGGCCATCAGGATTCTGTCACCTACTGTAAATCAAATGCTTGTAGATCATGGGCATCTCTTTCCTGATCTGGTCTACTTCAAAGTGCTGACAGTGGGGAATCTCACATTCCCTCTGAGCTGAGAGACAACTGATTGTTAGAAAACTATTTGAATTTACTAAATAGCAAATGCAAAGGCCTTTACCCATGTGAGTCAATGTGAAAGAAATGGAGAAATTGGTTATCTGATAGTTCATGTTAAAAAAGAATAAAGAGGGGGGGGGGGAAAGGAAATGACTGCAATCTTTTTGTGATTTTTCCACAGCAGAAGAGGAAAAGGAGGTTAATATAAGTTAACATAAGTGCCAAATGTCTTCTTCTATTTTTCCTAGCCCAAGCAGTACTTTGCTAATGAATATCTACTATCCTCTTATGAATTGGTGAAAAGTCCAATGGAATGTTCTGTTTAGCGCAATAAGAATTAGCAAATTCTATTCTTTTTCATACTATTCCATTTTGTTTCTTCTTCCTAGTACAAAAGCTACATGAAGTATGGACTTCTGTACATCAAGCAACTTCTCCTCTGCTTCTTTCTCAATTACTGAATTGAGAATTCATTGCAATGAATGTTCAATTTGTTTGCAGTTCACATGATACTGGAAACAAAAGTATTGATTCTACCCCAAAGATTCACACAGGGACATCCAGTACATTGAATTGTGAAATACCACTACTGGAAATCCATTCCTCCATCTTGTCTAATGGTAAATGACATTGCCATTATCAATTCTGCCATGAGGTAGTGGAATTGAAGGACAATGGCATTGCCAAAAGACAATGGGTTGTAGAAAAAGAAGTGGCTTGTATCTTCTATCAGAAGTAAACTTATTTATTTTAAGTTGTCTTAGGAATCTAATCTAAATTCTGAGTAGGTGTCCTCAGTGCACCCACATCACATTATTTCATGAAAATTCCATCCTTTTACGTTTTAAAGATTAGCAGAAGAAAACAATCACAATGTAGTCAAGACAACTGGAGAGTGGGAAGAGTAAATTATCACCAAGAATGTTTTTCATCATTTGTTCATGCAAATTTAGAATCTGAATTCCATTTTGCCTCACCTCTGTTTTTTTTTTTTTAATCTCTATTTAGAGAGTTTTGCAGCTGTTTCTTTTTTACATTATCTATAAGCAGTGGCCATGTTTCCAGACAAAGGGTAAATATAATATGCTGTTACAGTATGAATGAAATAATCACTTATGTCACCCAAGATACTGTAATAGCACTACTTAGATTGGAAGTTTCGCCCTCTTCTCCCAGAAATCCTCAGGATCTATACACCTTACTTTGCCAAGGTAGTACTGCCTCCTACCTTGGTGTGAAGCTTGGTGCTACACCTATCTACTAATGGCAAACCTATGACCTGCAATGTCAAAGGTGACATTACACGATATTTTAAGTGGCATGCCAATGTTCACCAATATCCAACAAAAAGCATGTCTCACTCTCGCATGATTTTCAGAGAACATATATGTGCTGTCCCACTCACTCAAACACACATGTAATGGTAGATTAGTGAATTTATTAATATTCCCCAGCAATTACCTATACCAAAACCCTAGAACTGTCCCAATTAAGTCCAGCCACAAACAAACCAATGCTAGTCCACAGAACAATGGCCAAAGAGTCCACAAGGCACTTGAAAGTTTCTCAATCAAAATAAATCCATCAGGCAAACTTAAATTCACAACACAAGAGAGCTCACAAGGCAAGAAAAGTCCAGAGTTTCCAAGGCACAAGCCAAGTCAAGGCACGGTGTCAATCCAAAGGGAGGCAAGAATTACAATGCCCAGAAAACACACAACTAGGAAACAAACACGTTCCCAGCATCACCTCCATCTGTCTGCTGTGCTAAATAGTCAGCTTCCAGTGCAGCCCATCAAGAAGGGCAAGACTTTCTTCTTGCAAGTAGTCTGGCTGACCTTCTCTGCTCCTGCCTTTTCTCTGCCTATGTGTTCTTGGATCAGGTGCAGAAGGCAGTTCCTCTTCCTCTTCACTGATTGGCTGCAGCTACATGGTTTCCCCACCTGGAGCCTCAGCCAAATCCCTCACAGACAGCTGCTCAGAGCTATCAATCAACTCAGCTCCTGACATGCTAGGAACTAGTACATCCTCCCCCCCCCGCCTGAGCTGACATCTAGAGAGGTATCTGGGGAATCGTCCAGGGAAGTCATCACAACATGACAGGGCCATGCTCTCCAGCAGACTCCAGAGCCTCCAAAATTTGTGTAAGAATGGGGCATGCATTTGCATGGTTTTCAGAAGCTGCAGAGGCTGTGGTAGAGCATTCTCCAAAGCCTCTTTGGAGCAGCCATGGGAATCTATCAACAGAAGGAGAACACTGGTTGAAGTTAAGTGGTGCTGGCAGATTCTGGGGAGTGCTGAATCATGGGAGAATCATACCATTCCCCAAGACTTCCATAACTTGGAAAATGGCACAAGGTGGCCTTTTTAAGTTATATCTGTGACACCAGGGCTGAAGTCAAAGCCTGAACCTCTATTTCAGGCCCAACCTTGGTGATGCTGCTAAGGGTTGCTGTTCAAGGTGGCCTAGATTTGAGAGTAGATAGAGAATTGTTTCTCTTTTGTCCAGGGACAGGAATAACATGCCATCAGAATCATATTAGGCATTTTTGGAATGTTTGACATTGCAAGCCCAAAAGGTTTGTCATCATTTACCTATTTTCTAAAGAGTACCCCACCTGGCATCCTCTCTCCAATACTGTCTGGCAAATTAAAGAGGGGAAAAATAAAATTAATTATACATCCCTATTAATACTGGGGTGTGTCTAAGAGAATAAGGCCCTTCTTCTCTTCCCATTTTGGAGAGACAGGCCAATCTTGCAAGTTATAAATAAAATTACAGTATTTTTTTTGAAGGAAAAGAGAATGTAAAAATTCCTAGATACTATCTTTAAAGGTCTCCCATAAAAGAATATATCTTGATCTGATAGAAGATAGATGACACTTGCTTCTTTTTCTATTTAGAGGCAATTCTTTCTGCAAAGGGGGTCCAAACTACACAAATACCATCATACACAGAATCAATAAGCACCAGAGACAATAAATTAAACTAAAAACACAATAAAAACAATATAATTGTCTAAAATATCATTTCCAATAAATTGTCGATGGCAAGCTTTTTTTTTTTCTTAAAAGCTCAGGAATTCTGTTCCAGAGCCCAATATTCACCCTTTTGTTTCCCCCCTGGCCCATCCCCAGACCTGATTTTCTCTTTCCAAAAGCGGAAAAAATATAATTCTACCTGTAGGAGGAGTTTTATGGTGAGTTGCTATCTACTATAATAAACATATCTTCTCAGGAAGTTTTTACTTAAGAAAGAAAAATATGAATTCCTTGTCTAGGAAACAGTTGTTATTCTTCTGAATCCCAGATGGCATCTCAGAAGAATTCTTTAATTTAAAAAAAAGGATTTAAAAAATCCCTGATGGATGGCTGAGAGTTTTATGGACTAATGCCTAATGTTTGCCTCCTGAGGCTATTTTTTATATTTACTTGATCTGCAGTGTCTCTGTGTGTGGTTGTCAGTGTATGTGTATTAATTTGTATTAGTCAGTGTGGTATAGTGCAGGGTTTTTCAACCAGTGGTACGGGTACCACCTGTGTTACATTGACACCTGGCAGGTGGTACGCGACCATCCTAGAAAAGTGGTAGCGGGGAAGGGGAATGAGCTGAACCAGTGGCAGCACCACACAAGCCTGAGTGAGAGATGGCTGGAGTTGCAGGGCTGTCAGGGCTCAGCGGAAGCAATAAGATCAGTACCATTTTCCAGCTGATCGGCACTTCTTTGGGGCTGTCAGGGCTCAGTGGAAATGCCAGGATCAGTGCCAGGCTCCACCTGGAGCTTGGCACTGATCCTGGTGCTTCTGCTGAGCCCTGAAGAAGCACCAATCAGCATGAAAGCAGCACTGATCCTGGCACTTCTGCTGAGCCCAGAAGAAGAGCTGATCAGCTGGAATGTTGCAGTATCTCCAGGGTCTTGTGATTTACATTCAGATGTTTGGCAACTGATTCATATTTATGATGGTCACAGTGTCCCAGGGTCATGTGAAGTGACCAAAACCTGCTGCAACCACCCAGCAGACGGGGGGAATAAAAACCAAACACCCCCACCCCACCCCCACTGCCAATCCTCAACAGAAATGCTCACAACAATGAAAACTTCAGACAGGAGGAAGAGCGCCACCGGGCGGGCAGGCAGGTGTCTTGCTCGGCTGTGGCTTGGGGGGCACTTTTTTCAGTGCCATTGTAACTTTGAACAGTCATTGTAAGTTGAGGACTACCTGTATTTCATCACTTTTTTCCTTTTTTTTGTCATCAAGTTTTTGATACCTTACTAGGCGACTGGTGGTACTCAGATGCTGCCATAGCCTAAAAGTGGTACAATGGGTGAAAAGGTTGAAAAGCCCTGGTATAGTGTTTAAGGGGCAGAGCTGGACTGGCAGATCCAAGTCCAATCTCAGCTACAAAAGTAACCTGAGTGATTCTGGGCCAGTCATTTGCTCTCAGCCAACCTATTTCACAAGGGGAAAATGGGAGGAGTGAAGGAAAAATGTAGGGGAAAATGGGAGAAGGAAGCATTTTGTATAGTACCTTGAACTCCTGAACGAAAGGTAAGATTCAAATGTAACAAATGCATAAATATTATACAGGTTTTTGGTTGCAACCTTTTAATTTTCTTTGGTCAAGGATAACAAAAGGGAAATTATGTATAGAATTACAAGTTACCTGTCAGAGAATGTAAAGGTTAGAACAGACCTTGGAAATCATCTAGCCCAGTGGTTCTCAATCTTTTCTTCACCACTGACCCTCTTTAAATATCTTTTGTGACCACGGACCTTGGCCACACACCCTCAAGACTTAGTTCAAGATTGATATCATAACATTCCTTCAATGATCCCACTTGATAAAAAGTGTCCATGAAAGAGACCTAAAATAAGATGGATCGATGACAGCAGCGAGTATTGGGAGCCCAGCTGGCAAAAGAAAGCTCAGGACCGTATTGGTTGGAAACATGCAGAAGAGGGCTTCATCCTGCAGTGGATAGAAAATGGCTAAAATGATGAATGATTATAATTTCTACAAGTCTTCGCAGACCACCTTTGTTGACATCATGGTCTGTGGACCACTGATTGAGAACCACTCATCTACTCATCTACTCTAACCATCTGCCCAATGCAGGGATCCTTTGCAGAGTTGTAAGTTTGAAGTATTTACTATGCATACCCCCACAAAATGTCAAGACTGCTAAGTAAAGATACATTAAACCTGTAGCTCTGACTTGCTAATGCAACTTTCATTACAACTTAGAAGGAAAAGTTTACCATTTCTACTCAAACTAGTTCAAATCTAGGTATTAAAAGAATTTACAGCTTCATAAGCCTTTGGGAAGCTGTTGGCATTATTATTCAGATTTTCAATGAGCAGATTGGGAGTTTATGCCGGACTAGATTTACATTAAAGGAGTGTGCAAATGCAGTTAATTGCCTTACCTTTATAAACAAATTAAGCCTTACACACTGAATGTACAGTAATTTTATAATTTAGATAGCTATTTCCCAGAGGCCATCACAAACAAAATTGGTAGGTTTTTATAAGAAAAAATGTTGCTAATTATCAGTCAAAATCATTCTCACAGAAACTGTGAGATTTGGCATCTATTAAAATTGTATTATGCAGATCAGTCTTTCCCTTCTCATCCATTATAAAATAGCAGCAAATCCAGACTGCAATACAAAAATACATCTCTCTCTCTCTCTCTCTCTCTCTCTCTCTCTCTCTCTATATATATATATATATATATATATATATATATATATATATATATATATATATATATATATATATACACACACACACACATACATACATACATACATACATACATACACACACATACAATTGGGGTTTTTTTTTATGCACCCTGTCAGCCCAAATATGGGAGGAAGAAATATCTTCCCTCCCTGATTACAGCTGACAAAGTGAGAAAGAGCCTGTGGCCTAGGAGTCAATGTGCAAGCAGCCCAGGTTCAAATCTCAGAAAGGTATGGCTGGCTGATGAGAGCTAATTAGCTCAAAATAGCTATCCCAATCCCCCTTTAACTCTTTGTTAGCAATCAAAAAAAATTTACCATGTGTGTGTGTGTGTGTGTGTGTGTGTGTGTGTGTGTGTATAAAACTAAACAGAATATTAATTTCAATATAGCCATAGAGTTAATATCTTGCTTGATGAGTTTTTCCCATCTTTGCAAACTGATAAGCTTCTATTGGGATCACTCCAAGTAAGAGAAAACAGAATAACTCCTCCTTGATATTTCTATTCCACAAACTAAACCCCAGCCTTCACCATAGATCTGTCTTCCATAAAGCCACATATATTTTACAGCATGCAATTCCAAAACATTCATGGACTGCATGGATACCAGCTCCCAGTTGTCATGAGCAGCCCACAGAGTTCTGTTGACAGTTGCTATCAAACTGGAGCATCCGTCTTTGCTATGACATTTGGCAACATAAACACCACCAGCTGTCAGGTCACTTGATAGTACGCCAAGCTTAGTTGCTACAATTTGATGGCAAACCCTCATTTTATTGGGAGGAATTGCCTTGCAATATCTATGCTTGCTTTTGTGGAAGGACAGTCTTGTGGTGATCACTTCATCCCTTCTGAGTCCATTGCATAAGAAAAACATCTAGGATGGGGGGGGGGGTTGGGGAAGAATCGTGCCAATTTTTTTTCTAATCAAATTTAGAAATTATGAAGCTCTTTCTTATGCTCTCTCATCATACAGGTTATAGATGGTTCACCAGTAAAGAAGATGTCTCCAAATAATGCAAGAAAACAGGAATTACTTCTGATGTTTTAGATTCTTAACTTTTATGTAAAATCCTGCTTGCATTTGAAGCTTTCATTACACAATAATGTGTCCCAGGTTACTACTATAAAATCATGTAACTGCTAATAAGATCAACTATTTTAAGGTTTTAGAGCTCTGCGTGTTGTAATGACAAAACTGTCCTCCATTCATTTTCCATTTACCTCATTTCCTTTTCTCTCTCAGAAATTGTTCTTTTTAATATAAGTGAGGGCTTTCTTTATTTCTCAACACACATACCCACACACCTTTTTGGCTCAAAATCCTCTTTAATTGGTTTTGTTTCTCAATTCCAATTCATTTATATCAATAATTCCTTCTGACAAGGTTTAAGAGTTCTCCCACAATGTCTGACAAAGGCAACACACAGGTTGGAAAGTTAATGGTGCTTGCTAAGGCGGGAGGCAAATGAGCAGTAACAAATTCATTTACAGGTCATTAAATAGGAAATAAGCAGGCAGAAGGTTTTCCTTGTCTATGAGGGAAAGAGGGAATGCTTTTGAAAAGTTTATTAGCAATGCCAAGCCGGTTCCTTCCACAGTAACATCCAGTGACCGATTTTCAGAGGATAAATCTGTTAATATGATAGCGCTCCAGATATTTTTCATCTTAAATGAAATATAATGAGGAACAATATTGTGTTTGGTTGATGTAGACCCTGTGTAATCCTATTTTGCCCAGAAGACTTTAAAAAAAACATTCATGCTCTTTGATCTCCAAAGCCAATTAAAGAAGCAATGAAATGGCATTTTGTTTTGTAGCCTTGGATATTGTTGCCTTGATTTGAACTTTAAGCAGAAATTCAAATTTATATTAAATAAAAACTAGGTGTCATCTTATTTTCCTGTGTTTTAGTTGTATACTTCCAATTAGTTTAAGGAAAATGAATTTTCGTATATATTTTTTTCATTTTGATGTCACAAGGTTGTTTTCCAAAACTGTAAATGAATGTTCTCTGTTCTCACTCTTCCTCACAGTTCTCTCAAGTCTAATCAGTGGACCCCCCCCCCCCCAGCCAGCCTGACTACTAGCCACCAGTCCATCTATTGTCAACAGAATCCAGGGCAATTGTAGAAAAAAGTTTGAGCACAAGGAGTTTGAACCTCAGTGTCAAAATATTTTTTTTTTTGCAATGGGCAAAAAATGGACTGCAACTTTAACAATCATATTCCTATGAATTAGGAAGCTGTCTAATTCTGAGCCTCTTCTAAATTTTATCAGTCTATTGTGGACTTATAATATGTTTAACACAGAGACACACCTCTTTCCCATCACCTTGGCATATCTCCTTCAAGGTTGTCTTCCTTACTCCCTCTATTTTTCAACAATAGAGACCAGTAGTCAGAAGAGAGAGGGAGAGATTTTTATGGGTCACATTTTAATATGAATTTAGGTAATGCTGTACTGAATCAAGATGTGAACTGAAATGCTTTATTGTTTTAATATATGTATGTATGTATGTATGTATGTATGTATGTATGTATTGTTTTGTATCCTTACCTTTCCTCCAGGAATTTAAAGATGCTTTCTAACTTCCTACTTTGACTTCCTACTGGTCTATAATCCTGGAATTTCCCAGTGGTTGCCCATCTAAACTCTAACCATGCCCAACTCTGCTTAACTTTTAGAGGGATCAGCCAAGATTAGCAGGAGCCTGCCACCTGCTGCAACAATACTGGACTGAAACAATACATGTTTCTCCCAGTTAAAGACTAGAATCCTCTATGAAACCTAGTTAATTTTAATCTTGATTAAGACCTTGTGTCTTAATGTGTGGTGAAACTCCATATAGTTTGATTCATGGTTTATTATCTTGTTTAGTTTAATAAGCTGGTTAATTTAGTAGGTTAAGTGGGAAATATGAAAACCACCATCACTATACCTACCTATATATGCATAAATATTAGCATAGATTTACACATGTGCAACAATAATATTGTGACAGTAAAGCCTTACCTCCAACAATATTGACAAATGAAAAAGAAGGAATCAAACATAAGCTACTGCTAGGGGACTATGACTAGGAATCTTCAAGGCCTCTATCTTAGACTGGAGACATTCACAATCTGGAAAATCCCAGTTAACTTCTATGTCTTTTCCTTGCTGTGGTTGTCTGTTAATCTGCTCATTTCCTAAATAAAAGTGGAGTTACCACTATCCTTGCTTTCTCCCTCTGTGCAGCGATGTTGGTTGGCCTAGAGCACAGGTGCCAAACCTGATTGCGTCATGTGACGTATCATGACATATCGTGATTTTTTTTTGCCTTTGTGGAGCTGGGGTGGGTGTGACCTATGTACAACACATCCAGTCGGTGGGCCACCAGTTTGACACCCCTGGCCTAGAAGGACTAAGCAAGCAAACACTTTAAAAAAGAGGAATGAACCTCTTTTCTGAGGTTCACAAAAGCCAGAAGGCAGTACTGCTTCACATTTTTTATATCTGGCAAGCTTAAACCTTCCCGAATTTAAATTCATTCTTATTGGAATAAGCTCTTCAATTCACTGCAAAAGGGGAGTGTTTCTTTGTCACAAACAATTAATCATAAATGGCTTAGCTTCCAATTTACTAGCCAGAGAATTAGTATTCCAGCTCTTATCTAGAAATTTTGTCAAGAACAGAATATATTACAGTATATGCCCAGGTGTCAGTTTCTGTTAATATGACTTTCTATAAGATGTACACACTTTTCTGTAAGCAGCATATTTGTGTGTGTGTGTGTGCGCGCGCGCTCTTATGTCACTTGCGTTCAATATGACATCTGAGTAGTTATCTGTTTCTAAAGTTAGCTGAATTAAATCTCTTCAAATACAAATTGCCAACAATTTGCATGCACATCGCTGACATTCAAACAAGCTTTCATTCATCAGAGGATATAAAAAGAGCTGAAGATTATTTAAGGAACAACATCTCCCCTTTAAACCTAAGCTTCTTACTAAATATTGAATAGTTTAATATTTTAAAAAATAAGACTGCTATAAAATCAAATGGACACTGCCTTGTTTACTTTTCCAGTAGCAGCTTTTGCTGCTACTGGAATGTATTTGATGCATTGTGTCAGGAAAACTTTTCTGAAGTCAACTTTCTGAACTATCAAT
Organism: Crotalus tigris; assembly: GCF_016545835.1. Classification (NCBI taxonomy): domain Eukaryota; kingdom Metazoa; phylum Chordata; class Lepidosauria; order Squamata; family Viperidae; genus Crotalus; species Crotalus tigris. Next base: position 257,409 of record NW_024096506.1, read on the forward strand.
GAAGCAATTTAGATTCTTGGTTTTCATAAAATCAAATTTCTCACCCATATCTAAACGTTAATTAGGAGATGCTGCTAACAATCTCATCCACCATTCTCTCCAAGGCTTCATGCTGTACCGTATGTTTTACATTCCATTAGTCATTCTTCCTTTTTCCCTCTCTGTGTTGGTTCTCTTATAACAGTGGTTCTCAACCTTTTTAATGCCGCGACCCCCAACCGGTCGTAAGTCGAGGAGTACTCAACTGGTCATAAGTCGAGGAGTACTCAACTGGTGCAGCACCATTTGCAGAATGGGACTTTTGGCGGGCTCAGCAGGGCAGAGACAGCCTGGACAATTCCTATTGGCTTTTGAAAGCAAATAGAATTAGACTCTATTCAAAAGAGTCTATTCTATTGGCTTTCAAAAGAGAACCACTGTCTTATAAGCAACAATTATTATACAGAGGAAGCAGGATGGAACAGCTGCATCTTCTAACTGGGCAATAGAATGATGGGTAAGATTTTAAAAATGCATCCTGTAAGGTCAAATTGCAGCAAGTATGCAAAGTCACAGCAGATACTGTAGGATTTGGACTAGGCAAGACAGGAGACCTTCAGCACCTTGGACAGAGCACGAGACGTTCTCAGCTTCCTTGTTCAGCAGAATGCAAACGTTTTCACAAAGCTGCCCAGAATAGCACTGCTGTTGGCCCACCTCCCATAGAGAAGCTGCCTATGCCAAGTTTTTAGAGAAGGGAATCATGACACTTCAGATCCTTTCTATGTCCTTCTCTGAGATGGAGTTGGCTCCCAAGCTGCTTTTCTGCCCTGAATTTTTTCCTAGCCCTATCTATTCTAGCTTATATTTCTGCCCATATTTACTACTTGGAATAATTAAAATGTCAGTGGTTAAACTGATATATTAAATTTATCTGAATAACATTCTAGCAAAAGCAGTAAAGTTATTACCTTTTGCTACTTCAGTTGGGACCAGATAGCTTACTGATCACCACATATTAGAAAATGACAATTTTGTTGCCTTTGTTTAATGATAGTAGAAAACAGAATAGTAATTTGATTGAGAGGGATAACTAAAATTCTCCACTTCAAAGTGATACACTATGTTTTGGCATCAGCCAATCACATCCCTTGAATTAATATTATAACATCTTTCTGGTCTATTAGCTATTTACTTAATTCCAAGTACTTCCTAATATCACATACATATATGCAACTATCTTTTTCTCTGCAACAGTATATTCATCAAGTAGTTAATAAGGTAACAATGATAATTCTTTGCATACAAATCTTATAGCAACTACTTGCAGAGTTTTCTCTTCTTGCAGCAACTTGTTTCAACTTGTGACAACTAACATTAGGATAGTTGAGTCTGCTGAAAATAAATTTTACATATTTGGTAGTTTGCCATTGGCTGAAAATTTTTTAAAAAAACAAACCTGGGAGAGGGATAATCTACAATGTCAAAATTGCATAATTACACTAGAATTATGGGGTTAAAATATTTCATATAAAGTGTCTTTTGACACTGGATTGACTTTTATGATTTCATTAATATAATTTCATGATCCATTTTCCTTCTGGCACATGTTTTGACTCTTCAATCTAGTATGTATCCTGAATGTTTCTTGATTCAACCATTAACCATATCTATAACACAAATGCAAGTCTGTGGTCTTTGCACTCAGAGCTTCATACTTTCTTTACGATCTGTTTTTCCTCGTAAATTCCATCTGTTGCAAATACGATGCTAGGTATATTTATAATGTAAATGATAATATTCATAAATTCATTAAAAACCTGGCTGTTCTCTCAGGATTTGGGATAAAGTTGAATTCCCATAGGATTTTACATTATACAAGGTTTGCCTTCTGGTTGCTTATGATCTTTTCCTGTGTTTTTAAACGTCATTATTGCACTTACCTTTTTTTTAATGGAAGCCACCCAAAGTCATTGGAGTGAGGTGGCCTCTAAATTACATCAAACAAACCAATAAACATAGCTAAAGCTATGGGCAGCCTTAAGAGCACTTATGACAGGATGGTGTCTCAGAGTTCTCAGGTATATATATGACTTTACATATGCACGTGTAACTTTCCCTTCAATCTGCCCCTTTAAAATACACATAGAGAGATACATATCTTTTCTACCAATCCCAATACTGGTATTCCTTGGTTTACAAGTTGATTTATTGACCATTCAAAGTTATAACAGCACTAAAAAGTGACTTATGACTATGTTTCACACTTATGACCATTGCAGCATCCCCAGGGTCATATGATTTACATTCGGATGCTTGATAACTGGTTCATATTTATGATGGTTGCTGTGTCCCGGGGTCATGTGGTCACCTTTTGTGACCTTCTGGCAAGGAAAGTCAATGGAGAAGTCAGATTCACTTAACAATTCACTTAACAATGGTGTTACTAATTTAACAACTGCAGTGATTCACTTAACGAACATGGCAAGAAAAGTCATAAGATGGGGCAAAATTCGCTTAACAAATTTCTCACTTAGCAACATATATTTTGGGCTCAATTGTGATTATAAATCGAGGACTCTCTGTACAAACAGGCAAACATGCACAAGCACATACCTATGAGCAGCAAAGAGGGAATCAAAGCTTCTTCTTGGCCTATTATTGTTTGAATCAGAGATCACAGTGGGAATAGTGATAGCTGTCTTCCGAAAGGCCATCATCCCCTAGAATTGATTAGATTTTTAAAATTATTATTTTAAAATATTTGAAGTTGATAATCCCATCTCTTTGAGCTCATTTATCATTTGTGCACTTGCACACTTAAATCCCAAAGAGCAGTTCATTGTGAGCAAGATAACACTAGGGGGGAAAAAATTCACATAAAACCACAATTCAAATTTCCTGAAATGACACTGATGGATTTCCCTGCATAGGCAGAAATTAAACTGCAATGCATGAATTATTTCCTCCTCCGTATCAAGATTCCTGTAAAAGAAGAATAAAAAGTCTGAAATGAACAAGCAAACATCCTGCAATTGGTGCCTGTATTAGCCCCATATACTGTAACAAAGGCGCGGAAGAATTTCTGTAACAGTTGCGCAGATTCCACAATTTTAATATTGATAGTCAAAAAAAAGTAGTTTTATCCTTCCCGATATTGATCTAAATTTCCAATTGATTTTTTTCAGATAATTGTATTTTGATTTACTTGTTTGTTATTTAAAATGAACAATAAAAAAAAACACACTGGGAGGCTGTATATATACCCCCAGAGTTCTATTCTGAAAGGCTGGATAAAGGTAAAGATATATTTATTTTGGCTGCACTATGGTGAAAGGTACAGGGTGGCTTTCATCAAAGCAGTACAAGGCAAAATAAAATGAGCAAGCCGTCTGACATGACATAACCAAGCTTGAGCACCACAGCTTCAGAACAAGGGAACTGGCAAAGCTAATAACAGCATTGTTCTCCATTTGCTAAGTTGGCTGCAGTTCAAGGGCATATTTAAAAGGCTGAGGGCAGCTTTAAGTTACAGTCATAGCAGAGATGGCAGTCTCCGATGGAAAGATGATGTCTTTGGTTTACCCTCTGCTCATAACAAAGGACTAACTATGACAGTTTATAAATCACCCACAGCAACTCAAAACTGAAACATACTACAATGACAGGCTCTAGCTTCCCCAGTTTGTGAAAAACATCATCTTCAAAGACTTTGAACTTGTTTTCTAAATAGGTTGTTGATAATTATTCAACTAAAAACAAGTGGAAACCAAATTGTTGTCTATATAATTACTTTTTTCCAGGGGAGGTTGAAGGGAGACAGTTGAGCTGAAAATTGCATGAAAACATTTAGGAAAACAGCTAAGTTCCAGCCCAGTCATTAGCTAATAAGATGCAAATCACAGTGTTTTATATTGAAATTTGCTACAATTTAATTTTGGAGTCCTTGGTGCTCTGTGAGACATTTCATTACCCAACTAGGTAATACTATCAATTGACTAAGTGTGGGATTTGCTCCCTGTTTACACATGGTAGCTTGTCCCCCCCCCATTTTGGTGGGGATGTGATTTTTCTCCTTAGTAGTTTTCCAGTTAAGTTTTTTACTTGATTGTTTGTCTGGTGCTAAATCTTGCTTATCTTAGTATTGGCTGTTGGAGAGGATGTGTTCTGTCTTTTTCATTTCATTTTTTCCTCTCTCTCTCTCTCTCTCTCTCTCTCTCATTTGAAAGACATGTAATTGGGGTTTATTTCTATTTGTCTATTAAAATATATTTGAACCCTAAAGTTGAGTTGTAATTTTTGTATGGCATTAGCTGCGCAGCCAGGATCAGGATGGAAAGATATCTATAATCCTTCAAGCAACCCTAGTAGCTTTCCAGAATGCTACTCCACAAACTTCTGGGTATGAGACTCTGTTGTTGTTGAAGTTGAAGGGCGCTTGCTTATATAGCAACCACTTTATGGAGCTGCTCCAGTCCATGGCTGGGTTGGTGGTGGAGTTTCCAAGGTTACTGTCTTAGGGATCTTCAACCTTCCATACAGATTCAGAGGTAGCTTAAGAGTGTGTGGCAACCAAGAAAGAAGAGAAGGACAACGAGCGAGACTGCTTCAACAGGAAAAATGAAACCTGGCCTTTTCCCAGACTCTCATTCTAACATCTCAAGCTCTTCACAGTAAATCCAAACAGTACACTATTATACACATTTTGTTTGTCATTAGACTGGCAGTTGGTGTGAGGAATGATTTATTTTTATTCTGCAAACAAATTGTCAAAATCTTCTCTGCTATCTTCTGAAATGGTATTTCAAGCTAGAACACATGACCCTTTTAGCAGACATAGATCACTGAGTAAGGACATATCAGTTATCTGATAATAATTACCTGGCAAGATTTCTAAGCAACTTTTGATATGTTGGGGAAAGAACCGTAAAGTATCATCTTTCATTTGAAAGAAGACAATATTGAGTTTTTGTTTTATTTCACATGACAACTTACAGAAGTTTGCATTTATCTGGCATTGGCAGATATGTATCAAGGAAGGATTGATCTCAATTCTTTTCCTGTTTCATACTCTTACAATCAGTGGAAGATTTATTATGGTCATAGACCAGCATAAACTAATCTTGCCAAACTGCAGTAAATCAACAGCAATGTTGTCACTTGCAGAAAGCATCTACTGTTTTACTCCGCTGAACAAAATAATAAAAATTACAGCTTTGCAACACATGTGAATTTTAATAACATAATGAAGATAAAGGGTTCCTTACAATCAGACCAGCCTTGTCTTATAGATCAATTTTAGCTGAAATTACTGGCATCAGTACAGCTAAGAATCAAGGACACCAGTTCACGCTAACATAAGCACTTTTAGAGCCACTGTTTTCAATGAAACAGAGGGGTAGCACAGTCCTAGCCATGCTTATTTAGCAGTTAGTCCAACTCTGCAGGTGGCAATACATGAACAACCTTATTAGGGCTCAGAAACTAAGCAGGATGGGAGCTAATTATTACTTCGATGGGAAATCACCCATCAGCAGTCCCAAGACCACAGAGCTGATGGGAAGAAAACTGCACAATTGTTTCCACCCAGTCACTGAGAAACAATCTCAGGCTCCACGTGCCAAACTACTGTGGTCGACCATTAATCAGTTGCTGCTGTTTTGTGGCTATTTATTGGATTGTTTAAGGGTTGCTCAACTCCAAAAATGCTGGGTGGCTTATAATATGTCCAGTACATAAACAAAGCTAAACTGTCCAGACTGAAGCAACACTCCCCAACACGTAAAAAAGACTTGACATGGTTTCACAAACACACTAATTCCAGGCCTAGGAATAGGACCAGCTTTTAAGAGATGTAAAAGATTACTGAAACTGTAGGAGGTGGGAGCTATGCTATATATATGGGGAAGGCTGTTCTAGAGGGCAGATGCTGTAACAGAGAAGGGACACTTCCTTTTAGACCAAGGGTATCAAACTTGCAATGTCACGTGACGTGTCATTGCTGGCAATGGGGTGAGCATGATTTTGCTATGATGCATCTAGTCCGCGGGCCGGCAGTTTAACACCTCTGATTTAGACCATTGCATTACATGGCACAAGACCTTGACAAGGCTTCAAAGGGCAAATTGTAACTGAATAAGGCCTCATCACATGAACACACATTCTTCAATCAAAGGCCATGCTTAGCCTTTACATGATATGCTGGGTATGTGTGTGTGTGTGTGTCACAATATCAAAGAGAGTGGAGCCAAGAAAAAGGAAATTTTTAAAGTTTCAGTTCAAATAAAATCCATTTAGGTAATGCAATTATTAACTTGGTGGTAAGTTTCTGAGGAACTGTGGCAACAACCCACAAGACTTTTTTTGGGAGGGGGAGGAAGGTTGCTCTATAACAGGGGGTCTTCAAACTTGGCCCTTTTATGACTTGTGGACTTCAACTCCCAGAATTCCTCAGCCAGCCACAAGGAAATTATAAAAAGAGCCAAGTTTGAAGACCCCTCCTCTATAACATACTCTGGCAAGTGGGGAAAAAAAACAACCTGGTGTGTTCCAAGTTTCCTCCCAGGCAACCTTATTCTGTTCAAAAGCATACTGTACTGTAAAAGATCGTTGGCACTCTCTGAGCTTGGTTGTTTTCTTGCTGAGGTTTCATTATCCAAACTAGATAACATCATCAGTGCTAGTTTGGGTAATGAAACATCTGCAAGAAAACAACCAAGCTCAGAGAGCATCAAGGACCCTTCATTCAACTCTGAGCTACAAATATTCCCCTTTATTGGAAAGAATACTGTTATTTTCAAACTTGTTTTAACAGGGGTTCATAGCTACTACTAAACTATAAGTATGACAGCTCAACTTCCCACCACCCCCACCACCACAAAAAGTACAGAATCTATTTGCAAAGTGACACTTATAAGCAGTAATATCCACATGTGCAAAATAACAATTTTCCAGCTTTTATAGAGGGGTTTTTTTTCAGTACCAATGGGACTTTCATGACTTCATTGCTGGCTTTCAGCAATTTTACATTAGTCTTATCAGTGCTATGATTCAATAATTCATAAATTATTGCAAAGCTGCTGCTGCTGCTGCTCCTCCTCCCATTCTGAAACTAGTTTTGGAAGCAGCTTCTACTTGTCTCCACACTACTCTACATACTCAGCCACTTAATATAAACAAACAGATGGAAAAGGTATTCAGAACAAGTGTATTAGGGATGAGAATTTGAACTTTAAAACATGCATCACTTGCTAAGTTAAGGAACAAAAACAGAAGAGAAGCAAGGGAACAAGGTCACTAGTTCACCTCCTGTTGAGTACTCACTACCCAGGAGATTTCTTTGGGGAAAAATAGATGGTGGCAGCATATTGAGTGTATTATACTGTATATGTACTCAGTTCAATAAAGACTGATGATTCGATTGTGATGAATTTGCAGTATTTCTCAACTTCAGAAACTAGGTATTGTGAGGTACATTTCCTGAAAGACACCACACAGAGCAAAAGTACAATTAATCATTTTTTAAAAAAAAAATGTCCTGTCACATCCATGATTACTGATTGCATATTGATTCTGTGAGATGGCAAGAAATGAATATCTTACTTGGGCCAACTCCTGAGAGTTTTCAGTAAGATTATAAAATGCATTGGTCTAATTCCAGAGCCCAGATAATTTCTATTACCTTAGAAAACCTTGGTAATGAATCACTGTCAGTGTGGAGAGTTAATGGGATAGATCACAACTGATATGTAACACTTTATATTTGCATAGTAAACAAGAGAAGAAAAATGTCAATTATGCTGATAGTTTAAGTTTATGCATTTTCCCCCACATTCCAGTTTTATTTGTCAAAGATCTGCTGGGTGCTGCCAAAGAAGTTGATTGAGCAAGATAATCTTTACAGGAGTCAAGCTGATAGAGTTCTTTGCCAGACTTCGTATTCCATCATAATCACCAAGCATACGTGCTTTGCTCTTTTTACTGTTCTATTTCTAAAATTAGTATTAAAGCTGTCAACCGTTGAAGAATTATAATCTGTCTTTTAGCCGATTAATCAATTAAAGACAAATATTTTGGCAAATTCCCCAAACTTCAATGAATGTGCTTTCTACCTAAGGATTTTATTTCCAACAATAGCAACACTTTTCATTAGGCAAAGTATTTTTGTGGATCACAAATTTTGTCACAAAATAAATAACACAATTTCAGTGCAGAACTGTTCGGTTGTATGGAGAGATATTCTTGCAGAGAGCAGCATAAGCTCTTCCTTCCCTTTGTTTTTCCCCTGGAACTTTAAGGCAGACTGAAGAACCCTGGGCCACATCTGATTTCTCATTACAAAAGGAAAACAATAAGTATTTGTAGAAGAACATTTCTTGCCTGAGAGAAATAAGGGAGACTTTGCAGCTAGGACAGTGGGACAAACATCAGGATAAGGTGCAGCTTAGCAGGTAGGTAACTGATGGTGAAGAAGGAGAAAAGCTGGGCTGCAGCAAATCCACAACAGCTGAAAGACAAAGTTGAACCCAGCACCTTTATCATGCTGGGAGCCTACAGTCAGCCAGCAGCTGATCAGACACCTTCCTCTACTGTCCTTCCCAACACGGAGGAAAAGACTTGGCAAGGCTAATGTTTCCAAGATGTTCACAACAGCAGGTAATTAACTTCAAGGAGACAAAATGGCATTGAAAGAGTTACAACTCATGCAACAAAAGAGAAGGGAGCTGTTGCTAAGATATTTTTTTTAGGAATTAAAACTAGATATACGCATAGATATAGATCATACATATGTAATGTAACTATAGCATAACATGCCATGTTTTCCTGAAAACAAGACCAGGTTTTATATTAATGTTTGCTCCAAAAGATGCATTATGGTTTATTGTCTGGTTAGGTCTTATTTTGGGGAAAATATGGTACCAAATGCATCCATCTGGCTTACAATCTCCACTGGGGTTTATTTGAGGGGTGGGGCTTATATTACAAGCATCTTGAAAAATCATGCTAGGGCTTATTTTCTGGCTGGGTCTTATTTTCAGGGAAACACAGTTGTATATAGGTTTAGTGGTACTTTCAGAACTAAGCAAATTTTAAAATGTGTGTGTGTGTGTGTGTGTGTGTAAGTAAATAAATAAGAGTCTTTCTGGGAACATAGAGGAGACAACAATATCAAACTGATTCTCTGACAGAGGTGCACATCTCACGTTCCCTGGATCAGGGGTGAGCTCTATAATGCATCATTTTTGTCTCCCAGTTCTTCTCAAAATTAGCTTTCCTTATACCCTTCTCTGCCCCACTACTGGAAATGGCAACTCAATGACCATCAGTCAATCAGGATTACTCAGGCAGAAAGAGACAGACAAAATAGTACCTGATCAAAAGGGGAACACCTCATTTTCAAAACTGATGAAACTGGGGTGGTGGTGGGGTGGGGAATATTTTTAATACTGGAGGGTTACATCAGATGTTAAAAGTGGAATGGAGAAAGCAAAAAGACTGATGCTAAAAATAGATGATAAAGACCCATGAAAGACAGAACTGGCTGAGTATCCATGTGGATCCAAACATGAACAGTCTCGCCGTTCTGGAATATAGTAATTGTTCTGGCCAACCCTCATACATGAAGCAACCATAACTCTTGCTATATTAATTCATTGAAAATATTGGAGATATAGACATATGCGTCTTGGATGAATGTACTCCAAAGTCATGTTGACATTCCATGAATTTTAGTCTCAAATGTGGCAATAATGAAACAAATCCAAATCACGTGAGTTCACACTCCAAATCTTGAGTTGCATCTGCAACAGCAGATTGGTTTCAACCAGCTCTTTTTAAATTATAGCAAAAGGAACAAGTTTCCCATTTTTAAAACAAAAAACATCTTCTATTGACATACAAGTAACAGGAGATTCAAACTCATTATTCTGAAGGTCACATATGTAATAAATAGCTACTTAATCAACTTCCCTCGAGTTCTTATAAATAGGAACCACAGTTAATTATTCCCAAACCTCTGGCAAATGCAGATTTTTATAAGTGACAGCAGCATCAGCACCAGAAAAGTCTAAATAACAAATGGGTGAGTAAAATAAACTGCCAAAAAGCCCTTTGACTAAAGTGAAGTCATTTTTTTTTTTTTGGTTCCAAGAATAATTTTAAACTTAAGATTGATTTTTTGGAACTGAGTTGGTCTAATCCAGTAATAGTAAGAGGGGCTGTCATACTCAGAAGATATATTTAACAGCTACTTTTAAAGAAATTTATCCTATCTTGTAAACTTTTTATAGGTAAAGGGACAAAAATAAACAATGTCTACATACTGTGCAAAAGAGACACTCAAAAAGGCAAAAAAGGGAACAAAAAGACCCAAAACACCTTCCCAATAGCAATCAACACCCAAATGAGCATAGATTAACATCAGACCAACAATTGGGAAATAAATATTATCCCAATCAAGAAATTGCCAAACAAGCTAACAATGAACAGATTAGCCTAAGAATCTCCAAGACCATTCCCACCAACAGTTAATAGGGCAAGCCACCAGAATATAAATTGAGAAAAAACCCCACTTCTTCCTAGCACTGATGGTGTTACCTAGTTGGGTAATGAAACTTCTGCAAGAAAACAAGCAAGCTCAGAGAGCACCAAGGACCCGCTCATTTCAACACTGAGCTACAAATATTCGCTTTTATTGGTACAATATATATATATTCCACGATTTTCTACATATCACTTGCAGAATTAAGTTTTAGAATTGAAACTGATTCTTGAAGAAACAGGAAATTCAGTACTTGCTAGGATTTCAATAGGTTCAAACTACTTCTCAAGTTGAGTCCTGTAAGAATCTGAATCTGGTTTTATTTCTGGTACTTACAGGGTTATCACTGGGCTTTAATTTTAATTTAGCCTTGGCCACAGGCTGGAATGAAAAGTTGCAATCTTTTCCAACAGGCCATTATAATATACAGTGACATCCTTGAAGTACGGCTCTACCACAAAAAGGAATACATGAAGGATTGTAAAAATGAGCTACACTGAAATTAGTGCAGAGGTATCTATGAAAAAAAGCTTCAGCACATTCATGTAATAAAACAGCACATTCTTCAGCAAGCCACCTGGAAATTCATCAGCTTTCACCAATGTTATAGATGTAACCATAGAACTTTTTTTTTAAAGAGAAAGGACGGCAGAGAAGTGATAGCAGAAGGAATCTCCTATTCCAAATAATAATTTATGTCATCATCTCTTAATGAAAAATTGGAACTATACAATTGGAAATGACATTCAATCAACTGTTGATTGATAAATTAATCCATGTAGTCTTTCTGCTATGTATGTCAAAGTGGTAAGGTGTTGTGCTATTTAATTTGTTTATGTCTTAAAATTTAGTCATTTTCTGATTTTTTTCCCCCCAGTAACTTTAATATGGTGCAATACAAATTCTGTTTTGGAGGCCTGGAGCTTGCTGAATTCCTGATCAACAGAAAGCAGAGTTCTGAATCTTCAAAGATGGTTTGATTTGTGCATCTGCCTTCAAGCCAGGTTTTTTTTTTTTTTTCTTTTACTCCTGGCAACTGTCTAGATTAGTTCCCGCAGTTTTCTTGGAAGGTTTTCAGAAGTAGTTTGTACTTCCTTACGAAGGTCACCCAGCTGCCTTTGTGCCTAAGGCATGACTAGAAATCATAATCTCCAGGTTTCTTGCTTGATACTTTACTACACCAAACTTGCTCTACTTTGGAGGGTAGATCAGATATGTAAAGGTTTGCTGATTCTTTTAAGTTGCTTGGGATTTAATTTCAACCAAATGTTGTTTCTTTATATAGGGAGCAGATGCGACAACATTATTGGGAATGAATGTTTTTGCAATGTTCTATGCCAAATACAATATTGTAATTCAAAACTGTTGAAATGAATATTTTAGAATCCTGTGTATTGCCTGCTTGGAAAAAAAAAACCCCTTTCATTAGTGATATATTCAGGAACCTTTTAAAATATGCTATTCAGCACCATGAGGAAAACCTTATATACACAAATTAAAATTGGAGGGCAACTAGGAAACTAGCAAGCAAAATCCAAAGGCTTTCTTCTGATCTTCCTATAGGGATTGAGTTTCCTTCCTATTGGTGGTTAATAAAAATTTCAGATCAACAGAAATCTTCAGAAATAGTTGAAGTGTCAGGACCAAGCTCAAAGATGATATGGAGAAATCCAACTGAATCCAATCCTTCATTTGCTTACACCTAATGGAGAGACAAACTAAAGCTATAACTTTCTAGTCTGCTAGATGTAGGCTGAGAGGTTGTAATGTGTTGCTACCCTGAACCTCTTCCCTTCGCCATCCAGCTTGGGACTTTCCAGTAGCTTAATCTAGATTTCTTTTTGAAGAGATTTACTGCCTTCTCCCTGAAAAAGCTCTGTGTTGCCAAAACTCCTATACACTGATTCTTCAGGGGCACATTCCATGTCATGTAATCACCACCAGCACTTACACCCAACAGGAGGAGGGTTGAAATGTGCTTCCAAACCAAATAGATTGAGTTGGGAGTCAAGAGTTTTCCATAATCAAAGTATATTTGGATAAAGCTAATAAACGTAGAGAGAACATAAACATAGGGGAGGAATAAGAATAAGATTCCTTTTTAAAAGAGAAGTGGGACCCAGCAAAAGAAGGAAGGAAGGATTGGGAAAAGAATAATTCAGCAGAGATGTATTCAGGAACCATTACATACATGCATCTTTTGAATATGTTTGCCTAGCAACTAAGCAGAATCAGACTTCATTAGTACTTGGAACAGAAGTCAATAGGAAATCACAGAACCTTAGGCTAAATTGAGAAGTTAGAGCAGGGATATCAAACTTCTGGCCCACGGGCCAGTTGCATCATATGGAGGCCATGCCCACCCCAGGTCTGGCAATGCAAAAAAAGTCATGATACGTTGCAACACGTCACGTGATGCAGTGAGTTTGATACCCCTCAGTTAGAGCAGGAATGTCACACTCGCAACATCATGTGACATGTTGTGACATATCACGACTTTTTCCCCATTGGCAGAACTGGGATGGGGGCGGTTTTGGCATGACGCATCCGGGCCACAGGCTGGCAGTTTGACACCCCTGAGTTGGAGGAACATACTGGAAGAATGTATTATTTCTGCCTTTGTCTGAACAAAGTGCCTTGGATTATCAAAAGTGTTTTTCATACTTCCCAAATCCCTTCACTCTGAAAATGGATTACAATAAGAATGTTTGGAGGCCTCTGTTCACCAAGAATGATAATAAACTCTGATTCCACATGCAGTTACTCACTGACACTTAGCCTTCTTAACTCTAAACCAATTTTCTTTTTGGATTGCCTAATCTACGCAAGGGTCAAACCATTTGCCGGAGGCAAATGAATGACCAGGCTTCCAATTTCATTGCTAAATGGTTAGATTCTAGCTATTTCCAATCATGTGTGCATGTGTGTATGGGTGTGATATGTGTGTGTCTAACATGAAGAGGTCAGGGAAATGGTAATTCTATAGTGAAACTCTTTACTGAGGAGTTATCTATTAAAGGGGGTAAAGAGGGATTAAACAGTTCTACTTATCAAACAGCTCCAGGCCATCATGCACTGGGAGAACCATTCTTGATCCTGTCACTGTGATTTGCCAATTGCCTCTGGTGTTCATTACTTCGCTTGTCCATGAAGGAGAAGCCTAAAGATGGCTCATAATGTACTCTGGTGAGGCAGCATCAGTCTGTCAATTATTGGTTATAATGGACCTGAGAGTCTTTCAAAGAAGATCACAGTTGAGACTCAGGGAGGGGGGGCTGAGGGGGGACATTCTCCTTAAGTGGCATCTGGATGGAAACAGGGAAGGCTGTTTTTAACTAACAGGAAAAAGCCTACAAGGCTGCTGTTGAATCTGAGCAACAATTACATCTTGGGGGGAGGTAGAGAGAGATGTGACACAACAAAAACCTAGACAGAAATTCTTAGATATTGTATACCGTGAATTCCTATCTCCCTTTATATTTGAGGGAGATCAGTCAATAGTCTAAATAATTTCTAAATCTTTTTGTGAAAGAAAAAAAAACCAGGCAACATCATAGGATTTTTAGGTAAACATTCAGAAATCTGAATGCTAGCTTTTTAATTTTACCAGTTTCATCTTTAGGGACACTTCTAGAAGGAGATAAAAGGGTGATGTTGACAAGCAAAATGATGGAAACTAAATCTAAACTAAAGCCTCAGAAATACCATATCTGTTATGTCCCGAGCCTTGCAAACGGCTCGGGCGTTTGCAGGCAGTCCCGGGCAGGTGCAAAGCTGCCCAGGACCAGACAGGCTGTCGCCAGCGCCGTGCGCATGCGCGGGTGCTGGCGCGGGAAAAGTATCACATTTACCCGGGAAGCGTCTATATAAGAAGCTGGGAGGTTTTGGGAGCTGCTGAAGCCATCTACTTGTAAGCTGAACGCTGAATAAAGGAAACTGAGAACTTCAACTGCTTCTCGTGTCTGCTTCCCGCCAAGGACTCAACACTGGCGACGAAGGTGGGATTGCCTTACACCGCCTGGAAAGGAAGAAGTGTAAGCTTACCCAAGTGAGTCCTGAGCGGCGGAACGGCGTCGACTCGGCAGCTACCCGCCAATCCAGTGCGCATTCGGGGGTAGGCTGGCTGATAGACCCGTCTTCTGAAGATGGCGAAAATCGGAAGGCTTTCGGAATTCGACGTCTCACATCCAGAGCGGTGGGAGTCATACGTAGCCAGGGTGGAGAACTACTTCAAGGCAAACCAAGTGAGGGAAGAGAGCTTGAAGGCTGCCACCCTGCTTTGTGTTTGCGGTCAAGACGCCTTCGACATCGCAGAAAACCTTGCAGCACCTGTTCCAGTAGAGTCTGTCAGCTACGCAGATCTGAAGAAGCTACTGAAGGAGCACTTCCACCCCAAGATGTCCGTCATCGCATGGCGCCACACCTTCGAGCAGAGGGATCAATGGCCCGGTGAGTCGGCCAAAGAATTCATCGCCGCATTACGGAAGGCCGCCAAGCACTGCGAGTTCAAAGACCTCGAAGAACGACTGAGGGACCGATTCGTGTGCGGGTTAAGGCATCGAGATCTACAACAAAGACTTTTCGCTAAAGAAGAATTGTCCTACCAAGATGCCTTAAGGGAAGTCACCGCAGAAGAAGCAGCAGGCGGCGCTGTCAAGAACATGCGGCCGATCAGAAACAGTCCAGAGGTTGCATCCGTGCACCAAGAAGACGCCCAAAGAAACTCCGAGGAGGATCCGGACGAGGAAGTCGACCGTCTCCACCCCACGACGGAAGAAAAACAGAAGGGAAGCTCTTCAGCTCCGCTCAAGTGCATCGGCTGTGGAGGTCGCCACAGGAGAACCGACTGCAAGTTCCGCTCCGCTACCTGCCGGGCATGCGGCAAACAAGGACACATTGCAGCTGTGTGTCTGGGCCGACGAAAGGTACAACCTCAGGAAGAACTGCGCCTGAAAGGTACCAGATTCCCCAGCCAGAATAGGGTAGGTTTTTTGCGCTTCGCGAAGAAGCATCCTTAGGACAGGCACACACAAGCCCATTAAGAAAAAGCTGTCACTCAAGGTGAAGCTACAAGGGGTTCCATTATCTATGGAACTAGACACAGGGTCTGCCTTTTCAATTATCTCCTTGCATACATTTAGGAAGATTTGTTCCGGTAGTGGAACTCAGGCCAAGTTAAGGCCTTCTGACATTGTGTTAACAGATTTTCAAAATTCAAGAGTGTGTGTTAAGGGGGAGGCCACCCTTAACGTGCAATACAAGAGTTTTGAAGGTCCACTAGACTTATTAGTAGTAGGGGGTGAACGAACGAGTCTCATAGGACTCGATTGGTTTGAGGCCTGGGGATACACGTCACAGGACTCAACAGTTTACAAACACTCGACCTACAGGAAGTCTGCAAAGAATTTGCAGATGTTTTCAGCCCCAGCTGGGCACATTCAAAGGACCCCCTGTGTCCTTAAAGCTAGACCCCACTGTCACTCCCATTAGAATTAAAGCAAGAAGGGTCCCTTTTGCTTTAAAGAGTAAAATTGACACTGAGTTAGACAAACTGATTCAACAGGGAATCCTAGAACCTGTTGATTCCAGTCCTTGGGAGACCCCCATTGTCACGCCTCTAAAGGCAAATGGGGACATTCGCATTTGTGCTGACTACAAATGCACTCTGAATAAGGCATTGCAGCAACATGCCTATCCTGTTCCTGTGGTCAGTCATATTCTGGCCTCCCTCAAGGGGGGGCGCGTTTTTGCAAAGCTTGACCTAGCTCAAGCGTATCAACAGCTGCCTGTTGATGATGATGCTGCTATAGCTCAGACTATTGTGACCCACAGGGGAGCCTTTAAGGTAAAAAGGCTGCAGTTTGGAGTGAATGTCGCTCCTGGGATTTTCCAAAGCGTAATGGAAAACACACTACGGGGTATACCAGGGGTTTGCCCCTACTTTGATGATGTCTTAATTGCAGGAGACTCCACACACATTCTAGCTGAAAGGCTAAGGGCTGTTCTGTTAAGATTCAGGAAGTCAGGCCTCAAGCTCAAAAAAAGACAAATGCAAGATTGGGGTGCCTTCTACTGAATTTCTGGGGTTCAAAATTGATGCTGCTGGGATTCACCCTGCTGAATCCAAACTAACAGCTATTTTAGAAGCACCTAGGCCAAAGTCCAAGGCCGAACTTCAGGCCTTCCTGGGCCTCCTGAATTTCTACAATTCTTTTCTTCCACATAAAGCTAGTGTAGCTGAGCCTCTTCACAGGCTACTAGACAAACAAGCAGTGTGGCAGTGGTCACATACACATGAGGCTTGCTTTAACAAAGTCAAGGCCTTGCTCACTTCTAACAGTGTACTTGCACATTTCAACGAATCTCTTCCTGTGTGCATCGCATGTGATGCGTCCCCTTACGGGGTAGGAGCTGTCCTGAGCCACCTCAGGTCTGATGGAACTCAGGTTCCTGTTGCATATTACTCCAGAACATTGTCTTCTGCTGAGCGCAACTACGCTCAGATAGACAGGGAGGCTCTGGCTGTTGTTGCTGGAATTAAAAAATTCCACGATTTTCTATATGGCAGGCATTTCACGGTCTTTACTGACCATAAGCCTCTGCTGGGACTGTTTACCACACGTAAGCAGACTCCCCAAATCATTTCCCCTAGAATGCTTAGGTGGTCTATTTTTCTGTCTGCATATGATTTTTCTTTACTCCACAAGCCTGGGAAAGAAATGGGCCATGCTGATGGCCTCAGTAGATTGCCTCTGCCAGTAGTAGAAGCTGACCCTGCGCCAGCTGTCAACATTCTATCAATCCAAGCCTTGCCCGAGCTCCCTCTTTGTGCCAGGGATGTTGCCGCTGAAACAGGTACAGATCACACACTTTCACGTGTCCGTTCCTGGGTTTTGTCCGGTTGGCCTGAGCACTGCCCTAGTCCTGAGTTTCAGAGTTTCTGGTCCAAAAGAAACGAGTTGTCCCTTTCTCAGGGTTGTCTGCTTTGGGGAAACAGAGTTGTCATTCCCTCCTCAATGAGGACTAGGGTCTTAGAATCCCTCCACGAGGGTCATCCTGGCATTGTTCGTATGAAGGCTCTTGCACGCAGCCACTTGTGGTGGCCTGTTTTAGATAAGGATATTGAGGCTAAGGTGCATGCATGCCACCTGTGCCAATGATCTCGCCCAGAGATGCCCCAAGCTCCCGTGCATAAATGGGAGGAAACACAGTCCCCATGGTCTAGGGTGCACATTGACTACGCTGGGCCCTTTCAGGGCCAGTTCTTCTTGGTCCTTGTTGACAGCCATTCGAAATGGCTTGAGGTTGTACCTGTCTCTTCCACCACCACTGCAAAGACTATTCAGGTACTGAGGGGGATTTTTGCTGCACACGGGCTTCCAGATGTCATCGTGTCTGACAATGGCCCTCAATTCACTTCCTCCGAATTCCAAGCTGTAAGGAACGTCCTTGAGTGAATCAGGCAAGCAATACACCAGGCACGCTCCAGAATCCAACAAAGTTTATTGCACGTTGCAGGAAACAAAGTTTACCCTGGGAGAGGCTCCAACCCCGCGCGCTATATGCCGTCCCGGGCTACACCCACAGCACACACCCTCATCAAGCCTTATAAGGATACCCCGCCCATAATCCACCCATCCACCCCACCCTGTGCTAACCTCCACCGCAGCAAGCCCCATGAAACAAGTCCTCAGTCAGTCCCACAGCAGCAAGCCCCGTGAAACAAGTCCGTCCCCCCGCCCTAACTGATATTAGATCCTGTCAGACCCAGCGGCAATTCATAGCTCCTGCCCACAGCCCCCATCCCCCGTGTTGGCTTCCACGTGAGGACGTCACATGCCCAATCAGCTGGCTGCACGCAGATCACGCCGGCGGTGTAGGTGCCGTCCCGCCGGAGCCGCCAGGACACGCTCGCCTTTGGCGCAGGCTGGAGGCTGCAAACGGCCAGGTTGGTAGCGGCCAGGTTGGTAGTGTGCTGGGTCTGACATTCGGCTTCCCCTCACCACAACTCCCCCTGAAACAAAGGTAACAGATGAGTCACCGCGTGTACCCTTTGGCCAGATACGCCAATTAACCGTCCCCTTGCCCCCCCCGCGCTCCGTGTGGTACCCTTCTGTGATACCTTTTAACTAGCTCGGGGGCGGATACATCCTCACTCAATACCCAGGAGGCTTCAGACAAAGGATACCCCTTCCACACGACCAGGTAGTACAGTCTTTTACCCCGTAGTCGCGAGTCAACTATGTCCTCTATTTCGTACCGTCCTGGGGTGACAGGGCCTGGGGTTTGTCCATGAGATGTCCTCCCCACCGGCTTCAATAAACTTACGTGAAATGTCGGATGTATTTTACCTAGAAGCTTTGGCAATTCGAGCCTCACCGTTACCGGATTGATGATTTGTGCTATGCGAAAGGGCCCGATATATTTTGGTGCCAGTTTCTTGCAGGGGACCTGTAACTTAACATATTTGGTTGATAAGTATACTTTATCCCCCACACGGAATTGGAGCGGTTGTCGACGTCTCTTGTCGGCGTGATACTTAGCCACCTGTGTTGCTTGGTCTAGTGCCTGCTTTACGCTACGCCACACCTGGCCCGCTCGAGCAAACCAACCCTCTGATCGGTGTAGAGGGGGGTCTGGTGACACACAATCGGGTAAGGGGACCACATCATACCCATAAACAACCTGAAATGGGGTTAGACCGGTACTGTTATGCACTGCGTTATTATACGCTAGTTCAGCAAATGGAACATAGTCCACCCAATCCAGCTGTTGATACGATACATAACAGCGTAAGTACCGTTCAATCGCTGCATTTGCCCGTTCTGCCGCCCCGTTGGTACAGGGGTGGTATGCCGAGCTCAATCCTTGTGTGGTTCCAATACTGGCTAGGAAATCTCGCCAGAAGCGGGCTGTGAACTGCACGCCGCGATCTGAAATAACTCGACGGGGCGCCCCATGTAGTCTGTAAATATGTTGTACAAACAATTTCGCCAACCGTTTTGCAGATGGCAGACCCTTGCAGGGGATGAAGTGGGCCTGCTTAGAAAAGAGATCCACCACTGTCCAGATCACCGTGTAGCCCCTCACGTTTGGCAGATCTACAATGAAGTCCATCCCGAGATCCTGCCATGGGCGGTCCGGGTCAGATACTTGCTGTAGTAATCCCATGGGTTTTTTCGGTACCGTTTTTGCTTGGGCGCAAAGGTGACACCGTTTGACATATTCTTCAATGTCTTTCCTCATCCCTGGCCACCAGAACTGGCGTCTCACTAGATGGAGTGTCTTTACAAATCCAAAATGGCCGGCTGTTTTTGAGTCATGACATCTGTGGTACACTCGGTTCCTTAGTGCCAGTGGAACGTATAGCTTATCCCCATACCAGGCTAACCCATCACGACGACTCAAGACCCCAGGGTTAGCCAAAATCCAGGGGTCTGTTAACAAGGCCGATCTCAGCCCATCCTCGAAGGCTCCTAACTGTGCACCCTTCTCAGGCAGGCCGGGACCCGGATTATACGGAGGTATGATAGCGTGAATCACCTGCTCTCTCTTGCTATTGTACTGTGGTAGCCGGGATAGTGCGTCGGCTAGGAAATTCTTCCCTCCCGGAACGACTTTCAGGTGGAATTTGAACCGTTGGAAGTATTGCGCCCATCGCACATGTTTGGGTGCTAATCTTCTTGGGGTTTGGAGGACCGCTAGATTTTGATGGTCTGTCCACACCTCGAAGGGGTGCTGTGCGCCCTCCAGCAAATGACGCCATGTCGACAGGGCCCATTTCACAGCAAACGCTTCCTTCTCCCACACTGCCCAGCGGCGTTCCGTGTCCGTGAACTTTTTGGACGTGTAGGCACACGGTTGTAACAGTCCGTCTGTATTACGTTGCAACAATATCGCCCCAATGGCGACATCGCTGGCATCGGCCTGTACGACGAATGGCCGGCCTGGATCGGGGTGTATCAGAATGGGTTCTCGTGCGAATAGTCCTTTAAGGGACTCGAAAGCCTGTTGGCAGGCCATAGTCCAGGCAAGAGGTTGTCCTGGGCGAGGTTTTCCGGTTAATCGCTTGGTGCGCAACAGCTGAGTCAGCGGCAGGGCCACGTCAGCGAAGGAGGGGATGAACTGCCGGTAAAAGTTCGCAAACCCTAGAAACCGCTGTAGCTGACGACAGGTTTTTGGCGCTTGCCATTCCAATACGCATTTTACTTTATTGGGATCCATTTCTATCCCTGCCGCCGACACTCTGAAGCCAAGATAGTCAATACGCTCCTTGTGGAATTCGCATTTCGATATTTTACAGTACAGCTGAGCGTCTAACAATTTTCGTAGAACCGTGCGCACCAATTCCACATGTTCCTCTAGTGATCGTGAGTAGATTAAGATGTCATCCAGATACACGAGGACACCCTTGTATAAGTGGTCGTGCAGCACCTCATTGATCAGCTGCATAAACACAGCCGGGGCCCCTTGTAACCCGAATGGCATTACTTTGAACTGATAACTGCCTAGCGGACAGTTAAAGGTTGTTTTCCACTCATCTCCCTCCCTGATGCGAACCCTGTAGTATGCCTCACGGAGGTCCAGCTTTGTGAAGATGGTTCCAGTAGCCAAGTGGGTCAGAAGGTCTTTTATAAGGGGCAGGGGATACACCTGTTCTATACACACCGCATTGAGACCTCGGAAGTCTACACATAACCTCAAACCCCCATCCTTCTTTCCCTGGAACAATACAGGGGCGGCCATCCGAGACCGTGCTGGTACTGTAAATCCTCTGGCTAAGTTCTTATCCACGTACTGCCTCATCTCCTGTAACTCCGTGAACGTCATTGGGTACATTCGGGCCTTTGGGAGTTTCGCCCCAGGGATAAGTTCAATCGCGCAATCTGTACGCCTATGGGGAGGCAGACTGTCGCACTCCTGCTCACTAAAGACCATTGCAAGATCCTCGTACACTGCTGGGTACTCGCCCTGATTCCCATCCGTTATGTGATCTGCCCCTTCCCCTTTCATGTTGCTATTATACCGCTCCGGGACTGGTGGTTGAGGGCCTGCTGTAAGGCGTAGATGGCGGGAGCCATCTGCCCACCATATGGTTGGTGTCCATTTATCCAACCACGCCAACCCCAGGATAATAGCCTCTGACATGGATGGAACTACTATGAATCTCAACATCTCCCAATGCGCGGCTACTTCCATCCTAACGGGTTCAGTCACTAGCGTAGTCGGGGCCCCTCCTAATACGGACCCATCCACCTGCTCAAAGCGAATGGGGGACTTCAATCGGGTCACCCTAATATGCATCTGGGATGCCACCTCCTTGCTAATAAGACATCTGGTGCAGCCAGTGTCAACCAATGCCTGGAATGATTTTGTCTCCCCAGTGACCGGGCTAGTCAATGTTACCGGAATGTTAAATGGGACTATCGGTTCACTCACCATAGGATCCTCCACCTGACCTTCCTCTTCATATTCGTGGAGCACTGGGGTCGTATCACCAGGGAGTTGTTGGAACGACGTCTGAGCCGTCTGGGATGCAACTCGGGACTTCTCCGCCGTTCTCTTCGGCGTAACGCCCGGTCTTCCGATTGCCGTTGGTGTACCGGTCAGCTCGGTTAGATCTGTTATCCCGCACTCTGCGGCCCGGTGGACCGGCCGGTTACAGCGGAAGCACCTGAATACGGGCTTCGGCCGGGTGGTACCCGGTACGGCTTGTGTACTGCCCTCTCCGGATCGGTCTGGAGCACGGCGCGCGGGCGGCCTGTCGGCACGTACGTCGGGACGGTCCCTCAGTCCAAATTCCAACTCCATGGCAGCTTTAAACCAGTCGACCAGGCGTCCCACAACTCCTCTCACCGCACAGGTGCGACGTATGTCCGAATCCAAGCCAGCCTGGAAGTGGTGAATCAGTAAACGATCCGGCCACGACCTCAGCCTCCCGGCCGCCTTTTGGAATTCGCGGATATAGGTCTTCACCGGTCTACCCCTCTGCTTTAACCCCACTATTTGGGCCTCAGCTCTTTGTAACCGGGTTGGGTCGTCGAACCTTGCTCTCAGCGCCTCGAGGAACAGCCCTACGTCGGTCAACTCTCTTGCCTGGTCGCTGTATAGATCTGCGGCCCAAGCAGCGGCTTCACCCTGCAAGCATGCTGTGACCGCCACCACCATCGCCCAATTGGAGGAATATAAGGTGGTATAGCGGTCCAGGTGGTTTAGCACGTGGCTCAGGAACACTGCTAACCGATCTGAGTCACCATCGAACGTGAGGGTGATCGGGGGGGGTTCCATACCATGTTCTGTGGCCATGGGGTTGGCGCCTGACCCCCGTACGGGGCAGTCCCCGGGTGTGGTATAGGGCGAAACCCCTCCCCCATGGACCCTGCCCTTTGTCTGTCGGTACCTAAAGATTGTCCTGCCGCCGGGCGTGGTCCCAGGCTGTAACGGGGTCGCTCCGCTTCAACCCGCCCCGGGCCAGGGTCCTGGAACGCAAACTGATCACTTGATTTTAATTCCAATCTTGGACTGGACAGGCGGAAACGGGAGGAATAGGACGGACTGTCCTTAACAGGACTACGGAGTGTTGCGGGATGAAGACGTTCCCCGAACTGCTCTCTTAGCACATCTAAGGTATACTGTCCTGGAGCCGTGGAGCAGCTCCATTCCTCCTCCGGATCTCCAGTCACCCGGCGTTCCCTCCATCCGGTGAAATTCGGCGCTAACTGCCGCCCCCTATTGTCCTCTGGTCCTTCCCACGCCGAACCTAGCCACCAGTCGGCCTCGCCCCCCCCGGGCGTTGTAGCTTTAAACTTGGTTCCAGCACCTCCGGAATGCGAACCCTCTCCTTTGGTCGCACTATTGGCTGCTTGACTGCTGCGCTGCCGACATCCGGACTCTCCAGCTGTTCGTCGGGTTCCGCCGCCTCTGCGGTCTCCACCGGGTCTGCCCCTTGTGTTCCCTCCGCCATGACGCTGCAGGCAACCGGCGTCGAACAGCAAGCAAGAAATGAGGGTAAACTTACTGTAAGGAACGTCCTTGAGTGAATCAGGCAAGCAATACACCAGGCACGCTCCAGAATCCAACAAAGTTTATTGCACGTTGCAGGAAACAAAGTTTACCCTGGGAGAGGCTCCAACCCCGCGCGCTATATGCCGTCCCGGGCTACACCCACAGCACACACCCTCATCAAGCCTTATAAGGATACCCCGCCCATAATCCACCCATCCACCCCACCCTGTGCTAACCTCCACCGCAGCAAGCCCCATGAAACAAGTCCTCAGTCAGTCCCACAGCAGCAAGCCCCGTGAAACAAGTCCGTTCCCCCGCCCTAACTGATATTAGATCCTGTCAGACCCAGCGGCATTCATAGCTCCTGCCCACAGCCCCCATCCCCCGTGTTGGCTTCCACGTGAGGACGTCACATGCCCAATCAGCTGGCTGCACGCAGATCACGCCGGCGGTGTAGGTGCCGTCCCGCCGGAGCCGCCAGGACACGCTCGCCTTTGGCGCAGGCTGGAGGCTGCAAACGGCCAGGTTGGTAGCGGCCAGGTTGGTAGTGTGCTGGGTCTGACACAAGCTTTCTTACAGGCTAACATGATTCGTCATGCCACGTCTGCACCCTTCCACCCGTCCACCAACAGTATGGCTGAACGTATGGTGCGCATCACAAAGGACGCCTTGAAAAGACTCACCTACGGGGACTGGCATCACAGGCTGGCTGACTTTCTCCTTTCTTATCGCACCACACCGTCCACTTCTACAGGGAGAAGCCCAGCTGAACTTCGCTGGGGGCGTCAACTTACTACTAAACTTGACCGGTTGCATCCGGACAGACTGCCTTCATCTACCTCACATCCTAGGGCACCTAGACAACTACTTGTGGGTGCCCCGGTTTGGACTCGCAATTACGGGCCTGGTCATACCTGGGTCCCCGCTTGTATTTCCAGGGTCACAGGTCCTCTCTCCTACGAGGTTGCCCTGGACAACGGTCGTGTCCTGCGTCGGCACATCGACCAACTCCGCCCTAGGCGGGACTTTTCAGATGAGACTCCTGGGTCTTTTCCAGGGGGGGAGGGGGACCCTTTGGAGCAAAGGGAAGGGCACGAGCTGCTGCCCATCTCCACTGATGGAGCCACAAATGGCCCATCCCAGGGTTCCGCGAGAGCTCCGAACAAGAATTCTATGAGCCTACCTAATTACCAGGCATCCACGCCTACTCCAGCCAGGGAGTCACCCCGGGGCATACTCACTTTCCACACACATCACACAGCACTCCAGTCACGGAGGATACCCGGGGGCATCCCAACAAATCATTCCCCGCAAGAGAGTTGGCACACAATTCCCAAGGTTGGCCTGACCTTACCCCAAATCCTACAGGGGGTCAAACATACACAGAGCTAGTCGAGGAGCCAAGTCCCGACTACAACACCCCTAGCACAAATCAGGGAACACCTGAGTTTGGGGAAAGTACAGAAACCCACACGAGCCCGAGCACAGAAGGGGGTTCAGGGAATGGACAGCCTCCTGACGGGTCTTGGACTGACCTAGGAGGTTCTACAGAGACGCCCAGCAGTGGCTATCACTTCAAGGGGCCTGAGGGTCTACAGCTAGGCAGGTCAACCAGGTCACAAAGTGACAGAAGCCCTGGCCTGACTAGCCCAGTGGGCAAGCAAGCAGGCCAGGCATTGGGGCACAGTCCTTGGAAGGCACCAAGGCAAAATAAGGAGAACAGGCTCACATCTCCCTCCAGTCAGGGAACTCATGCTAGTAACCCAGAGCTGAGAAGGTCACAGAGAGCAAAGAAGTCTCCTAAATACTTAGAGGATTACATAACATTGCTGGCTAAACAAAAGACCAGGTAACGATAGGAGCACTGAGAAGCAGAACACTGCATAAAATAAATGATTATATGTTGGTAGTAGTTTTAGCCCGGGGGAAAGGGGTGTTATGTCCCGAGCCTTGCAAACGGCTCGGGCGTTTGCAGGCAGTCCCGGGCAGGTGCAAAGCTGCCCAGGACCAGACAGGCTGTCGCCAGCGCCGTGCGCATGCGCGGGTGCTGGCGCGGGAAAAGTATCACATTTACCCGGGAAGCGTCTATATAAGAAGCTGGGAGGTTTTGGGAGCTGCTGAAGCCATCTACTTGTAAGCTGAATGCTGAATAAAGGAAACTGAGAACTTCAACTGCTTCTCGTGTCTGCTTCCCGCCAAGGACTCAACAATATCCCTATGTATTTTCTCTCCAATAATTTTGTGTTGTTGCTGTACAGGAAACCTGATGAAGGATTCTTTGAAATTCAGAAGGATTCTTTGAAATTCAGCAGTTAGCTGGGTAATTTTAGCCAATATATTTAGAGAATAGAATAGAGCTGGAAGGGACCTTGAAGGTATTCTAGTCCAGCCCCCTGCTCAAGCAGGAAAACCTATACCATTTCAGACAATTTAAAACTTGGGAATTGTTTTAAAAGAAACTGCATATGTACAAATATATCCAGTATGCTATTCCTTTCTAAGGTAAGCAACTATGTGCAAAATGCAAGAAATGAATAAGAAATAGAAAGATTATTTATTAAAATGAATAACTCTCCATATTTTTCCAAGCCCGTCTTTGCTTCTTGTGGGTTTTTTATACTACTTTCTCCATTGCCTTTTATTCTTTAGACTTCTCACCTGTATCTTTTTGAGGAACTCATCAACTCCAAGTCTGACAATGACTTCCTGGTCTTTCTTCTCAAAAATGTGTCCTTTCTTTATATGGTTACTTTGCACTTGATCCTTATCAATTCTCTCTTTATAGTCAAATCACTTCAGTATGCTTATTGTATACAATCACTCACTTTTCAGCATTCATCCATTCTTGACCTGTTTTATCTCCCTTTGTTTTATCAAGCATGCATACTCAATACCACAGCATTCCACTTACATATTCTATAAAGAAGTGACTAGGTATACACATTTTTACAGCCAGCTAGTTTTTTTAATCAGACATTAATTCTCTGCAATGGAACACATAACATTTACTACTAGATTTCCATATCTTAATATTTCTCCATCTGTTCTTAGTAGACATTTTATCACAACACATAAACCTATCTACTCACTCTAGGGTTTGGGAAGTTTTTCTTCCATTCATATATAATTAGTATTCATTCATATGTAACTTGCAATCATACACAAATATTTTAGATGTGTTCGTTTGTGGATCTACTGCATTGTAGAATCTTTCAAAGCCTCATACTAGGTATAATAGGAAGAGTATCTCCTTGCTCCACATTTTCAAGTAAACTCAAGAAATTTAGACAATTAGCTTTATTGCAGAGAATTAGGAAACCATAAACATAAATTCTCTAACCAACTAAAGAAACCTATTCTTTGTCTGTTAGTTGAAAAATTGGAATCCTAAGGTCTGATCCTTCCACCTTCTCACATTAATAAATATGTTTACAGATAGTTCTCAACTTACAACAGTTCATTTGGTGACTGTTCAAAGTTACAACAGCACTGGAAAAAAGTGATTTATGACCATTTTTGACACTTACGACCATTGCAGCATCCCGATGACCATGTGATCAAAATTCAGATACTTGGCAATGGAGTCATATTTATGATGGTTGCAGCATCCCAGGGTCATGAGCAGGGGGCTGGACTAGAAGACCTTCAAGGTCCCTTCCAGCTCTATTCTATTCTCTAAATATATTAGCTAAAATTACCCAGCTAACTGCTGAATTTCAAAGAATCCTTCATCAGGTTTTGTAACCTTCTAACAAGCAAGATCAATGGAGAAGTCAGAGTCCCTTAACAACCACATTACTAATTTAACAACCACACTGATTCACCTTAACAACTGTGGCCAGAAAGGTCATAAAAATGAGGCAAAACTAACTTAAAAATGACTCACTTAGCAAAAGGAATTTTGGGGTCAGTTGTGGTTGTACATTGAGAACTGCCTGTACACATTTCTTAACCTTAAAGGTTTCTGCCCTCTGTTTCCTGTTTACAGAATAGTCTTCTCCAGGGTGAGAATCCCAGCTCACTAAACCTTTCATATTGTTTGCACCTAATGTTTTCTGCAAATGATTCAAGTTTTTCACCCAACAATATAGCACCATCTCCAAAGAAAAGTACACATACAAAGATGTCACCAGCATCACCAAACATGTCACCAGCATCACCATAACCATTCCCTATCAACTCAGTCATAAATATATTAAATATCCTGCATCCTTGTCTTACTTCTTGCTCAGGACTAAATTATTCCCTAAGTTTTCCATTTATTCTCAGGCTTTCTTTCTATTGCATATCAATTATAATACATTTAGCCACCAATCTTCCTATGAAACATTCCATAATTCAACCTTATTCATTTTATCGTATGCCTTTACAAATTCAACAAACATAAGCTTTCTTTCTCACATTCATATGTAAATTCCATTTCACTTATTAATGTCCTTTATTTGCTTCCAGGAATATAATTATTTCAGACAAAAGACGCTTCATAATACAGTATAGAAGCAAAAAAAAAAAAAAGTGCACAGCCTAAAATGGGGAAGTTGAAAAAACATTTCAGCAGAAGGCAATGGAAAATAGACCTGTGCTAATTCAGAGAGAAGTGTATTTGTTTGCTGAAGGCTTGAGTAAGTCAGAGCTGCTTCAGAGAGTTCCATGGCTCCTTCACACTGCTTCACTTTCTAGAGTTTGTCAAGCATGTATTAATCTCTGTACTAACAAGCAGGGCCCATGGACAGACTCCTCATCTTCTCCATCATCGCTTGCCCCAAGTTTTGGGAAGTTGTACTGCAGAATGCGCTAAGCTGCGTTTTCTGATGAACCCTCACCAAAGTTGAGACTTCTGCATAAGCCCTGGCTGCAGGAAGTGGCAGCAGACAGGGAATCACTTAGAAGTGGCCTGTCATAGCAAATTATTTGGTCTCTTTGACTCAGCAAAGGGGCTGCCAAGCAAACTACATGTAGATTCAACGGAGTTCAGTTTATAGGAAATATTACTTTACTATGGACAACTTCCTTCTCTGTTCCCCATCACTAGGATGTGCACAGGGGGAGTTAAAAAAAATAAAGTAGATAGATCAGGGGTCTTCAGACTTGGCCCTTTTAGGACCAAGGAATTCTGGGAGTTGATGTCCACAAGTCATAAAAGGGCCAAGTTTGTAGACCCCTGAGATAGATGATAGGTAGCTGGCTAGATAGCCATATTTAGGACTCCACAGCAAACTACAATTCCCAGAATTCTTTGTACCTACCTTCTTCTGGGAATTCCCTTGATGGCCTTCAGCAAATTGCAATTTGTTAAGATCAGAATGATTATACTACAGTGTGATTCAGCAGTTAAAAATAATGAGCACATGGTAACCAAAGCTAAGTCCCATTCTTTTTCAGCAGGGAGAATTAAACATGGAGTTTGCTTTCTTCGGCTGAAATAATGGGCACTTAAAAGTGCTCAAGCTTGACTGGATCTTGTCCCATAAAGATGTTATTACAGCTCCTTCATTCCTACACAGATTATTTAAGGACAGGATTTGAGGGCCGGCCACTGGGAAACGGAAAGGTGGATTAAATAGCTTTGGCTCCATTCAGCAGGGCACTTCTTAGATTCTTGTACATATTGTACCATTTTGATAATGAGGTTCTGTAATTGCCATGTTAAGATTGCAAATACATTTTGCTACCTGCAATTATAGCACTATTGTGCTTTTTTTATTATTCTCACTGAAAGATCTTTTTAAGACATATTTTCTATTGAAGTCAGCAGGGGGAAAAACTTCAGTTTTGGTAATTAGAAGGAACCGTAGACAGTTTTTTTTTTTCCGTTTCACTTTTATATAATAGTACAAAGGCAATTTAATCAACCCAGCCTCTTTTTATTTTATTCAGTTACTTTTATTTGAATGTCATAGTCATAATGATTCCCTGTATGGGCATAATGCCTGCAACTAAATATTCTTCATAAAACGCCGCTTCCTCTTCCTCCCTTTGAAATACACTCTGAAGTTGGACTTATAAAAAAAAGCAGAGACTCCCAGTGCCCCAAATGCTTTCCTAACATGAGGTGCACAACTAACAGGTTTGCAAGTACAAAGGGGAGAGGAATTGCTTATACTCCTTATACTCGGGAGAATACCCTCCTTGGTTTTTAGAAGATGTGTAAAGACAATTTTACTTCATTGAGCTTTCAACTGTAGATAAATTTATCGGCGTCCAACTTGGAGGAGAATTGATTCATTATTTTTTTTTTAAAAAAAACTATTTTTATTCATTTGATGTTTTTGTAATTGTAACATGTTCTAAACCCATCAATAAATACATATTTAGATTCCAGCAATGCTCCTGCACATATATCTAGATTTTCATCCAGATACTTCATCTCTATTTTCACACTTGGGAAGATCACAAGGAAGGCAGATACTCACATAGGCACATAGGTGCACTTAGGTGGTTCTTGAGCAGTCATTGTAGATGTGAAAATAGGGATGAAGTACATAGATGCCAGAGCTTTCATGCTTTCATCAGTGAACTATCAAAAGAGCTGAAACTCTAGCAGATCCATGTTCAAAAGCATTGCTGGAATCTGATTAAATTCATGGAGAACTTTATAAAAAAAACTAACAAAAGCTTCATTTGAGAATTCAGTAATAATCCATTGTTCAGAGGCCCTTATCACAATTATATTAGATACAATATTATCTTATTTTTTTCTTTCTTCCACTATTCCTAAAAGATCAAGGTGGTATGTTTAGTTCCCCTTCTCAATACTGTTTCTAAAGTGTAATTAAGCTCAGAAAATATGGCATAATGGCTGGGACAGAAAAAAGAACTTGAGTCTTCCACTATCCTTACACTTTCCACTATCCTTTATATTCCTCCTAGTGCATGTGGTTGTGTTGTTATCTTCACCAATGTATGTGTTATTGCACACATTTTTTCTTAAGACAATTATTTTCATATGCTTTTTGTTGTTTGTAAATTAACATGGCAAAAAAAAACCACAGAAAAGATGACTATCGGAAAAATGCATTTGTCTATAAATTTGAAAACTGCAAATCAGATATGTTTGTATTCAAGTATACCAAATTCTTCAAATTCATGCCTAATTAAAGTTATCAAGATTCAGGAACTGTGAGGTTTTAAGACCTTGGACAGAGATACAAGCCTTTTCCCAAAGATCTAATGTTATTGATTCCAATACTTAACCAAGGAAATCTCATTCTTTCAAGGGATTTGCATAAATCCATTCTTAATTCCTTTCCTTCTACTCCATTCGTGTATTATGTCCCTTGTGTAACCTTCATCTAGACATTAAGAGTTATTTATTTATTTATTTATTTATTTTTATTTAACTTTTACTCATTCCTGGCAACTGCCTGGACTAGTCCTTGCCATTTTCTTGGCAAGAGGTTTGCCCTTGCTTGCTTCCTAGGGCTGAGAGGGAGTGACTGGCTAAAGGCTACCCAGCTGGCTTTGTGCCTAAGGCAGGACTAGAATTCACGGTCTCCTGGTTTAACCTGGTGCCTTATATGCTACACCAAACTGGCTATCTAATTTACTCTTACTTAATTTATAAAGTGGCCTAATCAATCAATCAATTTTTATTATGGTCAAAGACCAGTAAATGCATCAGGGTTAGTGAAAAAGACAGAAGAGGCAGAGGCAAAATTGTGATCTTTCTCATTCATAGTTTCTGTGTTATCTTCTCTCCTATCTCATGATTCACCTTGTTGAATAACATAGTTTTTGAATAGTTTATTAATCTTCTTGAATCAAATCCACCTGAGCTACTCAAACTGTAGATGTCTACATTCTTCCTGACCCTTGTTGCTTAGGAATTCTGGGATTTATAATCTTAAAACAGGATAAGCAAGGCTGATAAACTATTTCCTCAAGATGCTCCTAAATAACTTATTCCAGCATTCTCTTTAAGCAGAACATTTTTCATAATGGCCAGTGAAGACCATTGTTGCCACTAAAACATCCACCTTAGACCCACAATGTACTTTTTTCTGTTTTTCTGTTTTCTCTGTTATCTTAAAAGAGCCTAACAAAATTATAACAACAAAGGAAAGAAAAAAAAACAAGAGAATGGCAAAAAAGGTTCATAGCATTGTTTGTATATCTGTGTGTTTGCTTGTATGGTTGTTATATGTGTTGGTGTGCGTGTGTATGTGTTGCAGCTGGCTGTTTGAAAGCACTGCATATCAAGAAAAATTATTCAGCATGATAATATAAAGTCAGTGGGAAACCTTCTCACTTCATTAAATAGCCCCGCCAGAAATCTCAAAGCTATATAAAAAGTAAATTGGTTTAGTGTAATCTGTACTATTTACCGAGGCATCTTGTCTCTCATTTTTCAATACAAGGCCTAAAACCATGATGATAAAACAGCTTTCAACCCATTTTCCTCATAAACATTAAGCTCTGCTTCCTCTTTTTATCTATCATTAGCAGGGTTATTACTTTGGTTTTGACAAGACATTTGACCGCTTTCCTTCAGGATGGCCCTAATATCTTGTATTATTTATCTCAGTCTAGGAGTGCAGAACACAGAATTTGTATCAACAGTACAAATCTCCCAGCAATTGGAAAGATCAAATTTTGTCCATAACCAGATTCTTCCACAATAGCAAATGCCATAACAGTTAATACTAAACCAGTCTGTTCTCCCCGGGGCTTGAACCATCAAGGATTGAAAGCAATGCACAGAAAAAAAGGAAAGGCAAAAATAATAAAACATGCCCACATTTCTCTTTTGGGGAAGGCAATAAAAACAGTCTGCTCCAAGATATGTGCCAAGAATACCAAAATGGAAACTTCTGAGACCTTTAAAGAAAATATTTTTCACTTAAAAGGATTTGTCAGTCTACTCCAGCTGGTTCCAGCAATCTGCAGCAATAATGAGGGGTTTGGTTTTCATGATTTCTGCTGTGTGGACTAGTTTGCTCTGCTTTGTTCATTCCCTCATACTTTTCAATAATACACCAAGATGCTTTGACACAGAATGAAGGGTTAAAAGTATCACTGTTTCTTCTACTGATTACTAACAGACAGTTGTTTAACATTAAAGATGGGGAGAATGGCCTGGTGAGAACAGAAACATTACCATAGATTTGTTTTACCTACCTGAGTACAATGTCAGCTTTCCAGCAGCACTCAAAATTAGGGGTCAATGTCTGCAGGATCCCTACTGGCCAGTTCATACAAAAGCCAAACTGCTGTAGGCAATTCCCTGTAGGGAAGTTGATAGGTCTGAAGGAAAATTTATGGGGATAGGCAATGATCCAGAATGCTAATTCATGGTGACTGAATGGGACTCCTATACTACTGTCATTTCCAGCTACAAAAGTTCATTTCACTTTGCAGATGTTCAAGATATCTACATTAAAGCCAAAAGCTACAGTATATCTAGGAAAGTTATTCCAAACCACCGCCAACTTGCTAACCCCTATTTGGATCAAATAGCATTTTAATAAGTTATATATTAGAGGAAATTGCATAGGGAGAAAATGTGTTGGAGTATAAAAGAAAAACACAAAATAAACAAAAACAATAAAATAAAAATAGTGGAAATAATTGTGGATCTCGAAAGTATTAAAAAAAACTATTCTGGAAGTGGGGATTGGAGACTGAATGAAATAATATTAGCAGTAGATGCAGCACCTATACAGATCAGATTTCTATTATTCTACACATACGCACACCAACAAGGGAAGTTCCAATTACAAATCAGATGCTGCCTGGGTGGGATTGTAGCTCATTAATGAGAAATTCAAGAACTTCATGTTCAAACATAGCTTTTCTGGGCAAGGAATGTTAGGTTCATATCATGAAGGGTCTGTAAGATTACTTATGGATATAATAAATCCCCAGCTTGCCTCTGTTAGATGTGTAGCTCCTTGTTTCTCTTTATTTCCAACCTAATGCCTCAGGATGTTCACAACTTCCCATGAAAGCAACATCCTTCATGACTTAGGGAGATTAAAGATATTGATTTATTGTATTTGCAGGTAAACCTGTTGACTTTGAAATGTGTGCAACCCAGCTTTATAATATTTTTGTTCATTAAGCATTCATTTTTCTGGAGATTTAAAAAAAATCCACATTATTTTTTGGGATGCAATAAAAAGTTATATAAATGTTATAAATAAAAAAATAAGTGTGACAAAAATTGTTATTGAATTTTTATAGGGAGGGGACTGAAGTGTGCTTGAACCCAGAGTTAAGAAGCTTGGATTCCGTGGGACACCCTCAAGCTTGTTTCTAATGGGACATCATCTTCAGCATGACAATTTTAGGTGCACCTAAAACTGAGCTGAATATAAATCAGCTCAGCTATCAAATGTAGCAGAGTGGGATGGAGAAGTTGCAGAACTGATTTTGCAGTGATACATTGGTTAGGTGTGGAGATGTCTCAGAGGGAGAAAAGTGACAGGAAATGGCCTTTTGGCATTGTGATTAGTAGCATGCTAATACGTAAGGAGCAGAACTCACATTGTGATTTCATGAGGTATGCTTGGTGTTTAGAAGAAAGTCCTGCTTGATGCAAATGCCCCTGTATCTCTTGTACCAACATACTAAATACACATACTGGTGGGGAAAAAAATGAAAGACATAATTTGGGTAAATATGTCATAGTTTCAAATGACTATATAAGCAAAGTTTTGAAAAGCTGATGCTACCTCATCTAGGCTGGAAAACTCCAAGTATCTATTAGATGGAAGCAAAGAGATAAGAGAAAACATTAGTTGTTTGCTGCTATTGAGTAGGCCTTGCCAAATTCTAAGCTGTGTAAACCTGGAAGGATAGGTTGTGAGAACAGAGGGCTCCAACTTATACTTTCATTTGGGAAACTGTGAATTTATCTTTCTGCCTCCATGCCTAATTGAGTGCTGTGAGCTACAAAGAATCACCAGCTGTTCTGGAAATACAATCACCCCTTTTTCTCAGCATTCCAGATCATAGAAGCTCTACTGAGCACACAGACTTTTTTATCCAGGTATTCCTGTAGCCAAACCCATTTATGCAGGGGATTTTTAACAGCGGGAACAGGCTTCCAGCCAGCCTGTCCAAGAAACTGTCCACACAAAAGGCAGATTAAAAGAAATTCAGGGACAAAAAATGTTGAGACATGCCACTGCTTTTGCATTCATCATCATCAAGGGCATCATCATTGTCATTATTAATCTCTCTCCTTACATTACTGCCACTTTATCACAGTTAATGACCCATTCCCTGCACTACTGCACTTTAAATCTATGTCTTATTTTATTAAACATATACTCTGGGAAGAAAGATCTTTGCCACTAGTGCCACTACTCCACAATCTCCTTCCTATAGCTTGTGTAAAGCTTTCATTTTAGTACTCTGCAGCCTTTGGATATTTTCCTGTCCTGGAGTTATTTGTCTTCATGCCACAGGATTGAATTGTACAGTTATTTGATCAGAAGTGAGAATTAAGCAAATGGCTTCATTTTTATTCTTCAGATACTTTATTTTGTTTACTACCAAATATCGGCTTTTCAAAATCAAATCAGTACAAGCAAAACCTTTGATGTTATTTTAATACATAGTCATTAGAATGTCTATTAACAAAACCTACCTAAACATACATTTTATTGATTCCTTCTCTTTGGATATTGTTCTTATTTTTCTTTGACTTTGGTAACTGACTTCATATCGGTTTGAGTTTCAAGGTTACATAGGCTCAAAGTCCAATTCATACACTCAGTTCCATATTAGCCAAACTATTTTCTTCTCTTCTATTCCTACTTTTCTCACTTTCTTAATTTGGGCATCCTGGTTAAACTGAACCATCCTTGGCAATTACTTTTCAAGAAGGAAAATCTGGGTCAAAGCTCACATTGCATTAATCAGATGTACAGTGTACAGTGTACAGCTGTCTTTCCACAAATCATCTGTAGTGTAAAGAATCTTACTGCAAGCACTGGTAAGAAAGAGTGGGGGAAGTCACTCTATTCATATGTTTCATCAGCAGTGATGCATTTCTACAAAAAAAGAGGGGACAACATGTCACAAATCTGTATAAGAGGAGTGGGGCTTTCATTGTGATATTGTACCCTCCATCTTACAGATTTTTACTGCCCCATGGTGTTTCATTCATGTTATATCTGACTTAGATGTCAACTAAACTTTGACTTCTCTTCCATTCACAAATAACATTCCAGGTATGTGATTTCAAGTTATTACCATGAATGTTATTGTGAATATACAGGCTGCAACCCCCAATCCATGTTGACTGAAAGGCTTCCAGGAGCAAATCAGCATCTGAGTTTCAGTACACAACCAAAGGGAGAGATTGTTTTTATGTACCAAGCCTCAGCCAGATGCCCTAATGCTTCCCTTTGCTGGAAACAAAAAAGTTTGGGGAAACAGAGCAAGAAACTGCTGTCCCTATTCTGGGAAAACAAGTGAGATAGACTGATTCTCCAACAGCTCTGGTAAATTGCTGTGATTATCCCAAGAAATGAGGGGAGGTCCTGGGAAAAGAAGCTGGTGATTTTTTTGCTTTGAGGGAATTCAAAGAAAGAAGAAATAAAGAGGTAAGCAAGGGTGCATTAGAATTTTGATATTTTTGTGTGTGTATTTCTTGAGGCATATTGTCTCTTGTTCTTATTGTCCTCCATAGGTACAGCTGTGGTCAAGAAGATGAATTGTTTCTTATTTCTTGGGAGCTAAAATATAATTTGGAAGTAGAGAAGCCTCCCTGAATCCTAAATTATAGCCGATTAATAGCATCTAGTTATCTATCAGGAACTGAATTTATTTTGTAATTCACATTTCATATATAATTACTTTAGTTTCTTTATTTTTTTTTTAAAGTGTGTTTTTGTATATCACTTGAGTGATTACCAGGCTGATTTTTCTCTAAAAGGGTGGGGGAGGAAGGACTAAATACTCTACTCACAGACGTCTATGCTAAGAGATCAGGAGGTTATACAATAGTAATTTATTTCATTTTTTTTTCCCTACCCTGCAATTTTTATCCTTTTCATTTTTACTCAGAAGGATAGAAACCATAACCATTTCAAAACAATGTCCTCAAGACTCAACCTTGGCCCAGAATAATATCATAGTCAATAGCATTAACAAGAAATCTAATATAAATAAACGTGGGTAAATCTCTGTATCAAATATACATCAAACAGTATTCTTTTATGTCAGAGTCCATTTTCTGGGTGATTCCTCATTTCTGGAATCAATGGTTTTAGGAATGTATATGTTTCATTAATGTCTGTTTTTAAGAAGCTTATTATATATGACATTTGTTTTTCCAAGGCTTCTCTAAAAGTAATACATTGTCTAATTATTAATTATATTTCTGAGCAGCTCAACTTCTAGATGACTCTAAGGAGCTTAGATATTTTTTTTCCTTCACAATGGACTGATAAAATTTTGAAGGACCATCCTAGATTGTCATTATACTTTATTCCTCAGTAAACCATGTAATTTGCAACTGAATTATCCATATTCCATGTTGATGATTCCAGTAAAAACAAAAGTCATTTAAATATCAGATTAAAGTTTAATGAGATTCTGTAGTTCAGAACAGAAAGATGACAAACTGAAGAAAATATGTTAAATAAATGATTAAATTCTCAGTGTTAAGCACTGTGTTTTCATGCAAATGCATAGTGTTCCCTAATCTGGGGGCACTATTAGGAAAAAGTCCCCTACTCTTCTAGAAAAAAAAAACAGGAAAGAATTAATGAAGGAGAATAACGATAAAAGTAAGATATCAATCTTGGAAATACATATTCTGCCCTATAAGACAAATTTCCTTTGACTTTTGAGACTTCTGCCATTTGACCTATGCATTTTCCTCCATCACAATGTAGATATATTAGCTTTGATCTATGGATGCCTGCTAAAATGGCTATACTTTAACTACCAAATGGGCATATTTTTCCTTCTTCCCACAGACAGAAACGGGCTACTTCAGCAAGATCATGAGAAATCTAAGAACTCCAGATAAGGCTTGTTTATTGAAAAAAGAAGAAACAACCAAGGAATTTCAATAACTATCTTTCTAGAACAAACCATATATGGAGAAATTATGTGGGGTCTCCTTTGTCTGTCTTTCCTTTGTTTCTGTAATTGTCATATTTGCTATAATTTTGTACCTCATGACTCTGTGAGAACTATCACACTTCCTGTGTCAATAATTAGGGCATTTGAATAAATACACTAAAATCCCCTTTTAATTCATCAGTTGGAAGGAAGGGGCATCCATTGAATATGAATGTCCATTAAATCCAAAGTGACATAATGGGCATATTTTTCTGCAATTTTTCTAATGATGTAATCAACATAATCACACCATTTACTTCAGCTGAAGTAATTTTGTAAACATTTAAACTGAAACAAATGACATATTAATGTCAATTACATAATTATGCAAATTATGTAAATCATCATAAATGACATAAATGTTTCTGTTTCAAAACAATGGACTGCTTGCAGGTGAAGTCCAAATTAAAACTTTATTTCCTAACTCTAAAGTATGATGAATGGGGAGCCACAAAATCAAGTTTTTTTAATATAATAGAGAAAAGGAAGGAAGGAAGGAAGGAAGGAAGGAAGGAAGGAAGGAAGGAAGGAAGGAAGGAAGGAAGGAAGGAAGGAAGGAAGGAAGGAAGATAGATGCTGGGCTTATCAGCTATAAAGCTGACAGCCTGAGTTCACAATCTGAGCACTGTTCGACGAAGTGAGCTCCCTTACTTACCCCAGTGCTGCTAACTTAACAGTTGGAAAGTATGCAGATGCGAGTAGATAAATAGATACCACTTCAGAGGGAAATCATTCTGTATTTTCATGCTGGCCACATGATGATGGAAATGTCTCTCAGACAATGCAAGTTTCCTTGGCTGAGGATCAAAGATGAGCACTGCCTCCTTGAGTCAGTCACAACTGGACAGGGAAAACCTTTAAAACCTTTAATGTGAGAAGTCAAGCTGTGAAACATTTCCCTGTCAAAATATCACACTACTGCACTTAGTTACTTTGAGGGTACC
The DNA here is from genome assembly GCF_016545835.1 of Crotalus tigris. Taxonomy (NCBI): domain Eukaryota; kingdom Metazoa; phylum Chordata; class Lepidosauria; order Squamata; family Viperidae; genus Crotalus; species Crotalus tigris. Next base: position 295,959 of record NW_024096506.1, read on the forward strand.
TACAGCAATGTGATTTCTTATTTGACACAATTTTTTGTAACCAGGCTATCAATCAAATAGCTGATTTAAAGTTTAGTAGTCTCATCCGGGGATGGAAAAAAATGAATTCTAAAACTAAAGGCAAGGTTATGTTATATTATGTTCAATGCCAAAATGTAGCTTTTAAATGAAAGACATAAAACAACTTTCATTATAGAATCTGCGTGTGTATTTATGTAATAAACTTCTTATCATTCCATTGGTTGCTTTTTAGAAACAATCAAAGGGCACGTGACATCAGACACAGTAGTAATTCATTCTTATTTTCTTCAATTTAATGTGTTGATATACATAATTGCCTACAGCAGTCAAGTCCTAATGTGTTTTCTTTCAAAACAATCAGCATTTTCCTCCAAATTGTCTATATTATTAGAAAAATGTAATCACCTTCAAAGGTATTTTTGTTCCCATTCCAGTCTCTCAGAAATAGATCAACACATAGAAAATAAGCCATTTCTCTGACTTGTTAAGGCTTCTATTTAGTTATTTGCTACAAAGCAAATCCATCCAAACTCTCATTATAAGCAACATGCAAAGAATAGTTAGGATCATTGTTTCTCCACCCCCACTCCCAATATATCTTTTAAAAATTCCTTTTTAGTCTTTGAAATGTAGAAGAGAACTAAAAGATTTTCTTGAACTTTTAAAACTATGGTTCCTTTAGAAAAAGAAGTTGCTCTGATTCTCTGGTGTTTCCTGGAATGACCATACTTAGTAGCGTGAGCTTTTATTTCCTTTAGAGACCTTGCTACAAAACAATGATATGCTGACAGTGATTCTAATTTTTATAGCGAAATTAAAGATGCTGGATGAATTTAAACTCTGTGAACTTCAGTATAATACAAAGTGTGACTTTGTCACATTTTGGGATTGTATGCCTAAGAACTTCAATGGTGTCAGAGCCCTGTCTTTCTATGGGCATGGGATTTCTTATTCTTTTTGGGTTCTGCCATTCTCCTGGGAGGGAGGGGGAAGTTTGGGGTTGCTGATGTGGATTTTCTTTTGCTCTGTTCCTTGCTCTATTCCTCTTTGATATTTCTTCATTGGGGGGAGAATGGAATGTGCCTCTGGCCATCTGCCTTATCTCCGAGCGTGGAAGAAGCAGTGCAGAGAGATCAAACTGCCTTGGAAGCAGCGCCTTATTGCCTCATTCCCACAACGTTTTCACACCTGTGGATTGGCCTGTTTGAACTATCCAGATGGATAGTTGGGGTGGGATTATTATTGATTCTTTTAACCTATTGATTCGTGTACGAAATCCTCAGATCCTGCCTTCTATTCCTGCTGTCAACATCTCCCAATAAAAGTTCCTTTTGAAATGATGTTCATTTCAAGAGTTCTGCTTTCTTGGAAAGACTGATTGAGGCAGGTCCTTGCAGTGGGCTTATGCACGTTTTCAGCCTACAGATGAAATTAATGAAAAATTCCTCACACATCTGTGGTTCCTTTGTAGTTTTATGTAATGAGCACAAAGTCTACAACAATTTTGGGTTAGGATCAAGCTTTCAGATCTGTTGAAGCTTGAAAGCACATTCAACTACATTTGTTTGCAATTCCTACAGATACTAGTTCTACAAACTCAAAGGTTTTATGCCATGTCTACATACTCCAACTTTCTGGGGACTAATGGGCACATCTAAAGTCTTTAATGTATCTAAAGAGCACAAAATGTCTGTCAAGGAAGTTTGCCTGTTCACAAAATGGCTGCTAGTTGTAAAACACTTGTGAGATGTCTCCTTCCCACATCTTCTAACTCAGTGTTTCTCAACCTTGGCAACTTTAATATGTGCGCTGGCAGACTTCTGGTGGAGAGATGGTGAACTGAAGACAACTCCATGACTGAATGAAGAGCCAGGTATTCTGCTAATATACCAGAAAGTTAAATGGCAATTCCTAGCCAATCATCTTTGGTAGAGAACACTAAGAAAATTTGGCCCTGTCTAGTACTTAGTTAGATATTGAGGGCATGTAATAATCAGTAATAAGAATCCCAGAAGGAACAGCAACCATTTCCATATCAAGCCAAGAGAACTGAGTAAGTAAAAAAAAAAAAAAAAGTCAATAAGGCTCAAGTTCAGTTTGAAGGATTTTTTGTTTGTTTGTTCCTTCGCTTAAAGTTTGAAAATGGTATAAATTATGTAAGATGGGTGGGAACCAGATTTTTCAAATATATTTTTCAGCATTTAATCAGGGTGGATATTTTATGGTTAATGTTAATGTTAATGATATATTTGTTGTTTGTTATTTTTTTACACACATTTTTATTACTATTGTTTATAGCTAATGTTTGGGGGGGTTCTTTTTTACTTTTTATTCTATATTTTAATTTTGGATATCAATAAAAATATTGAAAAAAAGAAAAAGTTATAGATTTGTTTCCTACATAATATATGCTACTTTCTATATAATATCTGCTGCTTTCATAAAAATTAAATAATAAAGAAATTGAAACCCACTCTTTTGGTTAAACTTGGCAAATTCTATCCTCACATAAGGGTTTAATATCCTGAATGTTTTAATCCATTACTATAAAAAAAGAAAATTGAAATTTACACGCATTTATAAAGATTTATACAATTTATAAGCATTCTACTGATAATTCATGAGTCATATCTAATTCTTCACAATTTATGGGCTAGTGTCTCCACGTTTTCCAATCTTGCACTACTTCTTTGACTTGTTCCTATTGATTAAATTATACTAATTCTGCATGTGTGTGTGTGTGTGTGTGTGTGTGTGTGTGTGTGTGAGAGAGAGAGAGAGAGAGAGAGAGAGAGAGAGAGAGAGAAAAGAAATATGCACAAGTTCTTCCTTATCTTCTTTTTAAAAGACAGAAGACATATAAGCTTTCACCTATCACTAGATTCATTTTCTTCCATTGTTTGATAAATGACCCCAGTATTTATTTGAAAACAAATTTCTCTGTCTTGGCTGCCCACCTACAAATAGATGTTCACAACATAAGATAGTGCTGCAGCTGAAGAAGCGATTATGCTAAACTCGAACAGCTGGAATATTATGTGAGGTACATTGACATAATCTTAGCTAAGAAAAAAATAGGCTGAGGGAGAACATGATAACTCTGTATAAATGTATCGGAACGGATAACAAGCAGATGGGGAAAGATTTTTAGGATAAAGGCAGCTCTGAGTAAAAGAGCTAATGACTACAAATTGAACATTAACAAATTTGGACTGGGAACAAGGGATATTAAAGGTACAGAATCCAAGAAAAACTTTCTAGGAAAAGAAGATGGATACTGATATTAGGCCCAAAGGAAAATCAGATATATCCATTGAAGAATGAAACCCTGGGGTTCCATGTACTGTTATTTCAGTTATGGCATAAAGATTTCAAGATGAGTTTGATTCCTTTTCCCTTCCATTAAGACATGCCAAGCAATCTTGTCAGGTTATGAGGACATCTACAAATTGAAGAAGATGTCAGAGATAGCATTTAGAAATGGTTGCTATGGAATTATGGCCATTTACAAAACAGGACAGGTCTATATTAAAAAGAACATTTAAGGTATATATTTAACAAAAAGTATCTTTAAAATAATTTTGTTCATAAAAGAATGATAATGTTGATTTCTTCCCATCCTTCAGTAAAATAAAGTGATTTTCTCCCACAATTTTCGCCCTCCTACTTTTATCCTTCATTCAAAAATGGATGTTACCCATCCATCTTACTCAATCCCACCTTTACAATTCAAGAAATGCATTTTAATTCAAGAATAGACAGAGACTTCTGATAAATGCAATAAAGGCTGTAATGGAAGTGCTTGTAGGCAATTTTGCTGGCTAGGTCTAGCCAAAGTAGTTATTGCAGACCAGCTAGCAGTTCCATCACTCTCGGTCAGAAATGCCCTGAGACATATTGTGGAGACTGCATTATCACTGATGATGGTGGTTCAGCTACCTTGGTTCCCACAGGAGAAACTGCCATTTCTGTCCTGCAAGAAGAATCACATCTGTGAACACCTGATGTTCCACCATCATTGTTTATGTTTAGGTCCTCAGCCCATGAGTGAGTCATCTCTGCCTGAAACACTTTCCCTGAGCCCTAGTCAAGGGCAATTGGCAGGATTTTTCCTTTACTATATTCCTGAACTTTGTACTTTAGATTGGGTTTTTTTTTTTTTTCCTTCCAACAACCCCAACTCTTTCTCTCAAACATTTTCTGCCTCTTTCCATCCCTCTCTGTCTTATTCTGATGCTGCATGTCTGTTTTCCTTTCTACCTAGTGGGTCAGCAAAACAGAGTTCCTTAATAAAAGACATGAGCAGATCTTTTTCTGATTGCTTTTAAAATTCAGATGAGGGCCATAGGCTCACAATTTTCATTAGCTCCAAGCATTGCCAAAACTATACCCCAACAGGGAATTTGAAGCTTTAGTTGAAAACAACATCTATATAAAAATAAAGAGGTAGTCCAGTCCACAGCAACTTTGGTATATTTTCTCAATTGTCATAACCTGCTGAAAATTTAATCAACAGAATTAGGTTTAACCCCTTAAGAGAACTTCAAAGGTATTAGAACAGAAGAATGAACTGGAATTTCTTTGATGTAATGAGTGAGAAATCTTTTCCAAAACTTTGGCAAGTTAATTTCTGCTTCCACAGAATTCAAATTTTTATGTTTTGTCATTTACACTTGGATTTCATGTTTCACATGGCATTTCTGTCCTCTGATGATGTCCCTCATAGGGGAAACTAGAGTTTGAAAGAAAAGTAGCAATTCTGGTAATAAATACTATTACGTCAAGTCAATCCTGAGCCATGGAAATAACTAACAACATGTATTCTTTGGGGTTCTTCTTCTAATATTCAGCCAAGTTGACACACTGAATTCTATGGCGTAAAACAATCTAAAGAAATGGAACGTTCAGGATTGTTCTTCCACAAAGAAAATGAAAATATCCCTTTTAATGGCTTTGCAAAATTACTACGTACAATGTACTACATTGCAGGCACAAAACAGAAGAGCAAATATGGATTAAATTTGCAAACTTAAATGTAACGCATTGTTTGTATTCCTAAGAGCCCTTTAGCTAAAGTAAGACATAAAATAATGCATCATGTAGAGCTTATAGGATGCAAGGAAAGAGCTGTGTTTTCAGTTACGGTACTCATTTGAGGGAAGGAATAAACCACATGCTACTATGAGGAATCGCAAGTGCAGAAACATTTTGAAAAACCAGCAGAAGGTAAATGAAAGAGTGTGGGAGGGTTTGTTTTTAATTTCATCTGCCCTCAAATAGCTCACGTAGCTCAATTCCTTCGTTCGGCAGAACCCGTATACAAGAACACTTCCCGGAAACTGATTTACTTCCAAGGTAGCATATTTCCAGGGTCAGGAAGAAGATTTCCACCCACAGGAGCATTTTAAGCAGAAATTTACATGAGAAAACATTCACAGACAAAAACAACAACCTCCAAACACTGGTTCCAGCTCAATAACAGCGCATTTCAGTTACAAGAAAATGTTTATTAGCCTGACTAATGCCTTCTTTTTCTGCAAAATATAATTCATTTCTGTTTATTTCACTAAATTCTTTCTTTACCATCTGTTCTGCATGTACCCAGCTTATCATTAAAAAAAGATATATATTTTTTTTTAAAAATTCCTCTTTTGAGCCAAGGCCCATCTTTGGCCTTTGAGGGGCATTTTGAGGACTGTGCTCAAGTGATCAAGTGAGAAAAGGACAAAAATTACATTTGATTAAATGTACATTCATTTTAAATGTAAGCTATAGTCAGTCAGTTAAACAGATGTCAGGAAGGAAGTACCTTCTCGGGGAGACCAAACAAGAATCACAGCCAGATGAGCTAATTGTACTTTATTGAAAGGCCATTTTAACAGAATCTTGCAAGTTTGAAAGTATAAACCTCCTTCCTTTTCTTTTTACAGCCTGATAAGATAGGGAGGTTTTGAGTTTCTTTATACGCCTGATATGCAGTTGAGGGCCCCCACAGTTATCCTATCATTCCCTAGGCCAGGGGTAGGCAACCTTGGCTCTTTTATGACTCGTGGACTGCAACTCCCAGAATTCCTGAGCCAGCATGTCTCAGCTTGGAAACCTCTCCCTTTTCCTTCAGCATGGCTAGCTCAAGAATTCTGGGAGTTGAAGTCCTCGAGTCATAAAAGAGCCAAGGTTGCCTACTCCTGCCCTAGGCAGTATCTCCCCCTCCCCTCCTTAAAACCATCCCCATACTATCACAGCAGAATTAAGATTATCACTCCCCATGCTTTCAATTGTTTTCCCCTTCTGTTGTATTAAGTATGAAAATTTGGTGGTAGTAACTGAGGAGCTCTAGGGCCTTCTCCAAAGTTTCAGGGACTGCATCCCTTGAAGCCTCAAATTGTGCATTCCTTCTTTATAGCAACCTTTCTTGAACCTAGACTTTCCCAGTTTGGGTCTGACATCTTATCCACCACATCGAAGTGGACTAATGGCTCATAAATCATTACCAACAAAACTGACATAGTTTAAGAAAGTTCTTAATACTGTGTGATTAAGGCTTTATTGAATCCATTCCATCTATTCAATGACCTTTTAAAACTGACCAATCCTATTAAAAAATGCTGAAATTTCACCACAGGCTTTTGCTGCATCAAAACACATTTGCTCCACTATTTTGTGCTGTTGATGTTGTAAAGACTGCTCTCTTTTCCACCATAGTGCTTTTTGACATTCATACTATAAGGATCTGGGTTTGTATGACATGTAAACTGACAAGTTGTCATATTTGATATTTTAAAAAGGTCTCTTTTTTGTGTGTGATAAAGGCATGTTCTCAGTGGGCCTCTCATTATCACTTACAAATAAGGTGTAAGGGGCAATCACCAAAGGAGGTATGTTTGGATTTCATATGACAAGCCTCCAGCTGACAAGCTATTCAACTAGGCAAATCTTGCTCAATTATCTGGGATTCAAAAACAATACATATCTAGTTAGGAGGATGCAACAATTGCACATGAAATTCAGCTTATTCTAGGCACTAATTTCACATATGTCCCAGGGTGGGATGGTGTGGTGATCAATGAGGAGTCCATGAAAATTGAACAGATTTTCATGGTCTGCTTTTTCATTTTTCTTTTGGTGTTTTTAAAGAAAATTGAATGATACCAGAAATTGGGCAGGGAAAGTGATTTATCACAATGCTACCTCCCTCAGTTCTTTTTTTTTTTTTTTGACAAAATTTTATTAAATTTATATAGGTGAGAAAAAGTAGGAAAAATACAGGTATGGTAAAGGGAGGGGTAAAAGGAAAGGGGGAGGGGAAGGAAATAAGGAATTAGAGTAAAATAAGGATAGGTACAATCACATATTTCAACAAACAAGCAACCGTCCAGTTCATAATAATGAGTAAATATCATATTCAACCATTTTTAACAAAGCTTAAACTATAACATATTAAAAACAATTAGTAAACAAATACGTTGATCTATTTTCTAATAAAATCTCCAAAAAAATTCCTAATAATCAAAAGTAACAAATGAAAATCAGTAAATCAGGAAAAGTAATCAAAATGTTAGTTAGAATTCGATTAAAAATCAGTCATCTATTCTAAAATATTAAATCCTTCAAGTTCTAAGTGTCTCTAACCATTGTTAAAAAATTTCCCAAGTTCTAAAATAAATTGAATCATCTTTTTCTTTCATTTCTAATGTTAGTCTATCTATTTCTGCACACTCTAAAATTTTGGTAATAATAATCTGGTCAGATGATAGATTCTCATTTTTCCAAAATTGGGCAAATACTATCCTTGCAGCAGTTAAAACATGCAATATCAAGTAGTCATTCTCTTTGCTATAATTAGGTCTTAATATTCTAACAAAAACAATTCTGGTTTAAATTCTGTTTGTAGTTTCATCATCTTTTCCAACCATCTATGAATCTTAGACCAATATTTCTTAGCGATAGGGCATGTCCACCAGGCATGGTAATAAGTACCTGGCTGTTGTTTACATTTCCAGCAAACCTCCCTCAGTTCTGACTACAGATGGCCAGCAGTTAGAATTCCCAGAATGTAATTATTTAAAGTAATGTGCACATTGGCCCTAATTCACATAGTGAAATGTATTTCAACAATCCTCAGGGCTATTTCACATGGGTATTTAATCACTCCATGGTTGTAACATTAGATGGCTTGTCTGTACATCACTGAGTGATTATGAAAGTGGGCAAAACTTCCATGTCTCTCTGTGTCACCTCACTTATAATACTTGTCAATAGGATCATTTTAGACTTTTTATTTTAGAGCAGTTAAATATACTTCAGTCTGGGGTAAAGAAATCAAAGGCTATTGGTGCATGTGATTACACAAAAGCAATATCACAAAAAAGATGTTGAAACCTTGGAAAAAGTTCAGAGAAGAGCAACTAAGATGATCAAAGGCCTGGAGACTAAAATATATGAAGAATGGCTGCAGGACTTGGGTTTGGCTAGTCTAAAGAAAAGAAGAAACAGGGGTGACATAATAGCAGTATTCCAAAATCTGAGGGGGTGCCACAAAGAAGAGAGCATCAAACTATTCTCCAAAGCACCAGGGGGCAAGAAAAGAAACAATGGTTGGAAACTGACCAAAGAGAGAAGCAACCTGGAATTAAGGAGAAACTTCCTAACAGTGAGGACAATTAACCAGTGGAACAGCTTGCCTCCAGAAATCATGGGTGTTCCATCACTGGAGATTTTTAAGAAGAGACTAGACCAGGCATGTCAAACTGCCGGCCCATAGGCCAGATGCGTCATGCCGAAACCAAAAGTCCCGATACATCGCACGACATCACACAACGTCTTGAGTTTGACATGCCTGGATTAGACAGTCACTTGTCTGAAATAGTATAGTTCTCCTGCTTAAGCAGGGGGCTGGAATAGAGGACCTTCAAGGTCCCTTCCATCTCTATTCTATTTTAAATCTATACTTTCAGTTGACTGTAATTAGCTGAATGTTATCATGTATCCTGACATCTTGAGCACAGAAGTTATGAATAAGTTAATAAACAAACAGAGTCCACCTGACATGCTAGCTGTACAGTCTTGATATACTCTAATGTATGTAATATTTAGATCAGGGTTTGATTTTGTAACAAGCTGGCCAAATTTGCTCTCAAGCAGTGTCCTATCTTAAAAAATCCCATTTATAAGAGCCCTGGTGGGACAGTGGTTAGAATGCAATATTGCAGGCTAACTCTGTCCATAGCCTGGAGTTCGATCCTAACCAGCTCAAGGTTGATTTAGCCTTCTATCCTTCCAAGGTTGGTAAAATAAGGACCTAGATTGTTGGGGGCAATATACTGATGCTTTAACAGTTCAGAGAGTGCTCTAAAGCACTATGGGATGGCATATAAGTCTACGTGATATTGCTATTGTTATAAGAGAAAGGCTGTGTAGTGGTTAATTAGGAATGGGGAGTCATAGTCCACTCTCAGCCACAAAAGCTGACTGGGTGACTTTGAGCCAGTCACTCCCTCTCAGCCTGATTTACTCTACCTCCCAGGATTGCTGTTGTAAGGACCATAAGAGGAAGGAATGCTATATCTCCTGGCCTGAGCTCCTGAATAAAAGATGGGAGAGAAATCAAATAAATAAATACTGTAATCAAAGCTGGTAAAAATGTATGTCTAATAGTTTTCAGTGCAGACATTAAACATCCCTGTCTCCAAAGTGATTGTAAAGGAAATGTTATCACAATAAAAGGTAACCCAGAATAACTCGAAAACAGAAGGCTAAGTAAGTGCTTCTTTCCACCCACTAATCAGTTGCTTTCCTGGGTGTAATGCTTTTTTTCTCTCAAAGTGGCCCTTGATGAATAGATGTGTTCTGGAGAAATCAGGCGACCGTTTATGTAGTAATAATGGGAAATGCAGCAATTTTTACAGTGGTGGTCTGAGGCAAGCAGCTCAGTCTTTTAAAATGTGCTGAAGTATCAGATCAGCAAGCTGAGATAATGTAGGGCTATTTCCAAATAATGGTGTAACCATCAAAACATTACAGGGTCAGTACTTTGCTAGCACTTCTGCTCTGGGCCTGGGGCGGTGTGAGGAAGTACAAAGGAGGAGAGAAAGTTGAATTGGCTATAAGATTGTTTTCTACTCCAGTTACAAGCGGAGATTTGTAACTGCAGCAGTCAATAGAATAATGTAGGGAAGGAAGGAAGGAAGGAAGGAAGGAAGGAAGGAAGGAAGGAAGGAAGGAAGGAAGGAAGGAAGGAAGGAAGGAAGGAAGGAAGGAAGGGTAAGTCATGGCCTCAGAGCCAGGCTGAGCAGGGAAAGCCTCATCTGTGCACATCTAGCAAGGTGAGAATTTAAGCTGTGCAGAGACTGCCTTCCATTGTTGTTCACTATTTGGTTTTGTGATTCATGAATTCCTGTTTTTGATTCCTGCTTCATCTTGACTTTGGAGTGTCCCTGACCAAGTCTCTGGTTCATCCCTTGGTACTTTCTCAAGCTATTGTGTAGAATTGATTAGCAGATTGTCTGACTTAGATTTCACCTTCTCCTCAGCTTCTTGTAAGCCGTTGTGCCCACACACACTCTTTCTTTAGTTTCTCCAATTTCTCTGTTGCTTCCCTTCCGTATCTGCTGTTATCTATCTAGATATGTCTTCCTGGTGTATTTACAAACCTTGCTGCAAGTGTATTGCCCCTATATGTTCCACTTCTTCCACAAAGTGGAAGTCCCACCTGTTATGTCCCGAGCCTTTGCAAACGGCTCGGGCGTTTGCAGGCAGTCCCGGGCAGGTGCAAAGCTGCCCGGGACCAGACAGGCTGTCGCCAGCGCCGTGCGCATGCGCGGGTGCTGGCGCGGGAAAAGTAACCCATTTACCTGGGAGTTGCCTATATAAGAGGCTGCGAGGCGTTTGGGCGAGGCTGAAGCCATCTTCCTGTAAGCTGAACGCTGAATAAAAGAAACTGAGAACTCCAGCTGCTTCTCGTGTCTGCTTTCCCGCCAAGGACGCAACACTGGCGACGAGGATGGGATGCCTTGCACTACCTGGAAAGGAAGAAGTGTAAGCTTACCCAAGGAGTCCTGAGCGGCGGAAGAGGAACGGCGTCGACTCGGCAGCTGCCCGCCAATCCGGTGCGCATTCGGGGGTAGGCTGGCTGATAGACCCGTCTCCTGAAGATCCGAAGATGGCGAAAATCGGAAGGCTTTCGGAATTCGACGTCTCACATCCAGAGCGGTGGGAGTCCTACGTATCCAGAATGGAGAACTACTTCAAGGCAAACCAAGTGAGGGAAGATAGCTTGAAGGCCGCCACCCTGCTTTGCGTTTGCGGCCAAGACGCCTTCGAAATCGCAGAAAATCTTTTAGCACCTGTTCCAGTAGAGTCTGTAAGCTACGCAGACCTGAAGAAGCTGCTGAAAGAGCACTTCCACCCCAAGGTGTCCGTTATCTCATGGCGCCACACCTTCGAGCAGAGGGATCAACGGTCCGGTGAAACAGCCAAGGAATACATCGCCGCGCTACGGAAGGCCGCCAAGCCCTGCGAGTGCAAGGACCTCGAGGAACGACTGAGGGACCGATTCGTGTGCGGGTTAAGGCATCGCGAGCTACAACAGAGACTTTTCGCAAAGGAAGAATTATCCTTCCAAGACGCCTTAAGGGAAGTCACCGCAGAAGAAGCAGCAGGCGGCGCCCTCAAAAACATGCGGCCGATCAGAAACAGTGCAGAGGGTGCGTCCGTGCACCAGGAAGACGTCCGACAAAACTTCGAGGAGGATCCAGACGAGGAAGTCGACCGTCTACACCCCGCGAAGGAAGAGAACCAGAAGGGAAGCTCTCCGGCTCCGCTCAAGTGCATCGGCTGTGGAGGTCGCCACAGGAGAACCGACTGCAATTTCCGCTCCGCTACCTGCCGGGCATGCGGCAAACAAGGGCACATTGCAGCTGTGTGTCTGAGCCGACGAAAGGCACAACCCCAAGAAGAACGCCTGAAAGGTACCAGAATCCCCAGCCCAGAATAGGGTAGGTTTTTGCGCTTCGCGAAGAAGCATCTGTAGAACAGGCACACACAAGCCCATGAAGAAAAAGCTGTCACTCAACGTGAAGCTACAAGGGGTTCCATTATCTATGGAACTAGACACAGGGTCTGCCCTGTCCATCATTTCATTGCATACATTTAGGAAGATTTGTTCCAGAAGTGGGTCTAAGGCCAAGTTAAGGCCTTCTGATATTGTATTAACAGATTTTCAGAACTCAAGAGTGTGTGTTAAGGGGGAGGCCACCCTTAACGTGCAATACAAGAGTTTTGAAGGTCCACTAGACTTATTAGTAGTAGGGGGTGAACGAACGAGTCTCATAGGACTCGATTGGTTTGAGGCCCTGGGGAACACGTCACAGGACTCAACAGCTTACAAACACTCGACCTACAGGAAGTCTGCAAAGAATTTGCAGATGTTTTCAGCCCCCAGCTGGGCACATTCAAAGGACCACCTGTGTCCTTAAAGCTAGACCCCACTGTCACTCCCATTAGGATTAAAGCAAGAAGGGTCCCTTTTGCTTTAAAAAGTAAGATTGACACTGAATTAGACAAACTAATCCAACAGGGAATCCTAGAACCTGTTGATTCCAGCCCGTGGGAGACCCCCATTGTCACGCCTCTAAAGGCAAATGGGGACATTCGCATTTGTGCTGATTACAAATGCACACTCAATAAGGCATTGCAGCAACATGCCTATCCTGTTCCTGTGGTCAGTCACATCCTGGACTCTCTCAAGGGGGGGGCGAGTTTTTGCAAAGCTTGACCTAGCTCAAGCATATCAACAGCTGCCTGTTGATGATGATGCTGCTATAGCTCAGACCATTGTGACCCACAGGGGAGCCTTTAAGGTAAAAAGGCTACAGTTTGGAGTGAATGTCGCTCCTGGGATTTCCAAAGCGTAATGGAAAACACACTACGAGGTATACCAGGGGTCTGCCCCTACTTTGACGATGTCTTGATTGCAGGAGACTCCACACACATTCTAGCTGAAAGACCTAGGGCTGTCCTGTTAAGATTCAGGGAATCAGGCCTCAAGCTCAGAAAAGACAAATGCAAGATCGGGGTGCCTTCTACTGAATTTCTGGGATTCAAAATTGATGCTGCTGGGATTCATCCTGCTGAATCCCAACTAACTGCTATTTTACAAGCACCCAGGCCAAAGTCTAAGGCCGAACTCAGGCATTCCTAGGCCTCCTGAATTTCTACAATTCTTTTCGGGGATGGTGGGCACACATAAGCTAGTGTAGCTGATCCTCCTTCACAGGCTACTAGATCAAACAGGCTGTGGCTGTGGTCACAAGCCATGAGGCCTTGCTTTAAAGAAGTCAAGGCCTTGCTCACTTCTAACAGTGTTCTTGCCCATTTCAACGAGTCTCTTCCTGTGTGCATCGCGTGTGATGCATCCCCCTACGGGGTTGGAGCTGTCCTGAGTCACCTCAGGTCTGATGGAACTCAGGTTCCTATTGCATACTACTCCAGAACACTGTCTTCTGCCGGGCGCAACTACGCTCAGATAGACAGGGAGGCTCTGGCTGTTGTTGCTGGAATTAAAAAATTCCACGATTTTCTATATGGCAGGCATTTCACGGTCTTCACTGACCATAAGCCTCTGCTGGGACTGTTTACCACACGTAAGCAGACTCCCCACATCATTTCCCCTAGAATGCTTAGGTGGTCTATTTTTTTGTCTGCATATGAGTTTTCATTACTCCACAAGCCTGGGAAAGAAATGGGCCATGCTGATGGCCTCAGTAGGTTGCCTCTGCCAGTAGTAGAAGCTGACCCCGCGCCAGCTGTCAACATTCTATCAATCCAAGCCTTGCCCGAGCTCCCTCTTAGTGCCAGGGGTGTTCCCTCTGAAACGGTAAAGATCACACACTTTCACGTGTCCGCTCCTGGGTCCTGTCCGGGTGGCCTGAGCACTGCCCTAGTCCTGAGTTTCAGAGTTTCTGGTCCAAAAGAATCGAACTGTCCCTTTCTCAGGGTTGTCTGCTTTGGGGAAACAGAGTTGTCATTCCCACCTCAATGAGGACTAGGGTCTTAGAATCCCTCCACGAGGGTCATCCTGGCATTGTCCGTATGAAGGCTCTTGCACTAAGCCACTTGTGGTGGCCTGGTTTAGATAAAGATATTGAGGCTAAGGTGCACGCATGCCACCTGTGCCAACGATCTCGCCCAGAGATGCCCCAAGCTCCCGTGCATAGATGGGAGGAAACACAGTCCCCATGGTCTAAGGTGCACATTGACTACGCTGGACCCTTTCAGGGCCAGTTCTTCTTGGTCCTTGTTGACAGCCATTCGAAATGGCTTGAGGTTGTACCTGTCTCATCCACCACCACTGCAACGACTATTCAGGTACTGAGGGGGATTTTTGCTGCACACGGGCTGCCAGATGTCATTGTGTCCGACAACGGCCCTCAATTCACCTCCTCCGAATTCCAAGCTTTCTTACAGGCAAACCTGATTCGTCATGCCACGTCTGCGCCTTTTCACCCGTCCACCAACGGTATGGCTGAACGCATGTTGCGCATCGCAAAGGACGCCTTGAAGAGACTCACCTACGGGGACTGGCATCACAGGTTGGCTGACTTTCTCCTTTCTTATCGCACCACACCGTCCACTTCTACAGGGAGAAGTCCATCTGAACTTCGTTGGGGGCGCCAACTTACTACTAGACTTGACCGGTTGCATCCGGACAGACTGCCTTCATCTACCTCACATCCTAGGGCACCTAGACAACTACTTGTGGGTGCCCCGGTTTGGGCTCGCAATTACGGGCCTGGTCATACATGGGTCCCGGCTTCTATTTCCAGGGTCACAGGTCCT